>NW_026652286.1:67265942-67672203 GCF_009828535.3 Hylobates moloch | reverse complement strand
GGCTGGACGTGGTGGCTCACGCCTGTAGTCCCAGCACTCTGGGAGGCTGGGGCGGGTTGATCACTTCAGGCTAGGAGTTCGAGACCAGCCTGGCCAACATGGGGAAACATGAAAAATACAACAGACAAACCAACCAACCAACCCAGTGACAACAAAACAGGTCCACCCTGGAGTCATACTCTAATTTTTTCTATTTTCCTCCCTTTCTGATCCTTTATCCCACTTTCTTTTTCTTCCTCTTCCTTCTCCTTCTTCTTTGTCAAATAGAGGATTGAGTTATTATCATTGATCCATATAAAGTCCCTCTCTCATTTATTTTCTTTAATTCCCACTCCCCATTTCTATTCCCCGTCTTCCCATGTGCAACCTTCCTAATATGTTTGATATGCATCTTTTTGTTTGTATTTTTAGAAAATGTTTATTGTTTTGTGTGCAAAAAAAATTAATAATAAAAAAACAAAAACAAATAAATGTTTGGTGGAATTTAGCAGTGAAGCCATCAGATCCTTAGCTTTAATTTACCGGGAGACTTTTTATTACAGCTTGGATCTCATTATTTGTTATTGGTCTATTCAGGTTTTGGATTTCTTCCTCGTTCTATCTTGGTAGGTTGTATGTGTCTAGCAACTTGTGCGTTTCTTCTAGGTTTTTCAACTTATTGCCATATAGTTGCTCAGAGTAGCCACTAATGATACTTTGAATTTCTGCAGTATCTATTGCAATGCCTCCCTTTTCATTTCTGATTTTATTGATTTAGATCTTCTGTCTCTTTTTCTTAATTGGCTAAAGGTTTGTCAATTTGGTTTAACTTTTCAAAACAACTTTGTTTCAGTGATCAGCATTGTTTTCCTCATTTTGATTTCATTAATTTCTGCTCTGATCTTTGTTATTTCTTTTCTTCTACTAATTTTGGATTATTTCTGTTCTTACCTTTCTACTTCTTTAAGAGGCATCATTAGGTGGTTTATTTTAAGTTTGTCCTCTTTTTTGATGTAGGGACTTATAGCTATAAACTTCCATGTTAGTACTGCTTTTACTGTATCCTATAGGTTTTAATATATTGTGTTTCCATTATGATTTGTTTCAAGAAATTCTTCAATTTCCTTCTTAATTTCTTCATTGACCTACCGGAGATTCAGGTGCATATTGGTTAATTTGTATGTGTTTGTATAATTTCCAAAATTCCTCTTATTTCTATTTCTAGTGTTGTTCCACTGTGTCCAGAGAAGATGCTTGGTATTATTTGAATTTTTGAACTTTTTAAGATGTATTTTGTTACCTAACATATGGTATATTCTTGAGAATGATCCATGTGCTGAGGAAAAGAATCTGTATTTTACAACTGGTGGATGAAGTGTCCTGTCAATATCTATTAGATCCATTTGATATAAGGCAGACTAAATCTGATTTAGAGCCTTCTATTATACTATCTTGCTCTGCCAATTCCTCCAGTTTAAACTTATATACACCCATGTAATCATCACTCTAAATGAGATGCAGAACATTCCCATAGCCCCACAATATTCTCACATGCCTAGAACTTTCCAGTTAATTCCCACTCTCATCAGAGGCAACCACGACCTAAGTTCTATGAGCACAGCTTATTTTGGCCTTTTTTTTTTTTTGAATGAATAGAAAATGAATCATTGCTTTTTATAACTGAATACTATTTAATATGCTATAGTTTTTCCACTCATCTGTTCAGACACGTGGATTATTCACAGTTCCTGATTTTTAGTGGTTGGGTAAATACTCAAGAAGAGAACGGCTGTGGATAGATAAGTGGTCAAGTTTACAGAACATTGACAAACAGTTTTTCAGTGGGGCTGTATAATGTTACATTCCCACAAGCAATGTATGTGAGAGTCACTTGCTCTGAACATGATACTGTTTTGCTCAGAACAGAGTACATGGTTCCAGTTAATCCAGGAGTAAAACTGGTATTGATTCATCATGCCAATGGCAAGATGTTTGCTTCTTGCCCTTGTGACTTCTGATGTTCAAAGGGACATGTTTTCACCAGGGGTCACAACAATAATTCCATAAATTAAAAGCTGAAATTCTCATGTGGCCATTTCTATCTCCTCACATCACTAAATAACCATGCAAAGAACTATGATTTCAGTAGGGGTGACTACTCTTTATTCTTTCAAGAAAATTAGGCTTTTGAAACACAATGAAACCTGAAGTAAAGTTGTAGGACAAGTCCATTATGGAACAGACTTCAGCACCAAGATCTTTCTTAACAAGTGTGCTTGGGATCCATATCTGAGAAAAGGAGATGAAGGAAGCATGTTTGAGCACAGGGAAAATTGGAGCTGAGGATTAGGGCCAAAGATAGTCTCGGCAAATCTGGAGCACAAGTGACCCTTCAGCAATGTGTTAAGTTGAGCAAAGATGGCCAAGATTATGCTCCAGCACTGAGCAGTCATGAAATGTGGGCCAAAGTGGGAAGGGGCATGGCTTTGGGTGAGGCAGCTCTCTGCAGCTGAAGACTGTCTGCTTACTGCACTCCAGGGCCAATGAAGCTTTTATCTATCACGTAAAATTTCATTCCTTGGTCATGCAGGATGTACTCAGGGATCAGCAGTTCTCTTGGGCTACTCCTTTCCAGTGAATGAAGTGTACTTTCATCTTTGGTTCCACCATGTCACTATTAGCTTAAATCCCTTTTCAGCCAGGCATCTTAGTCCATCCTCCTGTATGCCTGGAGACCCTATGTTGTGCCTCAGCTTGAATTTTCCAAAGAATAAACTCCTTGTTATGTTAAGAAAGACAAAGTTGCATGAATGAATGGGAGATACAGGATGGTAAGAGTTTTTCTGCTCTTTATTGAGAACTTTAGACAAGCACCAGGTTTGGATTACTCATGCTTCAAAATTTACAGCCTTCCTGAAATTCTGGATGGGAGTGGGGAAGTTAAGGAAGGGTGGTACTAAGGTGGGGAGTGGTTTGCTTCTCTGAATGTTTCCTTCTTCATCAAAACTATCATTTTCAATGTTAAAATATATTCTGAATTTTTCCATTTCTGTGCATTTGCAATACTAACAATTAAGTGTAAGCAACTGTCACTCTCACTTGTATTATAAATAGTCTGATTGCTTCTCCCACTCACACATTCTCCACAGAACAACTAAGCTGATTACTTAAATGTGTCATTCACATCTTTTCCACTGCTGTTTTAATGCCTTCTCGTTTCAAGTTGAAGGAACACCACATAATGCACCTGACATGAGACACAAGGCCCTCCATGTTTTGCCCCCTGCCTCTCTTCCTTCCTCTCTATGTCCCAGACACAAATAAGCTTCTTTTGTATTCCTGGAAATACAAACTCACCACTTTCTATGCTAGGTCCGTTGTACTTGCTGGTCCCTGCAAGCGTGGAATTCTGCTCTGGACCTCCCCATTTTGTAATTGGGTCCCCAAAGTCTCCTGCTCAGTGAATCCTTCTGAGACCGGCCACTCAGCCAGCCCCAGCTCATTCTGCTCTGTTGTCCAATCCTTCTTTACTTTCTATATGGCACACATTCCTGATTGAAATCTTGCTCACTTATCTGGGGACAATATTGGGTTGAGTGAATGAGTTACCAGTGTGAAATATACACACAGCTTTGAAAAGGCAGTGGAGCCCGGGAGAGAAGATAGTCAGATAATGGCACCTTCAGCCTAGGTCTGCTCATCTTTCCCAGCAATTTGGGTCCTGCTATTTAGCTGAGAACCAGGCTGGGCATAAGGCCAGCCTCAAAGTATGACTGCAACCCAGTGCTCCCACCTGGCCAGACAGCCAGAACCCCATAACCGTGCCCTGAGCTCAGCATCACCACACAAAATGTAACCAGCCCATAAAATACATTTTGCCTTAAAAGTTTTCAAATAATTATGAAGAAAAATGCATGGAGAATAACCTCCTTTCCAAGTTTTTGAAATACAATATTAGAAAGAAAGTCAGATCTTACATTTTGGTGACTTTTAATTCATTTGTGAACAAATACTGGTGACATCACATTTTGAATACCTCAATGACTCTGAAAGATGATACTTTTTTTCTAACTCTATTGACCTAATTGGTCATAAGAGGCTAGTTTTGCTAGAAAGGGAGAGTTGGGGCGGGGGTAGGTAAGGGAAGAAGATTGAAGGGGAACCACATTGTGAATTCTTCAGAAGTGCAGCAGCCTCCATAGTTGTTCCAGCAACTGGGACGCTGGGATAGATGAGTTTCCAGCAAACCCAGGAAGACCTCATTCTCAGAGACACTCATGTCCAATAGATGAAATCTCAGCTGGTGACACAGAAGTAGAAGTGTCAAGACATTAAAAGGTCTTGCGGGATAAAGAATATATGATTAATATACTCAGCAGCACCCAGGTGCCTCACCAGAGGGGCTATCTCAGCACTGAGAGGCTCTATAATTGTAGTGGTCTGAAAATTTGCCCAAAATTCTGAGATGTAAATGTGAGCAATATCAATAAGCCCTCACATAGCAGAGCAGTGAGGTACAAAGACTGACCATGGGCTCAGAGGCAGGGTCCCAGCAGCACCCAGAATCCTTGGCAGGATCCTGTATCCTGGGCTTAGTGGTGCAGGCCTGTTCATCAATGCTCCATCTGTGGGCAAGGACTTAGACTCAGGGCCTGAGGTGACCATTAAGAGGCACCTCCTGGCTGGAGCCTGGAGTATTGGCTCCTGTGCCCCTAGTTACAGAGGGCAAGGACCATGGCCACGTCTGTCAGTTGAGGGGGTCAGACCAGGGTTGGCCTAGCTGGGGTGAGCAGTGGGTCCAGGCTAAGTTCGTGGGCTGGGAAGCATCATTGCAGGATGGAAAGGCCATGGGAACACCAGGCACAAGGGTAAGGTAATGGGAACCACAGTCCGAGGCCATAGCTTGCGTGGGTCATGACCCTGTTGACATGGGTGGTGACTGGGGCCAGGCTAGTCCTCTCCAGCACTCGGATCTTTCACCAGGTGGGCATCTCCAGGCTGGCGTGTGCCCTGGACTCCATGGGGTCTGCAACTGCCCCCAGTGACTGTGTTTCCACAGGTCGTAGCACTTGGGTTACAGGATGCCCACAATGGCTTTCCCACCACTGCACCGAGACTCCACTTTGCCTGAATTGATCTATTCCATGGTGGCAAAATTCATGGCCTCCTGGAAGTTGAAGCCATGGTTGAAGCCAGCATGGTAGCCATAAAGAAACCATTTAGAAGTTTAACCTCCTCCTTGAGTTTTCCCCACATTCAGCCTTATCAACTGCAACCACAACAAAATAAGTTTTGTCTCTTCCCTTCCATCAATTATAGTTCTAAAAATATTGTCGGTGATTAATAGTGCAAATTCCATAAATTATTGACTGAAGTGCCTCAAATACCTCACATTAAGGAAAATGGTGGCTTGGGTCTAAAATATCTCACTACTAGATAAACAATTTTGTATTTTATTTTATGGAAGGATTCATTGTTTCCTTGTGGGTGAGTGCAGACCAAGACTGACTGTTGAATTTTATCAAATGACTATCAGCATCTATAAACATAATCATATAACTTCTGGATATATTTACAAGATAAGTTATATTTCCAGATTTCCTTGTTTTAACCATTGTTACCTTCCTGCAATAAATCCCATGTAGTCATCATGTTACTCTTTTAACGTATTTAGATTCTCTTAGCTAATATTTAAGTTAAAATTTTTACATTGATGTTCCTCAATAAGTTTTGTCCATCATTTTCTCTCATTCTGCAATTCATCAGGATTTTCTGTCAATATGTATTTACTTTAAAATATGATTTTTTCTCTCTCATTTTAAAGGCCTAGGTATACTAGAAATGAAGATATCACACAATTCCTCTGCAAATTTGTCTAATCCTTGTCATTTTTGAATAGGCAGATCTTCTGCTCTATATTTCAGACACAGAAATTTATGTCTTAAATTTTTTCTGTCTAGTAAGTTAATGCTTTGTGTTGATTTAGTATATATTTTACAGTTATTCTAACTCATTAATTTCTGTATATACATGTATCAATTCCTTCCACCTACTTTCAGTTTATCTTTTCCTAACTTGTACATTAGAAGTTTAATCCAGTTAATTTCATTATTTGAATATGATGGAGAAAATACTTAAGGCTGCAGATGTTCCTCAGCACTATTGTAAGTGAATCTCATATATTTCTTTATGTATTTTATTGTTTTACATCTAGAAACACTCCAATAATGCTATTGTGTCCCAAGCATTGATGTTAACAAATTGCACATATTAATTCATAGAACTGTCAACTACACACATGAGGTAGGTGCTATCTTCATTTTATGTTGAAGAAACTGAGTCATAAGGTTAAGTAATTTTCAAGGTCACACAAGCTGATAAGAGAAACTTGGGAACAAAATCAGGCTTTCTTGCTGCAGAGTTTATGCATGTAATAGATATTTATTGTTTTGTGAAAATGTAGCATTTTTGGCACTTGAAGAGAGGAAGTATTTTCTATCATCTAGTATGTCAATACTACCTTATTGTTAATGTAGTTTAAATTTTCCATATCCTTATATTTCTCCATTTTTTTCTGCCTTGGATGAGTGACTGTTTCATTCACACATTGCTGTAAAGAAATGCCTGAAGGCTGGGTGTGGTGCCTCACAGCTGTAATCCCAGCACTTTGGGAAGCTGAGGCAGGTGGATCACCTGAGGTCAGAAGTTTGGGACCAACCTGGCCAACATGATTAAACCCCATCTGCACTAAAAATACAAAAATTAGCTGGGTGTGGTGGCAGGCACTAGTAATCCCAGCTACTCAGTAGGCAGAGGTTGCAGTGAGCTGAGATTGAGCCACTGCACTCTAGCCTGGGCAAGAGTGAAATTACATCAAAAAAAAAATCCGTGAAATTGGGTAATTTATAAAGATAAGAGTTTTATTTGGCTTATGGTTCTGCAGGCTGTGCAGGGAGCATAGGAGCTTCTGCTTCTGGGAAAGCCTCTGGAAATTTACAATCATGATGAAAGGGGAAACAGGCACATCATATATAGCTGGAGCAGAAGGAAGAGAGAGGGGGAAGGTGGTACACATTTTTAAACAACCAGATCCTCCTAGAACTGTATCAGAAGAATAGCACTACGGAGATAGTGCTAAATCATTCATGACATCCCACCCTCATGATCCAGTCATCTCCCACCAGGCCCCACCTCCAACATTAGAGATTAAAATTTCACATGAGATTTGAGCAGAAACACATATCCAAACCATACTGGTGACTTAAATGTTCCTATTTTTAATCTGTTTCTTTAAACTTGTCTTTTATCTACTATAATTTATACTTTGTCGAACTTACTTGAATATTCATGACTGCTGTAATTTCATTGTGAAATTTAGTATTTTGCGTTGTGAAGATCCATGCTATGTACCTTTGATCTCAATTCAGTTTTGCCTGATATTAAGATCTGTAAATCTACTTTTATGTTTGTTTTTTGCTTGGTATAGTTTCCCCCTTCTTTTATCTCAATCACTTTTCTAAATCACTTTCTTTTTGATAAATCTATTTTATATTATTCTAATTTTAAAAACATGCACTAAGACTTTTATTTTCTTTGGAGATATACATTAGAGACAGCAAATTTAGTTAACATCAATATAGTTACAAAATACCTCTGAAACCATAACTGGCTAAGTAACTCAGTTGGCCAAAAGTCTAGTTTGTACATGAGCAGTGGATGGTGGCCTGGGATAAAGGGCATGTTGCAATTGAAGGATTGTGAGAAGCCCTGAACCTCACTGGGGTTGTAGCAATGTCCAGTGGAATCCAGGGTCAGAGACATAGAGGACCAGATGAGAAGTAAAAATGAGAGGCTCAGTCAGATTCTCAGCATCATCCAATGTGGGCTCAAATTACCATGGGATCTGGACCCATAGCACTGTAAGGGAGGCATCCTAAGGGGCACATCAGAAACAAGTGCTGTCCATGGCATCTGGCCATGGCGAAGGCCACAGGCAGTATGTGGAGTAGACAGAGAGTCCCTGAGAGGTACTACAACATCCTATGGCAACCTTTAGGGAGGGGACTTCAGCAGCCTCTGGGAGCCCTGGTTGTCACAGTTGGAGACAGCATCTGGGGGCCTTGGAAATGTGTCAGTTACTGCAGGTAAAGAATCTTCACTGAGGAGAGACCCAGGCTACAATTGTCCTTGGCAGGAATCTTCTCTGATCCTGGGGTTGGGATAAGAGAGACACTGACATTTGTCACCATATTCCATAGCCATGGATCCAGACGATTGATCATGCATTGGAGGAAAATATCCCTAAACTCCGTGATATATCTCTGCCTGTCTTTAGCCCCAGCAGATGAGTCAGGAGCCCAGGAGATTCTGGAAAACTTAGTTGGGGTCAGAACCCTAGAGCCGTAAGAGTGGTCCATTGCTACAACCTTGCCCATGTTCACCAGGGATTTCCAGTCCCCACCAGTGTCCCTGGAAAACTTAATCAAAGGCACAATGACATTGGGAGGAGTCATGCAGACAACATCAGGGAGATTACTAGTAGTGCTGTTGAGGGATAGTGGGCACGGGCCAGGGTGCATGGTTTCATCACGATCCAGTTGGGGCCCCAGGAGTTGAAGATCAGGGACACAGCAGCAGCCAGAAGCCTTGGCAAGATGCAGAAGGCCACCACTCAAAGGGACAGATTTGTCATCAAATCATTGGCAAGCAGGAGCTAAGGCCTGTGGCCTCGAGCTCTACTCCTTGTACCCATTAAAAGGCGCCTCTTGGGTGCAGCCTGAACAGTTGGCTCCTCAGTCCTCAGTTCTCGATTACAACAACCATGACCATGACCACGACTGTGACCTCGACCTCGACCACGACCACGACCACGACCACGACCAAGACCAGAACTCCAGTTTCCAGTGGAAGGGAGAAGAACCCCGGCTGACATCCCCAGGGTAAGTGACTGGGTCTGGGTATGATATGCAGAGCTTTGGAATGCGGATCCAGGCACAGCATCAGTGCCACAGCCTTTTGGGTTGTAACAGTGCCCTGGGGACACAGGCTGTGTGGGACACTGGGCTGTGAGGTTTGGGAGAAGCCTCAGGCCCAGAGCAGCTCTTCTAAGTACTATATCATCTCTCCAGTTGCTCAGCTCTTGGCTTTCTGCAACCATGGGCTCTGTGTGATCCACAATGGCCAAGTCTTGCCTGTGTTTCCAGAGCTCATAACTCTCAGGTTGCACAATGCGCACAAAGGGGTCCATGGAAAAGGTCACCCTTGCCTCCCCACAGCTACACTGAGAGGCCATTTTGCCATAATCAATCCATCGTGGAGTGGCAAAATTGATGGCCTCTGCGCAGTTGAAGCCATGATTGAAGCCAGCATGGTAGCCATAGGGAAAGGTCACCATGAACTCTCCAGCCTCCTGAGTCATGCAATTGAAGGGAATCCCATTTTCCTTGAGAACTGTAGGCGAGATGAGGGCCACCTTGTGCCGCAGGAAGGCCTCACAGCCCCGAGAAGTGTCCGGGAAGAGCTCCCTGGCCAGGCGTTCCAGGCGCTGGCCATGTTCTGGGGGCACTGCATACCACATTTTGGGCTCCCCAAGGTGCAGGTAGTTGATGCTGTAAAGGTCCATGTCCTCTGTGTGCCAAGCGAACGTGGTCTTCCACATGCCAAAGTACAGGTAGGGTGTGTTGACACCCTCGATGACAACCCCACATTCCTGCTCCAACAGGTCCAGAATTGTTCCCAGGTGTCCTAGGTTCCATGGTTTAGTGCTTTCTTCAAATAAGGAGCCGCTGATATCAGCACCATAAATTGGTGAATTACCAGGGTGGCTCTTCCAGTATTGTTGCTCCAAATCGGCAAAATTCCGGTGTGGTGGAGTCTGATATTTTTTACTGTTTGCCAAGTGGCGATACTCCCTCACGGTCATGGCTTTCTTCTTTTTATGGTATTGAGTAAACACACCTCCCTGCCCAGAGGTCACCTGCTGGAGGGGAGTGGCTACTAAGATGTCTTCGATATCATCGTAAGTCTTTCTGGCTTTCCATTCCTTGGGTGGAATTACCTTGGCGAGGCCAGCTCGGTGTGCGCCTTGGGACTCCATGTGAGCAACGTATTTGTTGAAATCTGTAAATTCTTCTATGGTTGGGTAAAAAGTCATGATGGTATGACTCGTGTTCTGGGGACTGGAGTGCACAGACTTCATGGCTGCACACAAGAAGCAGCTGACTCCCAAGTTCTTGGGTGTCCTCTAGATGCCTGAGAGTGCTGGGGAGGAATTTCTTTTCTCCGCTTTGTTTTTTCAGAATACTTTGGTTTATCTGTGAGGGAGTAACTTACACTTGAACTTTTGAACAAGTGAGATCTCTCGCAGGCTTTCTGACCCCCCAGGGGGACTCCACTCTAGTCAGTATATATTTTTCTGAAGAAGTAGAGTATGTCCCAGCTCTACGAGTTTCCTCAGTTGGGGGTGTCACTGTGAGGCTTCTCCTGATTCTCAAGCTTGGGTGCACTAGTAGCAGCTAGTGTCCCACTATACCTGGGGGTCTCTTCTAGGAAGTCGAAACAATATACCTAAACAACAACAACAAAAGATACAGAATATTATATTTTTAAAATACGTATATGACCAGACAAAAGAAATATTCAGCTCGCATTAAGCTAAACTAAAATATATGCTAACATCAAGATATGTTAACATTGTCAGGCCTCTGAGCCCAGCCTAAGCCATCATATCCCCCGTGACCTGCAGAAACACATCCAGATGGCCTGAAGCAACTGAAGATCCACAAAAGAAGTGAAAATAGCCTTAACTGATGACATTCTACCATTGTGATTTGTTTCTGCCCCACCCTAACTGATCAATGTACTTTGTAATCTCCCCCACTCTTAAGAAGGTTCTTTGTAATTCCCCCAACCCTTGAGAATGTACTTTGTGAGATCCACCCCCTGACTCCAAAACATTGCTCTTAACTCCACCGCCTGTCCCAAAACCTGTAAGAACTAATGATAATCCCACCACCCTTTGCTGACTCTCTTTTCAGACTTAGCCCGCCTGCACCCAGGTGAAATAAACAGCCTTGTTGCTCACACAAAGCCTGTTTGGGGGTGTCTTCACACAGACACTTGAGACATTTCGTGCCAAAGGCCCGGGTCAGCGGGACTCCTTTGGGAGACCAGTCCCCTGTCCTCACCCTCACTCTGTGCAGAGATCCACCTACAACCTCGGGTCCTCAGACCAACCAGCCCAAGGAACATCTCACCGATTTTAAATCAGGTAAGCAGCCTCTTTTTACTCTCTTTTCCAACCTCTCTCACTATCCCTCAACCTCTTTCTCCTTTCAATCTTGGCACCACCCTTCAATCTCTCCCTTCTCTTAATTTCAATTCCTTTTATTTTCTGGTAGAGACAAAGGAGACACATTTTATCCATGGACCCAAAACTCCGGCGCCAGTCACGGACTCGGGAAGGCAGCATTCCCTTGGTGTTTAATCATTGCGGGGACGCGTCTCTGATTATTCACCCATGTTCCATTGGTGTCTGATCTCCGTGGGGACACCTGCCTTGGTCATTCACCCACATTCCCTTGATGGCAAATCAACTGTGGGGACAGCTGCTTTGGCTGCTCACCCACGTTGCAGCCCAGGGCTGCTCCCCACCCCACTTCTCCGTGTCCCTACCCTTCTTTTTTAAACTTGCCTCCTTCACTATGGGCAACCTTCCACCCTCCATTCCTCCTTCTTCTCCCTTAGCCTGTGTTCTCAGGAACTTAAAACCTCTTCAACTCTCACCTGACCTAAAATCTAAAGAACATCTTATGTTCTTCTGCAACACCGCTTGGCCCCAATACAAACTCGACAATGGCTCTAAATGGCCAGAAAATGGCACTTTTGACTTCTCCATCCTATGAGACCCAGACAATTTTTGTCGAAAAATGGGCAAAAATGGTCTGAGGTGCCTGACATCCAGGCATTCTTTTATACATTGGTCCCTCCTTAGTCTCTGCTCCCAAACAGACTTGTCCCAAATCTTTTTTCTTTCTCTCCTGTCTGTTCCTTCAGTCTCCACCCCAAGCTCTGAGTCCTTTGAATCCTTCTTTTCTACAGACTCATCTGACCTCTCCCCTCATCCCCAGGCTGCTCCTCGCCAGGCCAAGCCAAGTCCCAATTCTTCCTCAGCCTCTGCTCCCCCACCCTATAATCCTGTTTCCCTTGCCTCCATAACTGTTGTGGATATTGACAGCCAAGCTTCTAAACCTCTTAAAACTTCCCAACTCTGGTGCCAATTTGGACAACATTCTTTAATGCATTCATTTTTAGTTATCCCCACCTGCCCAGCTCCCTTATTAGGTCGAGACATTTTAACTAAATTATCTGCTTCCCTGACTATTCTCGGGCTACAGCCACACCTCATTGCTGCCTTTTCCCCCAGTTCAAAGCCTCCTTTGCATCCTCCCCTTGTATCTCCCCACCTTAACCCACAAGTATGGGATACCTCTACTCCCTCCTTGTCAACTGATCATGTACCCCTTACCATCTCATTAAAACCTAATCACCCTTACCCCGCTCAACGCCAATATCCCATCCTGCAGCATGCTTTAAAAGGATTAAAGCCTGGTATCACTCGCCTGTTACAGCATGGCCTTTTAAAGCCTATAAACTCTCCTTACAATTCACCCATTTTACCTGTCCAAAAACTGGACAAGTCTTACAGGTTAGTTCAGGATCTGCACCTTATCAACCAAATTGTTTTGCCTATCCACCCCATGGTGCCAAACCCATATACTCTCCTATCCTAAATAACTCTCTCCACAACCCATTATTCTGTTCTGGATCTCAAACATGCTTTCTTTACTATTCCTTTACACCCTTTATCCCAGCCTCTCTTCGCTTTCACTTGGACTGACCCTGACACCCATCAGGCTCAGCAAATTACCTGGGGTGTACTGCCGCAATCATTCACAGACAGCCCCCATTACTTCAGTCAAGCCGAAATTTCTTCCTCATCTGTTACCTATCTCGGCATAATTCTCATGAAAACACACGTGCTCTCCCTCCTCACCATGTCTGGCTAATCTCCCAAACCCCAATCCCTTCTACAAAACAACAACTCCTTTCCTTCCTAGGCATGGTTAGGTACTTCTGCCTTTGGATACCTAGTTTTATCATCCTGACTAAACCATGATATAAACTCACAAAAGCAAACCTAGCTGATCCCATAGATCCTAAATCCTTTCGCCACTCCTTTCTTTTCCTTAAAAACAGCCCTAGAAGCTGCCCCCACACTAGCTCTCCCTAACTCATCCCAACCCTTTTCATTACACACAGCCAAAGTGCAGGGCTGTGTGGTCAGAGTTCTTACACAAGAGCCAGGACTGCACCCTGTAGCCTTTCTGTCCAAACAACTTGATCTTACTGTTTTAGCCTAGCCCTCATGTCTGCAGGTGGTGGCTGCTGCTGCCCTAATACTTTTAGAGGCCCTCAAAATCACAAACTATGCTCAACTCACTCTCTACAGTTCTCATAACTTCCAAAATCTATTTTCTTCCTCACACCTGACACATATACTTTCTGATCCCCAGCTCCTTCGGCTGTACTCACTCTTTGTTGAGTCTCCCACAATTATCATTGTTCCTGGCCCGGACTTCAGTCCGGCCTCCCACATTATTCCTGATACCACACCTGACCCTCGTGACTGTATCTCTCTGATCCACCTGGCATTCACTCTATTTCCCCATATTTTCTTCTTTCCTTTTCCTCACCCTAATCACACTTGGTTTATTGATGACAGTTCCACCAGGCCTAATCGCCACACACCAGCAAAGGCAGGCTATGCTTATAGTATCTTCCACATCTATCATTGAGGCTACTGCTCTGCCCCCCTCCACTACCTCTCAGCAAGCTGAACTCATTGCCTTAACTCGAGCCCTCACTCTTGCAAAGGAATTACATGTCAATATTTATACTGACTCTAAATATGCCTTCCATATCCTGCACCACCATGCTATTATATGGGCTGAAAGAGGTTTCCTCACTATGCAAGGGTCCTCCATCATTAATGTCTCCTTAATAAAAACTCTTCTCAAGGCCTAGCATTCTAACTTCTATCCCTCAGGGCAGTTTTTCTCCTTCCCATCTGGCCACTCCCACCTACTCCCCAACTAAAACTTCCACCTATCAATCTCTTCCTACACAAAGCAAATGGTTCTTAGACCAAGGAAAATATCTCCTTCCAGCCTCACAGGCCCATTCTATTCTGTCGTCATTTCATAACCTCTTCCGTGTAGGTTACAAGCCACTAGCCCATCTCTTAGAACCTCTCATTTCCTTTCCATCGTGGAAATCTATCCTCAAGGAAATCACTTGTCGGTGTTCCATCTGCTATTCTACTACTCCTCAGGGAGTGTTCAAGCCCCCTCCTTTCCCTACACATCAAGCTCGGGGATTTGCCCCCACCCAGGACTGGCAAATTGACTTTACTCACATGCCCGGAGTCAGGAAACTAAAATACCTCTTGGTCTGGGTGGACACTTTCACTGGATGGGTAGAGGCCTTTCCCATAGGGTCTGAGAAGGCCACTGCAGTCATTTCTTCCCTTCTGTCAGACAAAATTCCTCGGTTTGGCCTTCTCACCTCTCTATATAGTCTGATAACGGACGAGCATTTACTAGTCAAATTACCCAAGCAGTTTCTCAGGCTCTTGGTATTCAGTGGAACCTTCATATCCCTTACCATCCTCGATCTTCAGGAAAGGTAAAACGGACTAATGGACTTTTAAAGACACACCTCACCAAGCTCAGCCTCCAACTTAAAAACAACTGGACAGTACTTTTACCTCTTGCCCTTCTCAGAATTAGAGCCTGTCCTCAAGATGCTACAGGGTACAGTCCATTTGAACTTTTATATGGATGCACTTTCTTGCTCGGCCCCAACCTCGTCCCAGACACCAGTCCTCTAGGCAACTATCTTCCAGTCCTCCAGCAGGTTAGACAGGAAATTCTGCAGGCTGCTAATCTTCTCTTGCCTACTCCAGATTCCCAGCCATATGAAGACACCCTAGCTGGACGATCAGTTCTTGTTAAGAATCTGACCCCTCAAACTCTACAACCTCGAGGGACCGGACCCTACTTAGTCATCTATAGTACCCCAACTGCCGTCCACCTGCAGGATCCCCCCCACTGGGTTCACCGTTCCAGGATAAAGCTGTGTCCATCGGACAGCCAGCCTAATCTCTCCTCTTCCTTGTGGAAGTCGCAAGTACTCTCCCCTACTTCCTTTAAACTCACTCGCATTTCTGAAGAACAGTAATAACCCTTATGAGCCTAATACATCCCTTCATTCTATTAGGTCTGTTCATCTTTACCCTATTTTTTACAACAGAGCTTTACATAGTCACCCCCACTACTTGGACTGAGCCCCCAAAACTTGTCATTCCTACTATCTTCTGTCTAGTCATACTCCTATTCACTGTTCTCAACTACTCATAAATGCCCTACTCTTGTTTACACTGCCGGTTTACACTGTTTCTCTAAGCCATCACAGTTGATATCTCCTGGTGCTATCCCCAAACCGCCACTCTTAACTCCCTCTTAAAATAAATAAATAATCTTTGCTGGCAGGGCTATGCTGAACCTCCTTGGGCACTCTCTAATTGGATGTCCTGGGTCCTCCCAATTCTTAGTCTTTTAATACCTGTTTTTCTCCTTCTCTTATTCAGACCTTGTGTCTTCTGTTTAGTTTCTCAATTCATACAACACTGCATCCAGACCATCACCAATCATTCTATACAACAAACGCTCCTTCTAACAACCCCACAATATCACCCCTTACCCCAAAATCTTTCTTCAGTTTAATCTCTCCCACTCTAGGTTCCCATGCTGCCCCTAATCCCGCTCGAAGCAGCCCTGAGAAACATCTCCCATTATCTCTCCATACCACCCCCCAAAATTTTTGCCACCCGAACACTTTACCACTATTTTGTTTTATTTTTCTTATTCATATAAGACAGGAATGTCAGGCCTGTGAGCCCAAGCTAAGCCATCATATCGCCAGTGACCTGCACGTATACATCCAGATGGCCTGAAGCAACTGAAGATCCACAAAAGAAGTGAAAATAGCCTTAACTAATGATATGCCACCATTGTGATTTGTTTCTGCCCCACCCTAATTGATCAATGTACTTTGTAATCTCCCCCACCCTTAAGAAAATTCTTTATAATCTCCCCCACCCTTGAGAATGTACTTTGTGAGATCCACCCCCTGACTCCAAAACATTGCTCTTAACTCCACCACCTATCCCAAAACCTGTGAGAACTAATGATAATCCCACCACCCTTTGCTGACTCTCTTTTCGGACTTAGCCCGCCTGCACCCAGGTGAAATAAACAGCCTTGTTGCTCACACAAAGCCTGTTTGGGGGTCTCTTCACATGGTCACGTGAGACAAACATCAGGTCAAATCACAAAACAGAAAAAGAGCAGCATCAAACTAAAATGAAAAATGATCAAGTTTGAAAATGAATAAATTGAGCACTCCATTCAAGAAACTGGATGTATTAACATCAATAGAAGCAATGAAAATAAATTCATAAGAAGAAACCATTGCAAAAGGAAACAGAATACCCAACAGGAATGACAAAGAATGAAAACTGAGTTTTCAAAAAACATGATGAGAAGTAAAAAGCCATAGGCATGAAGATAAATGAACGTACAAACAAAAACACATTGAGGTAAGAAACAAGCAGCATAGCTAAAAATCCAGTGGAGATGTTTTACAATTTTTAACAAAATCTTATGAGCAAGTTGATGATAATAAGAGTCTCAGTAGGACAAATATCCCAAAATGCTCCGACAGATAAATAAAATGACCTACCTTCCGTCAAAAACTCACAATTCCATATGAAAATACTTCAGGACCCAAAGAGAAGGTTTCCTGTTGGTAGCTAAACTCCAAATAAAGCCCCACGTTCCAAAGACCCTGGCTTTATACCTGGGCCACACCCTAACCCAATCAGCGCCCAGCTAATGTAATCACTGGGCTGGGTCCAGATTAGACATCCCTTTCATTTTGCATTTTAAACCAATCTGAAAACGAAGCTAAGTAGTTAAAAATCAAGGAATGGAAAAAGGCAACCCTGACAAATACCAAACAAAAGAAAACTAAAGCAGCTGTATTAATATCCAATGTAGTTATAGAATTAAAAAGGCACATTTTACAGTTGTTGAATAGAAAAATTCACCAAAAGAGTACAGTGATGAACTTTATGACCCTACGCATAGCACTGACACATGGAAAGCCAGGACTGAGAGTTGTTGTAAAGTCAGACAGTAAAATACGCAATTGCGATGGTAGTTTTTAATTTTTTTTAACATTGTTCTTTCAGAAACCAATAGAGCAGAGTAAAAAATTAGTAATGTTATAATAATATGTACAAGCTTAAGAACTTTGAGGAACGAAACTGCAACAATTAAAAAGCAAATGGAAAATGCTTCTCAGTAGGCAAGAAACATTTATAATAGATAAATTTACCAATACAGGACTACAAAGTAAATATCAAATTAAAATCCCATAGAATGCATATACAGAAAACAATCTTGACCAAATGAAATGAAACTGAAAGTCAACAATACAAAAGCTGAATCCAACCATATTTATTTGAAAATTTATATTCACATTTCTAAAATGCTATTGATCTTCAGGTTGAGCTCAAGCAGTGAGTAAAAATGAAACAAAACGAAAGTATGTAAAAGAAAATGAAATATAAAAATGATCATGGCTAGATAAATAAGCAAAAGGGAAAATGTATACTGAAATAGAAATGATTAATAAAACTAAAATCTGATACTTTTAAATAAAAAATAAGTAAGTGGCAGTATTGATAAACAAAGCGCTTGCTAGGCCTGGGCAAAAAAAGTAATATACAGACGGAGTCCAAAGCATTTGCAGTAGTGAAAAATAAAACTCGGTAAATACACACAGTCAAAAATGGGGTTACTTTGAGGGGCACAAGAAAAACAACTTCCAACGGCCAAGTCTCCAAGCTGAGCAAGAAAATATATAAATTGAATTGTAAACCA
Source organism: Hylobates moloch (assembly GCF_009828535.3). NCBI lineage: Eukaryota > Metazoa > Chordata > Mammalia > Primates > Hylobatidae > Hylobates > Hylobates moloch. Next base: position 67,654,156 of record NW_026652286.1, on the reverse strand, counting down.
AGCATGAACTAAATATGAGTTCGTACTGATATAAATTAAAAATTAAATAAATAGCTGAGAAGTGACAAAATTCTTTTTCATAAGAATTCTAAATGATTAGGCCAGGCACAATTAGGCTGGGTGAGGTGGCTCATGCCTGTAATCCTAGCACTTTGGGAGGCCGAGATACTGGCCTCAAGAGATTGGAATGACTTGAGGTCAAGAGTTAGAGACCAGCCTGGCCAATATGGTGAAACCACATCTCTACTAAACGTACAAAAATTAGCCGGGCATGGTGGCATATACCTGTAATCCCAGCTACTCAGGAGGCTGAGGCAGGAGAATCACTGGAAGAGGTTGCAGTGAGCTGAGATTGTGCCATTGCACCCCAGCCTGGGTGACAGAGCAAGACTGTCTCAAAAAAAAAAAAAATTCTAAATGGATTAAATTAATTAAAACATTGTCCATTTTTAAAATGTTATGACCTTACATGAATAGAATTGTGTTTTATGTATTTTCACGTATTTTTTGTATGGCATTTCCCTCATCTATGTTGTTCTGTATAGCTGTACTTTGTCTTGTTTCCTTGCTGTAATTTATTCAATGGTATAAATGTTTCCATTGTTAATGGGTATTTGGTTCCTTTCTACTTTTGGCCTCTTACAGAAAATGTTGCTCTGAGAACGCTTGAACACAGATACTGGAGCTCACATGTACTCCTGTCTATGAATGGATATCTTGGTCATAGAAGGCAGTCAGGCCTCCATATTCTCTGGGTTCAGCAGCAGTGGATTCAACCAACCAAGGATCAAATGCATTCACAAAAGAAAAGAAACAGTGAAAACTAACAATCAGTAAAAACAACAAAAAATACAGTAAACAACTAATTGCATAGCCTGCTAACCCATGATTAAGCTTTCTAGAATTTATTAAGATGGTTCTTACATTTCTAGCAGCCCTTGTCTTGTCTCCTATTTGCTTTTCTCCAGTTTAAGATATAGGCAATAAAACACAGTAAGACACATAGATCATAGGTCTCCACTTTAGTGAGTTTTAAAAATTATATACACCCATGTAATCAACACATAAAAGAAGACACAGAACATTAGCACAGCCCCATAGCATCCTCTCAGGACGGAGTTTTCCAGTCAATCCCCACTCCCCACCAGAGGCAACCACTTTCTAACTTAGATGATTACAGGGGAGTATAGCCAGATTTGGGAATGAATAGGAATGGAATCATACAATATGTATTCACTTGGATTTTGCTTCTTTTCCCATACCCAATGTTTGTGAGATCATCTATCCTGTTGCATGCACCAGCAATTCATTCCTTTTTGATTGCTGAATAATATTTTAATAAGCAACAGTTTTTCTACTCATCTGTTCAGAGATAGATGGATTCCATTTCTTGATTCTTTTGAATTGGGTAAATACCTAGAAGGAGAATTGCTACTCCTAGGTATTTATCCAATACCTAGAAGCACCAATGAGCGCTCACGTTAATAGAAGACCGACACACAGTTTTCAAAGGAGCTACGTGATGTCACATTCCCACTAGCAACGCATGTGAGAGCCCATTGCTCTGGACATGGGACTGTTCCTCTCAGAGCCAGAGTGCATGGTTCCAGTAAACCCAGGCCTAAACTGGGACTGATCCATCATGCCAAAGCCAAGATGTTTGCTTTTTGTCCTCATGACTTCTGGTGTTCAAAGAAACATGTTTTCAATGGAGTCACAACAATAATGCCATATATAGGAAGCTGAGATTCCCATGTGGCTATTTCAGTCTCCTCACATCAGTGAATAACCATGCAAAGAAGGGTGATAATTTTGGCAGGGGTGATTGCTCTTTATTCTCTCAAGGAAATTATGCCTTTGAAACACAAAGAAAGCTAAAATACAGTTGCAGGTCAGGTTCACCACAAAGCAGACTCTAAGACTTCAGCACCAAGGTCTTCCTTAAAGAGGGTCCTTGGGATCCATATCTGAGAAAGGGAAGAGGGGGAAGCAGGTGTGAGCACAGGGAAATGTTGATCTGTGGCTCAGGGCCAAAGATAGTCTCAGTGGATCCTACAGGCAGCTCTGGAGCTCAAAGGGCCCTTCAGAGGTGTCCTGAGTTCAGCATAGATGGCCAAGCTTTATGCTCCAGTGCTGATCAGTCACTGGATGTGAGCCAAACTGGGAAGAGGCATGGCCTTGGGTGAGGCGGCTCTCTGTAGCTGTAGGCTGTCTGCCTACTGCAGTCCAGAGACAATGAAGCTTTTACCTATTACATAAAAATTTATTCCTTGGTCAGGCAAGATGTGCTGTGGGTCCAGCAGCTCTCTAGGGCTACTCCCTTCCTGTGAATGCAGCATGCTTTCATCTTGTGATTCCACCATGTCAGTGTTAGCTTTAACCTCATTTCAGCCAGGCATCTCACTCCATCCTCCTCTGTGCCTGGAGTCTCTGAGTTCATCTCTCAGGTTGAATTTTCCAAAGAATAAACTTCCTTCTCTTGTTACGTTAAGAAAGACAAAGTTTCCCCAAAGAATGGGAGAAGCAGGAAGATATGGGTTTTTCTACTGTTTATTGAAAACTTCAGAGAAGCACCAATTTTTGATTGCTCCTACTTGAAAATGTAGAACCCTACTGAAATTCTGATAGGGGAAGAAACGAAGGGTTGTACTAAGGATAGTACTTAACAAGCAAGGTGGCTTTCTTCTCAGAATGTTTCTTTCTGTATGAAAACTGTAATTTTCAGTTTCCAAAATATGATCTGTCCACTTCTGTGCATTTTCTTTTTGTTGTTTTTAAAGACAGAGTCTGGCTCTGTCGCCCAGGCTAGACTGCAGTGGTATAATCGTGACTGACTGCAACTTTGACCTCCCAGGCACAAGTGATCCTCCTTCTTCAGCTTCCTGAGTAGCTGGGACTACAGGTGTGTGCCACCACACCCAAGTAATTTTTTAACTGTTTCTTTGCAGAAACTGAGTTTCACTATGTTGATGAGGCTGGCTATGCAATTTCAAAACTAACAATTAAGTCTAAACAACTGTCACTCTCATTCATATTATAAATGGTCAAACTGCTTCTCCTACTTGCATACTCTCCACAGAGCCACTAAGCTGATAATTTAAATGTGTCAATCACATCTTCTTCGCTGCTGTTTCAAGCTTCTATGTCTTCTCACTTGAAGGAACACCAAATAATGCACTTAACATGAGATACAAGGCCTGGTATGCTCTGCCCCCAGCCTCTCTCCCTTCCCCTCTCTGCCCCAGACACAAATGAGTTTCTTTTATATTCCTGGAAAAAGAAAATCACTAATTTTCATGGTAGGTCTATTGCACTTGCTATACCCTGTAAGTGAAAAATTCTGCTCTGGACTTTCCATTATGTCAACTGGGTCTCATAAAGGTCTCCTGCTCTGTGAATCCATCCCGGACCCGCAGCTGAGGCAGCCCCTGCCTATTCTACTCTGTCACCCAATCCTGCTTTAGTTTCTGCACAGCACACATTGCTGATTGAAACTGTCTTGCTCACTTGCTAAGGACTTGTTTGTTGGACCGAGTCAATGAATTAACAATGTCAAATAACCCGCAGCTTTGAAAAGCCAGTGGAATTTGGCAGTTTTGGCTTGTGTTTTCCTCTTTATCTAAAGCTTGCCCAATAAAGAACATTTGCCTTTCTGGAAAAAGCATTTTCTGATTTTTAAAATCAATGTCTAGTTTTATTGCATGGTGTTGATTTTTTCTTTTTCTTTTGATAAGTTATCGATGTTTTGTTTTCACCCTAATATATTGTCAAATTTTCTGAAGCATTCATCGGCATTTGAAAAAAAAGTGAGTATTCTCTGTTATCAGGTGCATACATTGACCTTATTATTAAGCTTGTTTGTTTTCTATATCCTTCTATGTGTCCATTTTTTTCTGTCTTCAACATAATAAAGTGACTTAAATTTTCCAGTTTTTCAAACACTACTCTAAATTGTCTCTCACAAACTATAATTTTCCTTAATGAAACTCACATGAGTTCTAGGCTGGATCTCAACCTTCTGGCCTTTAGCCTTCACTATGTCCTCATGGAGCTTGTCCTGAGGAGGAAAAGAGGAGGGAAATGAGACTTTGCCAGAACTTTCTTCTCCACCTCTGTGGTACAGTCCTCTCTGGACCCTGCAGCCCATGCCTGCCCCTCCAGATTTCCTCCTAGAAACACAAGCCCAGCACGGAAAGCTCCCTGGGTAACCCTCTCTCAAATACTGCCTGAGCCCAGCACAGGGGCCTGGGACACCCGCCTCTGGATTATCTGGGCAAGTGCTCACCCTATGTGGATGCAGTCAGGACTTTGGCAGCCTCTGACAGCAGAAGGCCGGGAAGAAGGAAGCCCACTAGAAGCAGTGCCCACTACCCAGCCACGCTCACTCTTAGAGAAGCTCGCACACTTTGCACTACCCGTCCTGTGCCAGTTAAAGGGATCCTATGAGCTTTTGCATGTACAGTGCTGGCGGTGAGTTTGACAAGAGCTTCCTGGTTCCACACAGCCACCTGGTCACCACACCCAGTTTCCCACAAAGCCATGTGGTACCCACAGTGAGTTACCAACAGGAGTAATAAAAAGATGCGGAGCACAACTCTCCCTCAGCTCTACTGACTATGTGAAGAATGAAAATGCTGTTTCAAAACCAAAGAAGCATCCATGATAGGGGAATATTGAAAGAAACTTGAGACTCCTAAACCTGGGACCTAGAATAGAACTGAGATCCACAAATTCTCCAGAATAATAATAGATGTTGGTGTGCATATATTTGGTAGTGGAGTACAAGGTATGTTGCTGTCAGTAGTTTCCTCAAATTCACGACAAGTGACACAATTAATTTTTAATCTAACCATTTAATTTAACTTAAATTGAATTACAGTTTTTGAAATTAAGATGACATTAAAAACATATTTATGGCAGATGTTTAAACAGATCTCCAGTCAAGGCAGATGCAAAGGCATGTTAATGATGTTCAATGAAGAACATGGAATCTCTAAAAGGTGATTCAAATAGTTTTACCAGGGACTCACAAAGACACTTTTACACAAGTTTTCATAACAGCACCATGCACATAGCCAAAAGGAGGAAACAACCTAAGTGTCCATCCATGGGTGACTGCATTAAACAAAATGTGGTGTATACATATGGTAGAATATTATTCAGCCTTGAAAAGGAAGGAGATCTGACACGTGCTGTAACATGGATGAACCTTGAGGACATCATGCTAAGTGATATAAGCTAGAAATAATAGGACAAATATTGTATCACTGCACTTACATGAGGTACCAAAAAGAGTGAAACTATTAGAAAAATAAAAAAGGGATACCAGCAGCTGGGGAGGCTATAATGAGGTGTTATTGTTTAATGGTTTAGAGTCATAGTCTGTGATGATAAAAAAAAGTTCTGGAGATAGAAAGTGGTGATGGTTGTACCACAATTTTGTTTTAAAGAAGCTAAACTATACTCTTAAAATGGTGAAAATGGTTATATACATATGCTATATAGTGTATATATAGTATATATATACACACTATACTAGTATACTATATATACCATAGTATAATATATAATATATATACAAGTATAGTATATATATATATATATATATATATATATATATATACTAGTATAGTTTGTACACACTATACCAAAACAAAAATAAATAACAAAGAAAAAATTGCATGGCTATTTATAAAGGCTGTATTTTCATTGTGAAATAGCGTTTGGCATTAAAAAGAGTTTTTCTATGTCCCTTTCGTCTGCATTTCTTTGTTTCTTTGATATTAACATGTACCACCCCTCTTTTCTCTCTTTTTTTTTTTTTGCATTTTCCTTGATATAGTTTTGCTGATTCTTTTACTTTTCAATCATTCAAATCACTTAGTTTTAGGTATATCTCTTTTATTATTGTGATTTAAAAAATATGTTTTCAGGATTTTCCTTTCTTTACTTGGCAGATACACACTAGGAACAACAAATTTAATAAATAGCAGACAGCCTCTGGCAGCCTTGGATATGTATCAGTTCTTCAAGGTAAAAGAGACTGAGACAGGACTAGGCTCAAACTGTGCGAGGCTGGAACCTTCTTTGGCTCCGAGGGTTAGGTTATGGTCAGAGGGACAGCCACATTTGGCAAAACATTCAGTAGCCATGGGTTCAAAGGATTCAGATCATGTATCAGAGGCACATAGCTCCAAATTCCAAGGTGTAGCTCTGTCTGGCTTTAGCCTCAGCAGATGAGTCAGGGTCCCAGCATATTCTGACAACCTCAGTTGGGGCCAAGACCCTGGAAGTATAAGAGTGGTCCATTGCTACAACCTCAGCTAGGTTCAAGAGGCTATGCAGTCCCCAACAGCATCCCTGGAGAATATGCTGAGCGGCACAATGATGTTGGGAAGAATCAGTGGAACCCAATCAGGGTGATTTAGTGCCATGCTATCTGGGTATATCAAACACAGGCCAGGCCGGATAATCAAAGCATCCAATCCTGGGTACCTCTAAAGGTTGAAGATGGGGGCACTGCAGCACCTGGAAGCCTTGATGGGATACTGAGATGCAGGCCTGAGAGATACAGGCTTGTCTATCAAAGCTCCATTCCACCTAGGGGCTAACCCTAGGGATTGAGAGCTCTGTGTGCTATACCACTTGGTGGGAGACTGGAGGATCCGCTCCTGAGCAACTAGTTCCTGAAAAGGACCACCACGACCACATCTGCCAGTTGACAGACAGAGAACCAGGGCAAACAGACCCGAGACAGATGCTGGGCCATGGTGTGTTCTTGGGAGCCTCTGGGGGCAGTGACCCTTGTATGGGCATCAGTTTCCTGGGCTGCCAAGGGGCATCAGGGGAACTGCAACTGGTACATGTGGGCTCAGTGGTGTGTGGGTCCCACCACATATGACACAAGCCTAGAAGAGGTCAGGTCCAGGGTGAGAAAGAGGAGCCTCAGGCCAGGTGCAATATCTTCCTACCAGGTAATGAGCTCCTGGCTGGCCAGCACCCTGGGCTCCCTTTGATCCACAATGGCCTCATCTTGCTAGCTTTTCCATAGTTCATAGTGATCGGGATGCATGACGTACATGAAGACGTCCAGGGAAAAGGTCAGCCTGTCCTTCCCACAGCTACACTGAGAGGCCATGTTGCCATAATCTATCCATCCTGGGTGGTGAAATTGATGGCCTCTGTGCAATAGAAGCTATGGTTGAAGCCTGTGTGGTAGCCATAGGGAAATGTCAACATGAACTCTCCAGCCTCCTGAGTCATGCGATTGAAGAGAATCCCATTCTTCTTGAGAACTGTATGAGAGTTGAGGGCCACCTTGTGCCACAGGAAGGCCTCACTTTCCTGGGAACTGCCTGGGAAAAGCTCCCTGGCCAGGCATTCCAGGTGCTGGCCCTGGTCTTGGGGCACTGTGTACCAAGATAGGGTCTCCTTGAAGTGATGGTAGTTGATGTTATAAAGGTCCATGTCCTCTGTGAGCCAAGGGAAGGTGGTCTGCCACATGCCAAGTACAAGTAGGGTGTGTTGACAGTTTCTTTGATGACAACCTCATATTCCTGCTCCAGAAAGTCCTAAATTCTTCCCATGTGTCCAGGATTCCATTGTTCACTGTTTTTATCAAATAGGGAGCTGAGGTTCTTCCAGTATTTTCTTTCCAAATCTTCAAACTTCAGGTGTGGTAGAGTCCAAAATACTTGAAAATATTGGAAAATAAATGTGTGATTAAACAAAATATTGAGGTAGCTTTAAGCTACCTTAGTAGCTTCATTATGCCACGCAGGCTTCAACCACAGCTTCAACTGCACAAAGACCATTAGTTTCACCATCTAAGATGGACTGATTATGGCAAATTGCTATGGTGCTTTAATATCAGGATTTAAGGTCAAATCATAACATAGAGAAAGAGGAGTATCTAACTGAATTGAAAGAAAAAAATCAGCAAGTTGAAAAAATGAATGAATTTAGCACTCAAATCCATAAACTGTGTAAATGAAAAAGGAAATAAAATATAGATATAAGCAGAAACAATAACAAAATAAAATAAAACACCCAGTGGGGTAATAACAAAAATAAAAAATCTGATTCTTTGAAAAGAGCTTTAGAAGTTAAAAATCACAGATAGAAACACAAAAGAGAGAAAGTGCAAATAAACTACATTGTGATAAAATAACAAAGCACATAGCTAAAAACCTTGGAGGGTTTTTTAAAAATCGTAATTGAATCTTATGAAAAACTTGGTATAATAGTTTTCTCAAAAGTACAAATATCAGAAAGTAGTCCAACAGCAAAATAAAACCTACTTTCCAGAAAAGATTTCTAATTGTATTTTGAGAAACGGTAACAACAAGAAAACATTTTAATTCAATGATAAAAACATGGTTATAGTAAAAAATATTCGTACTCAAAAAGATGCACCATAAGTCTTTACAAAGTTAAAACCATTTCTTCCATAACATTCTCCACATTTTAAGTTCTTACATATTGATATGATTAGATTTGTCATTTATTAGAATAGGGAGTGGGAAAATGTGTGATTATCATCAGCTAGATGTGCTCGCCGCGTGCTCCATTATTTACCTGCAAGGTTGTCAGGCATTTAACTGGACAGCCATTTTGTTCTTCAGGACTGGGCGTCTTTCCCCAGGAGCAATCAGAAGAAAACAGGAAACAGCTCAGCGCTCCGCACTGCAACAGGCCACCTTAACAGCTAACCAGCATCACTCAACTGCTATGCAGCCGGGCCTAGTGCACAAAAACTGAAGAAATTAGAATTGTGTTTGCCAAAAACCCAGTCTTCTCACCTGAAAAATCTTTATACAGATTTGGATCATATTACCAGTTAGATTTAAAGGTAATAACATTACACATACAAATTTATACCGCCTTTTGTAGGTTTTTACTTTAAGGAATGAAGGCAATGTCGAGGCAATGTCGTGACAGCGTTGGGCTGTTTTTGGTGGCTATATACATTTCTTAAGAGTCAGGAGGCCACAAATTAGGTTACCAACCTGTTCATTTCAAACCAAAAATGTCAGCACTACAGAATCAAATATAGGCCGGCGCAGGGGTTCACGCCTGTAATCGCAGCACTTTGGAAGGCCGCGGTAAGCAGATCACTTGAGCCCAGAAGTTCCAGACCAGCCTGGCCAACCAACATGGCAAAACCTCGTCTGTACTAAAAATACAAAAATTAGCCTGGCGTGGTGGCAGACGCCGGTAATCCCAGCTACTTTGGGGGCTAAGGCAGGAGAATAGCTTGAACCCAGGAGGCGGAAGTTGCAGGAAGCGGAGATGGCGCCAGTGCAGTCCAGCCTGAGTGACAGAGCGAGACTTCAACTCCAAAAGAACGACAAAAACAAACATAAATTTTTCTCTCAAATATCCAAATCTTTACTAAAGTCTTTCACCTCATTAAATTACAAGAAAATATGAATAGCAACAAAATAGCACACAAAATGAATTTTGCCACCTGATGCAAAGCTTCAAACTGATAAAAAGGTAGACCAGTGTGACACAACCTTTTCCATAGGCAGTCGCTACTTCCAGGGACTCTGCCTCCACGGACTGAGTATGTGGTCCTTTTCCCCAAGTCCTCCATCACGTGTTAGCTGATGATCATTTTCCTAGGAGGACACTTGTCCTTCCCCTTCAGGAGACTGGGGAGGACTCTTGGATCGCGACCTGTACTTGGATACTGGGGGAGGAGTGTTGGACGTGGACCGTGAGCGAGATCTGGAGACATTGGAGAACTTGGATCTTCGCGAGATCTCTTTGGAGGCTGATGGAGAGCGAGAGCGAGTAGGGGACCCAGACTTCGAGTGAAGCTGGCTGTAGGGAGACCTGTTGCACAGAGACCAGCTGTAGGGAGATGGGCTGTAAGAAGATCGGATATAGTGAGATCAGCTGTAGCGAGATTACCTGTAGGGAGATCGGCTATAGCGAGATCGTCTGTAGGGAGGGCGGTTGTAGGGAGATCCCCTCTACTGACGGGCCTGGAGCAGCTGGGACCCCGGGATCGGCTGCGGTGTAGCCGCCTGGGGCTGCAGCTCTGCCATCTGTAGACACCGCCCCCGGCCCTGCTGCGTGGCGCTCCCTGGCGGCTGCGGGGCAGGTCCCAGAGGCCATAGCTCACCACCTGCACCCGCAGCTCGCGTCGGTCCAGCGGTCCAGCACCGCCCCGTCCATGGCGACCTTGGCGTCTTGGGCGTCGCGCTGGTAGTGGAAGCAGACGAAGGCGAATAATTTTCAAAACAAACTTAACGACTGTGATCATTATAACCTGCAACAACCAATAACTAAATGGAAAATGCTTTTCAATATGTGGAACACAATTCCAAAAATTTCCCAGTGCAGGCCTACAAATAAATATCAATTAAAATTCCATAGGTTAATAAACTGAGCATAATCTTGACCTCATTGAAATAAAATTGAAGGTCAACAATTTAAAAACTGAATCTGACCATATTTATTTGAAAATTAATATCCACATTTTCTAAAAATCTATTGTTTTTATGTTGAAACCCAGCAATTAGTAAAAAAAAGCAAAAAACAAAAAAGGTAATAAAATGTTAATACAATGGTAGAATTGTAAATAAACAAAAGGAAATCTAGACTAAGATGTTCAATAAAACTGCAATCTGATACTGTTAAAGAAAATAAAGGAGTGGCAATACTGATAAAGAAATAAAGTTTCTAGACCTGTACAGGAAATACACACAAAGAGCCTAGAGCATCTTGGAGTGCTGGAAATTAAAGATGTGGTAAGTACAAAACAAACAAAAGCATTGATGGGGTTATATTAGAGCACCGATGGGGTTATATTAGAAGAGCACAAGAACCAATGAAAACAGCTCCCACTGGCCAAATCTTGAACAACAAAATAACTGAAGTACAACTGAATTATAATCCAAAGTATAAAATAAATACTTGTGAGTTCATGCTGTTATAAACAAATGAGTAAATGTAACAAATTGGAGAGAAGAGACAAAACCCTTCTGCAGAAGAATTCTAAATAAATTTACTAAAATGTTGCTAATTTTGAAAATGTTATATAACCTCATATAAGTAGAATTGTGCTTTATGCAACTTAATGGTTTTTTTTAAATTTCCCTCATCTATGTTGTTCCATGTAGCTGTACTTAGTGCTGTTGCCTACTGTAAGGTATCAATGGTATAAATGTTTGTGCTGTTGATGGACATTTGGGTTGTTTCCACTTTTGACCTCTTACAGTGTTGCTCAGAACACGCTTGGACATGTATACTGGAGCTCATGTGTCCTCTTATCTATGAATGGATCCCTTGTCATAGAATACAGGCAGCTTTCTGTAACCTCTGGGTTCAGCATCAGTGAATTCAACCAACTGTAGGTCAAAAATACTCAGAAAAAAAAGGAAGAAAAAACGACAAAAATAACAAAAAACAATACAGCAAACAACTATTTACATTGTATTGTATGTAATCTAGAGATGATTTAAAGTATATGGGAAGATACGTATAGGTTAAATGCACATTCCAAGCCATTTTATATACAGGATTTGAAAATCCTCAGAATCCTCAGGGGGTTCTAGGAAACAAACCCCCTCTACCCCCAGGATAGTTGTTCCAGCAACTGGAACGCTGGGATAGATGAGTTCCCAGCAAACCCAGGAAGACCTCGTTCTCAGAGACACTCATGTCCAGTGGATGAAATCTCAGCTGGTGACACAGAAGTAGAAGTGTCAAGGTATTAAAAGGTCTGGGAGGATAAAGAATATATGGTGAATTTGGTAACTACCTTGGACTCAGCAGCACCCAGAGTCCTCACCAGAGGGGCTATCTCAGCACCAGGAGGCTCTATAACTGTAGTGGGCAAATTTGCCCAAAATTGTGAGATGGAAATTTGAGCAATATCAAGAAGCCATCACCGAGCAAAAGAGTGAGATATAAAAGCTGACCATGAGCTCGGGGCAGGGTTCAGCAGCTCCTAGAATCCTTGGCAGGATGCTGGATCCTGGGCTCAGTGGTGCGGGCCTGTCCCTCAGTGCTCCATTGTGGGCAGGGGCTGAGGCTTAGGGCCTGACGCGTAGGGCCTGAAGCTATGTGCACTGTGACCATCAAGAGGCACCTCCTGGCTGGAGCCTGGAGTATTGGGTTTTTAGACCCTAGTTACGGAGGGCAATGACCACAATCATATCTGTCAGTTGAGGGGTTCAGATCAGGGTTGATGGAGCTAGGGTGAGCAGTGGGTCCAGGCTAAAGTTCTGGGCTGGGAAGTATTGCAGGCTATATGGACCACGGGAGCACCGGGTACAAGGGCAAGGCAATGGGTACCACAGCAGGAGGCCATAGGCTAAATGGGTTACGGCCCTGGTGATCTGGGTGGTGTCTCAGGCTAGGGTAGCCCTCTTGGGCACTTGGATCTTCCACCAGGTGGGCCTCTCCAGGCTGGCACGTGCCCTGGACTCCATGGGGTCTGCAAATGCCCCAGTTTGCCTGTGTTTCTACAGCCCCTAGCACTTGGATTATAGGATGCCCACAATGACTTGCCTGCCACTGCACTGAGACATCACTTTGTCTGAATTGATCTGTCAATGGTTGCAAAATTCATGACCTCCTGGAAGTTGAAGCCATGGTTGAAGCCAGCATGGTAGCCATAAAGAAACCATTTAGAAGTTTAGCCTCCTCCTTGAGTTTTCCCCACATTCAGCCTTATCAACGGTAACCGCAACAAAATAAATTTTATACCTTCCCTTCCATTACTTATAGTTCTAAAAATATTTTCAGTGGTTAATAGGGCTAATTCCATAAATTATTGGCTGAAGTGCCTCAAATACCTCACATTAATGAAAATAGTGGCTTGGAGTTAAAGTATCTCACTATTAGATATATAAATTTTGTATTTTGTTTATTTATGTATTTATGTATGTATGTATGTATTTATTTATTTATTTATTTAATTTAGAGATGGAGTCTCGCTCTGTCACCCAGGCTAGAGTGCAGTGGCATGATCTGTGCTCACTGCAGCCTCCTCTTCCTGGGTTTAAGCGATTCTTCTGCCTTAGCCTTTCAAGTAGCTGGGATTACAGGCATGTGCCATCATGCCTCGGTAATTTTTGTATTTTTAGTAGGCATAGGGTTTTGCCATGTTGGCCAGGCTCGTCTTGAACTCCTGACCTCAGGTGATCTGCTTGCCTCAGCCTCCCAAAGTGCTAGGATTACAGGCATGAGCCACCATGCCTGGCCTTGTATTTATTTTAAGAAAGAATCCATTGCTTCTTTGTGGTGTGTATAAAACAAGATTGACTTGAATTTTATCAAAGGCCTATCACCATTTATAAATGTGATCATATAACTTTTCTTCTGGATATATTTACTGGATAATTTATATTACTAGATTTTCTGGTTTTAAGCAATCTTTACCTTCCTGCAACAAACCCCATGTACTCATCATATGTTATTCTTTCAATGTACTTAGATTCTCTTAGCTAATATTTAAGTTAAAATTTTTACATTGATGTTCATAAATATGTTTTGTCCATCATTTCCTCTCATTCTACATGCAATTCATCAGGATTTTCTATCAATAATGTGCTTATTTTGAAACATGAAATTTTTTTCTCATTTTAAAGGCCTATGTATGCTTAAAATGAAGATGTCACACAATTCCTCTTTGAAATTGTCTAATCCTTGTCATTTTTGAATAGGTAGACATTCTGCCTTCTTTCCATATTTCATACACAGAAATGTATGTCTTAAGTGTTCTATTTAGTAAGTTAATTTTTCAAAAAAATTCATGTCGTTGGAGCTTTTTGTTGACTTGGTGTATTATTTTACAGTTATTCTAAGTCATTGATTTCTGTGTATACATATATCAATTCCTTCCTGCTACTTTCAGACTATCCTTCCCTAACTTGCACATCAGAAGCTTAATCCAGTTAATTTCATTCTTTGAATGTGATGCAGAAAATAATTAAGGCTGCAAATGTTTCTCAGCGCTATTGTAAATGAATCTCATATATTCCTTTATGTATTTTATTAAATTTTAAATCTAAAAACACTCCAATAATGCTTATTGTGTCCCAAGCATTGGTATTAACAAATTGCTTATATTAACTCATAGAACTGTCAACTAAACACACGAGGTAGGTGGTATGTCCATTTTACATTAAGGAAACATGTCATAAAGTTAAGTAATTTTCAAGGTCACACAAGCTGGTAATCAAGATCAGGCTTTCTTGCTCCAGAATTTAAGGATTTAATAGATATTTATTGTTTTGTGGAAATCTGGCTTTTTTGGTTTGCGTTTCCCTCAAATCTGAGGTCCATTCAATAAAAAATGTTTAACCTGCTAGGAAAAGGACCTGTACATTTTCTGACTCTAAAAATATTTCTAGTCTGAATGCATGATAATTCAGAATGCTTAATTTTTAAATTATTTTTAAAGAAAATATTTTCTATTCACCCTAATATATGGTCATATTTTGTGATTCATTCTTTGGCACCTGAAGAGTGGGAGTATTTTCTATCATCTGGCATACCAATTCTACCTTATTGTTAATATAATTTAAGTTTTTCATATCCTTAGATGTCTCCATTTTTTTCTTTTTGGATGAGAAAGGTGACTATAATAGTCCGTTTTCACATTGCTCACATAAAGAAATACCTGAGACTAGATAACTTAAAAACAAAATAGCTTTAATTGGCTCACAGTTCTGCAGGCTGTACAGGAAGCACAGGAGCTTCTGCTTCAGGGGAGGCCTCAGGAAACTTGCAATCATGGCAAAAGGCAAAGGGGAAGCAGACATGTCTTACCTGGCTGGAGCAGAATTACAGAGAGGGTGCAGGTGCCACACACTTTTTGACAACCAGATCTTCTGAGCACTCTATCACAACAACAGCACTATGGGAATAGCGCTAAACTATTCATAAGAAACGCCCCTGTGATCCAATCATCTCCCACCAGGCCCTAATTTCAACATTAGGGATTAAAATTCCACAGGAGGCCGGGCGCGGTGGCTCACGCTTGTAATCCCAGCACTTTGGGAGGCCGAGGCGGGCGGATCAGGAGGTCAGGAGATCGAGACCACGGTGAAACCCCGTCTCTACTAAAAACACACAAAAAATTAGCCGGGCGTGGTGGCGGGTGCCTGTAGTCCCAGCTACTCGGAGAGGCTGAGGCAGGAGAATGGCGTGAACCTGGGAGGCGGAGCTTTTAGTGAGCCAATATTGCACCACTGCACTCCAGCCTGGGCGACAGAGCGAGACTCCGTCTCAAAAAAACAAAACAAAACAGATTTGTGTATGTTTTACAGTAATAAATGATAACATACATGTTATATACATGTATTTAATGCATTCATAACATACATAATTACTTTCATTTTTTTCAATATTTCTAAACCATAAGATTTGTCTCACAGATTTTTCAAATTGTTCTGAATGTCCAGGATATTTACCAATATAGTTACTGAAAAAAATCCACGTGTGAGTGGACACATGCAGTTCAAACCTATGTTATTCAAGGCTCAACTGTACATGTGGGAATCTGTATATAATGAAAGTGGCATACCAATCCTGTGAAGAGGAATTAATTATTCAATAGGTGATATGATATTGACCCTTTTGGGGAGAGAGAATAGCTCTACCTGACACTACTTAGATAAGTAAATTACTGATAGATTAAGCACCTGCTTTGTACCTGCTGTACAAAGGAAAACTTCAAGACTATTTGAGAATATATTGAAGAATGTGTTTTTCCATTCAAGGTAGGATAATATGCCCTGAAGAAGAACCAAAAGCACAAACAATGATGGAAATGTCTGATATATTTAACCAATTCCGGTGTAATGATGACATAAAAAAATTAAGAGACAAGACACAGCGTAGAATAGTTTTATCATACATAAAATAGACAATAAATGAGTTTCCTGAAAACTTCTAGAGATCAATAAACAAAATAGGAGTCAACCCAAAAGAAGTGGGCAAAGGCTTAGAAAAGGCAACACGAACAAAGGAAATCCAAATGGCCAGTAAATACGAAGAGATGTACAAGATCACTAGCAATTGAGAAAATGCAGTGATACTTCAAAAAAATCAATTTAGATAAGAAAAAGGTGAAAAGATCTGACAATATAAAAATAGGCCAACATATGGGAAAACCAGAACGGTCACACTGCTAATGGAGATAGAAATTGTAGACCAACATAGCTATTCCTAGAAAAATTGAAAATGAGTAGAAATATAACCAAGGAACTCTAGTTCTAGGTACACAGCTGCTCAATAAAGCGTTGTTTAAGGTAAGAAAGATGTGGGAATAATCTACTTATCCATCAGCAGGGAAATAAATAAAATGAAAAATTACACAGATTGATTGACTCTGCTGGAGTCACTAGGATCTATATATATAGCAATGTATTCAGAACTTGTAACATTAAGTTTTTAAATGGTGGAGGGGGAGCAGGAGAAGTTGGTAAAGCCACACCTGACATATTATCTTGGCTGTGTAAAATTATGTGTATAAACGTGAGGTATGTGCAGAGAACACATGATTATTATTTCTCAGAAATGAAGGGAAGCCTAGCAACAGAGGTCATGGGAGAGGACAAAGATGGCTCTACACTTGCCTTTAGTTTTTATTATCAATGTTTCTTGATTTTCCAAAATAGAATACAGCATGGCAAAAGGTTAATATTGAACATGGGCAAACAGCTTAATATGGGCACCATCTGTCAAGAAGAGCAGTCCAAATTGAGTGTGTCAAAATAAGGTAACATAGTATTCTAACTACAATTGCTTGAAGTAGCCCTCCACAACCACAAGCAACTTCCTGAATTATCTAAAGGCTAATTTAGAAACTACTTTAGCTGTACCATTGCTTGCTCTTGTTTGGTAAGAGAATGCAAAATGTTGACAATGTAGCTGAGTAGAAACAGGAGTGCAATAGGAGCAATATTTTCTAAAAATTCTCTATGTGCTTATGTTTCTTGTCTTCACAACTCAATATGTATTTTTTTAATTTTAGGTGTCCTGGGGCATCCATCTACCTGGAAAGAGACTGAGATGTTGCTGAAGGATAACAAGCAGATGTTCAATTCTAACGTTCCAAATTAGAATGTGAGCTAAGCTATCAATCATCTGAGATTTTCAGAACTTCTTTATTTCTCTCCATTTCCTTAGCCACAATCCAACATTATCACCTAATTTTAATTGCCAATTAATCGCCTCGAATATATGAGTGAGAAAGTCTCACCTTCCACTGGGGTGGGTGGAAGCAGGCATCCAGATGCTAACTTGATGGAGCTGACCCAAGGAACTAACAGTTCTCCAACATATTTTCAACACAACCTCTGTTTAGCCTTACATTTATTCCCAACTCCAGGAGTAACTGGTGTCACAAAATCTTGATTCCTTTCGGTTCTGCACTGGGGATTGTGTTGCTCTCCAGCTTTTTTCCCTGCCAACCTAGAATTTAGCTTTCCAGGGTTTCTTAAGATGGTTCCCACTTTTCCAGCTCCCTTGTGTTGTCTCCTATTCAGTTTTCTCCAGTTTAAAACACATGCAATAAAATTTACAGATCTTAGGTCTCCACATCGGTGAGTTTTAACAATTATATAAACCCATGTAATCATCACCCAAAACAACATGCAGGACATTCCCACAGCTCCATACATTTCTCTCATGCCTGGAACTTTCCAGTCAATTCCCACCGTAGGTAATCCTGTTCTAAATTCTATGACCGCAGCTTAGCTTGGCTTATTTTTGAAATGAATATAAATGCAATCATACAGTATGTTTTCCATTGGATCTGGTTTTTCTTTGTCCCAAATCAGATGTTTTTAAGATCCATCTATCCTGTTGCATGTGTCAGCAGTTTGTTACTTTTTACTGCTGAATAGTATTTTAATACGTTATAGTTTTTCTACTTATCTGTTCAAAGACACATGCATTTTTCATAGTTCTTGATTCTTATGAATTGGGTAGATAACTAGGGGAAGAACTTCTAGGCATAGATGACTGCTTAGGTTTGTAAAAGACTGACACAATTTTCAAAGCGGCTGAATGATGTCACATTTCCAGTCGCAATGCATGTGAGAGCCCATTGCTCTGGACATAGGACTGTTCGTCTCAGAGCCAGAGAGCATGGTTCCAGTAAATCTGGGTGAAAAACTGGGAATGGTCCATCATGCCAAAGGCAAAATGTTTGCTTTTTGTCCTTGTGACTTCTAGTGTTCAAAGGGATATGTTTTCACTGGGGGAGTCACAGCAATAATTCCGTAAATTGGAAGTTGAGATTCTCATGTGGCCATTTCTATCTCTTCACATCACTGAATAACCATGCAAAGAAGAACTATAATTTCAGCAGGAGGCATCGATCTTTATTCTCTCATAGAAATTAGGCTCTTTGAAACACAAACAAACCTAAAGTACAGTTGCAGTCAGGTTCACTACAGAGCACACTCTAAGACTTCAGCACAAAGATCTTTCTTAAAGAGTGCCCTTGGGATCCATATCTGAGAAAGAAAGAGGAAGGAAGGAGTTTTGAGCGCAGGGAAAAGTTTATCTGTGGCTCAGGGCCAAAGTTAGTCTTAGTGGATCCTGCAGGCAGCTCTGCAGCTCAAATGGCCCTTCGGGGTGTCCTGAGTTCAGCAGAGATGGCCAAGCTTTATGCTCCAGTGCTGAGCAGTCACTGGATGTGGGCCAAACTGGGAAGAGGCATGGCCTTGGGTGAGGCAGCTCTCTGCAGCTGTAGGCTGTCTGCCTACTGCAGTCCAGGGCCAATGAGGCTTTTACCTAATCACATGAAAGTTTATTCCTTGGTCATGCAAGATGTGCTGTGGGTCAAGCAGCTCTCTAGGGCTACTCCCTTCCAGTGAAGGCAGTGTGCCCTCATCTTGTGTTTCCACCATCTCAGTATTAGCTGAGTCTTATGCCCCTTTTCAGCCAGGCAGCTCACGCTCATCCTCATTTGTGCCTGGAGTCCCTGAGTTCAGGCTCTCAGCTTCAGTTTTCCTAAGAATAAACTTCCATCTCTTGTTACACTAGGAATGACAAAGCCACCTAACTGAACGAGAGAGGCAGGAAGATGTGGGTTTTTCTGTTCTTTATTCAAAACTTTAGACAAGCACCAATATTTATTACTTTGGCCTTCAAATTACAGGTGCTTCAAAATTGAGAGCCTTACTAAAATTCTGTGGAGGCAATTAAGGAAGGCTAGTATTAAGGGGAGGGGTGGCTTGCTATAATTTTAATTTACAAAATATATGTGAGTTTGTCCATTTCTGTGCATTTTCTTTCTTTCTTTTTTTTTTTTTTCTGAGACAGAGTCGTGCTCTGTCGCCTAGGCTGGAGTGCAGTGGTGTGATCTCAGCTCACTGCAACCTCTGCCTCCTAGGTTCAAGCAATTCTTCTGTCTCAGCCTCCCAAGTAGCTGGGACTACAAACGTGCACCACGACACCCAGCTAATTTTTGTATTTTTAGTGGAGATGGGGTTTCACCATGTTGATCAGGCTGGTCTCAAACTCCCACCCTCAAGTGATCTGCCCACCTCTGCCTCCCAAAGTGCTAGGATTACAGGCATGAGCCACTGTGCCGCCACTGCTGTGCATTTTCAATGCTAACATAAATCTAAGCAACTGTCATTCTCACTTGTATTATTTAGATGGTCTAACTGCTTCTTCTGCCCAACACTCTCCACAGAGCAACTAAGCTGATTATTTAAGTGTATAAATCACATTTTGTCAACTGCTGTTTGAAACTTCCAGTGCCTTCTCATTTCAAGTTGAACACACACCAAATAATGTAACATGAGACCCAGGGCCCTACATGCTTTGCCCGCTGCCTCTCTCCCTCTCTTCCTCTTTCTGTCTACGCCCCTGTCTATGCCCCAGGCACAAATGAGCTTCTTTGTATTCCTGGAAAAACAAAATCACTAAGTTCCATGGTAGGTCTGTTGCACTTGCTGTTCCCTGAAGTTGGGAAGCTCTACTCTGGACCTCCTGATTTTGCCAGTTTGATCCCAAAAAGGTCTCTTGCTTTGTGAAGCCTTCCAGGACCTGCAATTCCATCAGCCCCTGCCTATTCTGCTCTGTAATCCAGTCCTGCTTTAGTTTCTGCACAGCACACTTTCCTGATTGAAACTGTCTTTTTCACTTACTGGGGGACTTGTTTATTGGGCTGAGTCAATGAATTAACAATGTCAAATCGACCTATAGCTGTGAAAAGCCAGTGGAGTTTGGCTGTTTTGGCTTATGTTTCCCTGTTACCTAAACTTGCTCAACAGAGAATTTTAAACTTTCAGGAAAGTGCATCTTTATATTTTCAGAGTTTTAGAATCAATTTCTAGTTTTATTTCATGGTAATTATACTGCATGTTCTCACTTATAAGTGGGAGCTAAATTACGAGAACTCATAGACACAAAGAAGGGAACAACAGACACTGGGGTCTACTTGAGGGTGGAGGGTGTAGGAAGAGGTAGAGGAGCAAATATGTCTACATCTATATCTATATATCTATATATATTTCTAGACCTAGGAAAGGAAATGTATATATATAGATATATAGATATATAGTACTAAGCTTAGTACCTAGGTGTTTAAATAATCTGTACAACAAACCCCCATAACATGAGTTTACCTATATAAAAAAGCTGCACATGAGCCGGGCACGGTGGCTCACGCTTGTAATCCCAGCACTTTGGGAGGCTGAGGCGGGTGGATCATGAGGTCAGGAGATCGAGACCACGGTGAAACCCCGTCTCTACTAAAAATACAAAAAATTAGCCGGGCGTCGTGGCGGGCGCCTGTAGTCCCAGCTACTCGGAGAGGCTGAGGCAGGAGAATGGCGTGAACCCGGGAGGCGGAGCTTGCAGTGAGCCGAGATCGCGCCACTGCACTCCAGCCTGGGCGACAGAGCGAGACTCTGTCTCCAAAAAAAAAAAAAAAAGCTGCACATGTACTCTTGAACCTAAAATGAAAGTTGTGGGGTTTTTTTGTTTTTTAAAAAAAGAATGTTTGGCCAGGTGCGGTGGCTCATGCCTGTAATCCCAGCACTTTGGGGGTTCTAGACAGGCAGATCACGTGAGGTCAGGAGCTCGAGACCAGCCTGGGCAACATGGCGAAACTCCACCTCTGCTAAAAATACAAAAATTAGCTGGGCATAGTGGCATGCACCTGTAGTCCCAGCACTTTGGGAGGCCGAGATGGGCAGATCACCTGAAGTCAGGAGTTCAAGACCAGCCTGGCCAACATGGTGAAACCCCATCTCTACTAAAACTACAAAAAATTAGCTGGGTGTGGTGGCACACACCTGTAATCCCAGCTACTCACTCGGGAGGCTGAGACAGAAGAATTGCTTGAACCGGGAGGCAGAAGTTGCAGCGAGCTGAGATTGTACCATTGCACTCCAGCCTGGGTGACAGAGCGAGACCCTGTCTCAAAAAAAAAAAAAAAAAAAAGATATTTTCTTATTCTTTTGAAATCGTAAGTTATTCATATTTTCTTTTCACCCTAATATATTGTCAAATTTTGTGAATTATCCATTGGTACTTGAAAATAAGGGGATATTCTCTATTTCTGGGTACATAATTCTACCTTATTGTTAATGTTGTTTGTTTTCTATATCCCTATATTTGTCCTTTTTTGTCTGTCTTGGATACAGTAAAGTTACTTAAATTCTTCTGTTTTAAAAGTACTACTCAAACTTGTCTTCTAGAAACTGCGATTTATACTTAATGAAACTCACGTGGGTTCTAGGCTGGGTCTCAAATTTCTGGCCTAAACCTGCACCATAAAAAGAAGAGCCCTATACCATACAACTGAAAAGAAATAATAGTTTACCAGAACTTTCTTTTCCAACTGTGGTAAAATCCACTTTGGACCCTGCAGCCCATGCCCACCCCTCCTGTTTTCCCCCTAGAAAGACAAGCCCAGCATGGAAACCTCCCTGGGTAACTGTCTCCCAAGCACTGCCCAAGCCCAACATGGGGTCCTGGGACACCCGCCTCTGGATTCTCTGGGCAAGCGCTCACCCTACGTGCATACAGTCAGGACTTTGGCAGCCTCTGAGACCAGAAGGCCAGGAAGAAGGAAGCCCACTAGAAGCAGTGCCCACTACCCACCCACGCTCACTCTGAGAGAAGCACACAGGCTTTGCACTGCCCGTCCTGTGCCAGGTAAAGGGATCCCGTGAGCTTTAGTGCATGTACAGTGCTGGCTGCGAGTTTGGCAAGAGCTTCCTGGCTCCACACAGCCACCTGGTCACCATGTCCAGCTTCCCACAGAGCCACTTTGTGCCCATAGTGAGTTACTGCCAGCAGGAATAAAAAGATGTGGAGCACAACTCTCCCCAAGCTCTGCAGATTATGTGAAGACTGAAAATGTTGTTTCAAAGCCAAGGAGACTTCCGTCATAAGGGGATATTGAGAGAATCTTTAGACTCCTAAACCTGGGACTTAGGATAGAACTGAGAGATACATGAATTCCCTGAAATAGTAATAGATGCTGGTGTGCATATATTTGGTAGAGAAGTACAAGGTATGCAGCTGTCAGTAGTCTCTTAAAATTCAGGAGAAGTGACACAAGTTTTAATCTAAAATTTTAATTAAATTTAATTACAATTTTTGAATTTAAGATGACGTTAAAAACTGATTTACTGCAGGTATTTAATCAGATCTCCAATCAAGGCAGACGCAAAGGGGTATTAATGATGTTCAATGAAGAATGTGTAACCTACTCTAAAAGGTGATTCAGTGGTTTTACCAGGGACACATGAAGATATGTTTATACCAGTGTTCATAACAGCACCATGCACATAGCCAAAAGGTGGGAACCACATAAGTGTTCATCAGTGGAAGAACTGATCAGCAAAATGTGTTATATACATACAGTGGAATATTATTCAGCCTTGAAAAGGAAGGAAATCTGACACATGCTGCAACGTGGATGAACCTGGAGGACATCATGCTAAGTCAAATAAGCTAGATATGAAAGGACAAATATTGTATCATTCCACTTATATGAGGTACCTAAAATAGTGAAATTACTAGAGAAATAAAAGAAGGGATATCAGCAGCTGGGGCAGGCTATAATGAGATGTTACTGTTTAATGCGTAGAGTCCTAGTCTGTGATGATGAAAACGTTCTGGAGATAGAAGATGGGGATGGTTGTACAACAATGGGAATGTCCTTAAAGCAGCTAAACTATACACTTAAAATGGTGAAAATTGTAATTTATACATGTATACTATACCAAAACAAAAATAATTAAAAACTTAATGGAAGAAAAAGTTGCATGGTTATTTATAAAGCTTGTATTTTCATTGTGAAATTTAGCCTTTAGTATTATAAAGAGTCCTTCTATGCCCCTTTGGTCTACATTTGCTTGATATTAAGCTCTACCACCTCTGTTTTCTTTTGCTTGCATTTTCCTTGGTATAGTTTCCTCCATTCTTTTAGTTTTCAATTTTTCTGAATCATTTACTTTTAGATGTATCTCTTTTATAATTGTGATTTTGAAATATATTTTCAGGATTTTCCTTTTTTTACATGTCAGATACACACTAGGAGTGTCAAATTTAACAAACAGGAGGGAGCATTTGGTAACCTTGAAAATGTGTCAGTTCTTGAAGGTCAAAGAGTCTAATACACAGGTCCAGACCCAAACTGTGCTTGGCTGGGAGCCTTCTGTGGCTCCTGTAGTTGGGGTCAGAGGCGCAGCCACATTTGGCAACATATTCAACAGTCATGGGTTCAGAGGATTGAGATCTTGCATTGAAGGCAAATATCTCCAAATTCTGAGGTGCAGCTCTGTCTAGCTTTAGCGCCAGGAGATGAGTCAGGGGCTTAGGAGATTCTGGCAACCTCAGTAGGGGCCAGGATCCTAGAGGCATGAGTGGTCCATTGCTTCAGTCTCATCCAGATTTGCAGGGGCTGTGCAATCTGGAGCAGCATCCCTGCAGAACATATTCAAAGGCACAATGACATTGGGAGGAGTCAGGGGAACGATGTCAGAGAGATTCTGAGTAGTGCTACCCTGGGTTAGCAGGCACAGGGGCCAGGGTGCATGGGTTCATCAGGATTCAGTGGGGACCCCAAGGGTTGAAGATCAGGGGCACAGCAGCACCCAGAAGCCTTGGCAAGATGCTGAAGCCCCGAGTTCAAAGGTGCAACTTTGTCCATCAAAGCTTCATCTGTATACAGCAGATGAGGCTCAGGGCCCAGAGCTGAGTGCACTGTGCCCACCAAGAGGGGCCTCCTGGCCTGAGCCAGAATGGTTGTCTCCTGAGCCCCCAGTTCCAGAGCACAACGACTACGACCACGACCATGTCTGACAGTTTGGGGATGAAGATCTGGGGTGGACAGAATGAGGGTCAGCAATGGGATCCAGCCAGGCTTCTGGGAGCTGCAGGTCATGGTGGCCTCACTATGGGAAGCAGCCCCTAGGGCCGCTGAAGGACGTAGGCATGGAGAGCACATAACGGCACCCATGGTCACAGGCAAACTGGGGCTTTGAGCTCAGTGAAGAGGGAGATGCCTCAGGCCAAACACGGCTCTCCTGGTCAACTGGGCCTCCCTCTAGATGCTCAGCTGCTGGCTGGCTAGTGCCCTGGGCTCCGTGTGGTCAACAATTGCCTGGTCTTGCCTGTGTTTCCGCAGCTCATAGGGCTTGGTTTACAGGATGTGCACAAAGGCGTCCATGGGAAAAAGTCACCCTCGTCCCCTGGCAGCCTCACTGGGAGGCCACTTTGCTGTAATTGATCCATAGCAGGGTCACAAAACTGATGTCCTTCACCAAAGGGCTAGTTTCCTGATTTGACTTATAAAGGTCCTTTTTTAAAAGGCAATTTTAAAACAGAGTTAACTAAGAGGCTGAAAATTAAAAGGTTGGAAAAGGCACAACAGGACAAATATTAAGAAACCTGGCATAGCAATGTATTTATAAGATCAAAGTGGCACATTTTATAACTATCAAAAAGAAAACTTCACTAGAAACATGTTACAATGATGAACATCATACACCTAACCATATGGCATTGAGTCATAGAAAATGAATCCTGAGAATTATAAGGTAAAACTGATGATTCTGCAATTATGGCAGGAGTTTTGATTTTTTTTAACACCATTCTCTCTGAAAGTGACAAAGGAGAGAAGAAAATTAATAATGCTATAAGAGTTTGAACAAACTTAACAACTTTGATCATATAACTCATCACCACTATAAAGCAAAGAAAACTGCTTTACAATAGATATAAAACATTTACAAAAATTTAGCAATTCGGGGTACAAAATAAATATCAATTAAAATTCCATACAATCAGTGTATTGAGCACAATCTTGACCACAATTAAATATAATTTAAAGTCAGCAAAAAGAGTTGAACCTAATCTTATTTATTTCAAAATTAATATCCATGTTTGTAGAAGTCTATTCATCTCTATGTTCAACTCAGCAGTTAGTAAAAACCAAAACCAAACAAAACAGAATTAGGCAATAAAAATGAAAGATTAAAATAATGAGAGAATGATAAACAAAAGAGAAAACAAAGATACACAAAAAAAGAGATGATTAAGGTACTGAAATCTGATGCCTTTAAAGAAAAATAAAATAAAGAATTGGCAATACTGATGGAGAAAAAGAAATTTCTAGACCTAGGAAAGGAACTGTATTGGACAAGTCTGGGATATCTTGAAGTGCTTGAAAACAAGGATGTTTTAAATACAAACAAACAAAAACCTTGATGGGGGTATGGCAACGGGGCACAGGAATGAACGGAAACAGCTCCCAATGGCCAAAGCTTGAACAAACTTAGCAAAAAAAAAAAAAAAAGTAATCTTGAATTATAATCGAAAGTACAAAATAAATATCTATGAGTTCATACTGATATAAATAAATGATTGAATAAATTAACAAATTGAAGAAAAGAGACAAATCTATCTTATAGCAGAATTCCAAATAAATTATACAGATGCTGTACCCTATATAATAGGGAGAATAATACCCTGCTCCTTTTTAAATTATTTTCTTCAAATGACATGTAAAAATTGTGTATATTGATGGTGTACAACATGACATTTTGATATGTGGAATAAGTCAATCAAGCTTATTAACATATGCATCATTTCACATATCGTTTATAGTGAGAGCACAAATCTACCCTCTTAGCAATTGTCAAGTGTACAATACATTATGATTAACTATAGTCACCATGCTGTATAATAAATCTCCAGAACCTGCTCCTCTCAAACTAAAATTTTGTACCCGTTGACGAACATCTCCTCAATGTCCCCACCCTTCAGCTTCTGATAACTACCATTAAACTCTCTGCTTCTATGAGTTTGACTCTTAGCTTCCACATATAAATGAGTTCACGCAGTATTTGTTCTCCTGTGTGACTTATTTAACTTAGCATAATGTCTTTCAGGTTCATTGATGTTGTTGCAAATGACAGGATTTCCATCTTTTTAAGGCTGAATAGAATTCTATTGTATACATATACTACAGTTTCTTTATCCATTCATTCATCCACTGAGAGACACAGGTTGACACCATATCTTGGCTGTTGTGAAAAATGCTGCAATGAAAATGAACATAGGCGTGCAGATATCTCTTCAACGTGCTGCTTTCATTTCCTTTGGATATATACCTGTCACATAAAATTTTAAGAGTCCATTGATTTGGACTGGGCTCCTGCACAAGACTCAACAGACCAAACCAATATAGAGTTTAATCATGATAGCTTAGCTTCAGTTAATCACAGAAGGTTCTGTAACCAATTAACCAACTAAGTTATAACTAATTAAGTTGTCTCTATACCTCACTTCTGTTTACTATAAATGCTGCCAGATCACTTTTTTGGCCAGAGTCTTCTGAACCTGTTTTAGTTTTGGGGGGCTGTCCAATTTGAGAACTGTTTTTTGTATTGTTTTATTTTGTTTTACTTAAATAAACTCTGGTAAATTTAAGTTTAAGGGTTTTTTCCTTTTAACAGATTGGCGTGGTCAGCAGGATCTGAAGCAGAACTCCAGTGATTGCCAGGGGCACCGGGTAACCACGTATAGTTACCTGCATTGTGCTTCTTTTTTCCTTGCTGCATCTGGGGCTCATGAGTAAGTTCTCTCTTGGATTCCAAAGCTCCACAGATTTGTGCTTTGAGCTATCTTTGAGCAAAGTTTTGATCCAGACTAGATTTGGAAGTTGATTCTAGAATCATGAATAAAGGATCTTTCTTTTTGCCTTGAGCCCAAAACCGAGGTTAATTTGTGCTATGAGAGAGCACATGAACTTGAGCTGGGTACCAAGGATTATCTTGTGCTGTAAGAAGGCATATAACCTTTGGGGTTTGCAGTGTCTAGATCAGACAGAAACTGGACTACAAGATAGGGAGTTCATTTGGATTAAGGAGTCTAGAACTCTCTGTCCTAGCAGACCGGGAATCATGAGTTCATATGAATCTAAAAAGTCTAGAACTCTTCCATCTGTAACTCCAGTTAATTTTATATACAGCACAAGAATGCTTTTATAGATAAATGGGTGAACCTTACCAAAGGTAAGTTAGGGTTACTGTGGCCACAGTGGGGAAGTTTTAATTCAGATAAAGTTTTTCAATTTTGAGGCACATTAGAAAAGCAAAGGTTAATTTCAAAAGATACAGAAAAAGCATTAAATAAAATTCAACATCCCAAGGCCATATATGACAAAGCCACAGATAGCATCATACTTAATGGGAAAAAGCTAAAAGCCTTTTCTCTAAGACTGGAACAAGACAAGGATGCCCACTTTCACCAATTTTATTCTTTATAGTACTAGAAATCCTAGTTACAGCTATTAGACAAGAATAAGAAATAAAGGGCATTTGTATTGGAAAGGAAGAAGTCAAATAGTCCTTGTTTCCAGATTATATACTCTTTTATTTAGAAGAAACTAAAGACCACCAAAAAACTGTTTGAATTGACAAATGAATCCAATAAAGTTCCAGGATACAAAATCAACGTGCAAAAATCAGTAGCATTTCTATACACTAACTGCAAACAATCTGAAGAAGAAATCAAGAAAACAGTTCCATTTACAATAGCTGCAAAAAATAAAATAAAATACCTAGGAATAAATTTAACCAAAGAAGTGACAGATATCTACAATTAAAACTATAAAACACTGATAAAAAAATACAGGACACAAAAAATGGAAAGATATTTCATGTTCATGGATTAGAATAATTATTACTAAAATGTCCATAGGGATCTACAGCTTTACTGCAATCCTTTTCAAAATACCAGTGATATTCTTCACAGAAATAGAAAAAAAAATCCTAAAATTTATATGGAGCCACAAAAGACACCAAATAGTCAAAGCAATTCTGAGCAAAAAAGAACAAAGCTGGAGGCATCACATTACTTGACTTCAAAATATACTACAAAGGGATAGTAACCAAAACAGCATGGTACTGGTATAAAAACAGACATACAGACGAATAGAACACAATAGAGAATGCAGAAATAAATTTATGCATTTACAGCCAGCTCATTTTCAACAAAGGCAATAAGAACGTGCATTGGAGAAAGAACATACTCTTCAATAAATGGTGCTGGGAAAACTGGATATCCAAAAGTGGAAGATTGAAATTATGCCCCTATCTCTCACCATACACAAAAATCAAATCAAAATGGATTAAAGACTTAAATGTGTGACCTGAAACTATAAAACTACTAGAAAAAAATTGAGGAAATACTTTGGAACATTGGTCTGGGCAAAAGTTTCCTGAGTAAGATCTTAAAAGCACAAGCAACTAAAGCAAAAGTAGACAAATGAGGTTATATCAAATTAAAAAGCTCCTGCATAGGAAAGGGAACAACTAACAAACTGAAGAGACACCCTGTTGAATTTAATTGAGTGCTTTTCTGTATCTTTTGAAATTAATCCTACAGAATGGGAGAAAAGATTTGCAAACTATTGGGCATTTTTATTTATTTCATTGGTATCTAAAAGATTAAATGTATCAAAAGTTGCCTCCTTACAAAAGGCAAACAGGTGCATGTTTTTACAGCTTCAATAGCTACAGTGTCCAAGAGGGTTCTTGTACATATTTTGAACCAAAACCAAGGATTTCTAAACTAAAAAAACTCTGTGCCCTGGTATGTGTGACTTTATTGTAAACAGTCATGCCACTGGAAAAGAAAGTGTCTACTTTATCCACTCATCTTGGCCTGGATTTCCCCTCTATATTTCCCCTCTAAAGGAAACTCCTAAAGATTTTGCTGCTGGGGCAATAATCAACTTATTTAATTAGTCCTCTCTGCTTTTCTTTCTCTATTTGCTCCTGCTTCTCCCATAGGAACCTTTTCTGTAGTTGACCCTGCTTCTCCCATGGGAACCTATTAGTCGACTAAAATCTCTCTTCTCAGTCCCCTGCTGACTATATGCACTGCCAACGAACCATCTCTTTATTGTTGTAATGATCTTTGCTCTGCACCTCCAAACTCTTTCTTGGTTATAAGAAATATTTTAAAAGTATATCTCCATTTGTAAGGGAGTCTCCTTCTCTGCACCTGGAGGAGAAGGAAGATTAAATCACTGGAAACTTTTTAGAACGGAGAAGGCAAAGACTTAGGTCTGTGTAAGGAGTCTCACCTTTGACCATTTTGTCCTAACTAGGCTTCCTATAGGCTTTTCTTTGTCTCAAGAGGTAATGGTGTTTAGGCCTGAAATCTGGTGCAATGACAACCTAACCAACAATAATTAGGCTGGTCAGTTAAGGAAATTACAAGGACCCTTTGACTCAACTCTTGCTGAAATGAATAAAATGGTCAGAGGTTGAAGAAAATATCCTCAGATAAATGGGTTTTGAGAAAGATGAATAGACTCTTAGAAGGATAGATGATGGTTTGTAACAAGGTCTGTCTGGGTGTGGTGAAGTCTTCTCTTCCGCAATGAGTTAATTTTCAGAGGATTAATGACAATTGAGTTCGTTTTGTAAAAGCTGTCTTAAGGCAGACGGAAGGACCCTCAGAAAGCCTTGCATCTTGTGTTTTTCAAGTTCCTGCAGCTCAAAATAATCACCATAATAAAGCAATATATTTTTAGGGTAGCATTACCTAAATTTCTTCAATGGTAGCTTTGTTTAATGAGCAATTTAAGCATAATTGTTAAGAATGAGTAAATTAGGAGGAGTATAAATGGGATGGAAGTTTGTGGATGAACTTGACATGGTTTCTGAGCCCTTTTAAAGTAAATTAAAATGCCAAAATGTGCCGCTCAACCATTCTGATTTTGTGTTTTGGAAGAAGGGTCTCTGATGAAGAGAGGATAAATGTGATACTGACTAGTGGGGAATTTGTCAATTAACTTTAATGATTGGGGTACGCTACTAGAAATTGTAAAGAAGAGAAAATAGCTGTTCACTGCTTTCATTCAGGAAATATGGAATGTGTCTTGACTAGTTTGAAAACACTGAGTAATGAAATGATGAGCTGGTTGAGGCTGATAATCAATGCATGGCCATATTCGTTTCTTTAACTGATATTTGACCATTTAGTATGTGTAACATCCTACCAGGGCCAGGGAAGTAATGGTAAACAAGGTAGATGTAGTTTCTTCCATCATGCAGTGTCACAGAAGAACTAGATGTACACATGTACGCAGTGTAAGTCAAAAAATTAATAATTTTTTAAGTGCTATGAAGAAAAAGTATTATTCACTCCCTGTGTTCTGTGTTAGTATCTGCAAATAGATGAATGGTTGAATTAAACTCATGTCAGCCATTTTTATTGTCATTTATCTGTCATAGTGTCATTTATTAGACACAGTGCTATGACACTATGTCATTTATTAGACATAGTGCTAATATCACAGGTTAATGTTTTGAAAATGGATAAATTCTGCTAGTGATACATCTTTTTATATGATGTAAAGAAGCTAGGTGTATCTGGGTATTAATAAACATGAAATGGATTGTATTATGAGGAAACATTTTTCTAAAATTATGAAATGGGCCTCATCTACAAAATGCTGATATAAAACAGTTCAAAATTGCTCACTCTGGCTGGACATGATGGTTCATGCCTGTAATCCCTGAATTTGGGGAGGCTGACACAGGAGGAATCATTCATTGATGAAAGTTCTGCCCTCCATAACTCATCATGGAGTAGACAAAATAATACAAATTTTAAAAAGTATTGGCATGGTGACTCTTCTAAAAGTGCTAAAATTGTTTCTAAGCAGTGTTTGGTTTGTCAAGCCCATAATCCTAGGGAGACAATCAAAACTTCAGGTGGCATACTCCTGTTATCTGATGAACCACTTGAACATTTACAGAGAAATTTTGATTACTATTTTCCATGAAATATGAATATGAATATGTTCTTGTGGTAGTCTGTGTTCCAGTTTTGTAGAAGTTTCCGTATGCAGAAGGGCGAATACTAGGGCAGTAGCTGAAAGGTGATTTAAAAATGTGTTTCCCGGCTGGGTGCAGTGGCTCATGCCTATAATCCCAGCAATTTAGGAGACCCAGGTGGGCAGATCACGAGGTCGGGAGATCGAGACTATCTTGGCTAACACAGTGAAACCCTGTCTCTACTAAAAATACAGAAATGTAGCCGGGCATGGTGGCACGCGCCTATAGTCCCAGCTACTTGGGAGCCTGAGAGAGGAGAACTGCTTGAACCCAGGAGGTGGAGGTTGCAGTAAGCTGAGATCATGCCACTGCACTCCAGCCTGGGTGACGGAGCAAGACTCTGTCTCGAAAAAAACAAAAGTGTTTCCTTTCTGTGGCATTCCTGGGGGGTCTCCAGTGATGGAGGTGTTTGTTTTACTGGACAAAATTTGTAGGACAGTTAAATAAGGTATTACAAACATAATGGCAGTTAAGAGAACCAAATGATGAAGTTAACTGAATCAACTGAAGTTAACTGAATCAATTGACTGAATCAATTGGATTACCTTGGCCAAGGGAAGTCTTATTGGCTTTAATAACGATCAGACCCACTCCACTGGAAAGCATGGATTGGTCCTTTGTGGAATGGTTGCTGGAGAGCCTATGCACTGGTGATGAAACTTCACTTCATATATCTTCAGTTCTCTTAAACTCTCATATGAGTAAATACTGCAAGGTTTTAATGCATTGTCCCAAATAATATTTTCACCAGGTAAAGGAAGCTCTTCATGACTTATCAACTGTAGATAACTAGATCTTTCACTATCTAGAAATCTGAATACTGGGTCTTCTGGAAATGGTATCAGAAAAGGACTTCTCTTAAACCACATTGGAAGAATTATGCCAGATTCTTCTCATTGGCCACGCTACTGTGCATGTTTGTTTGCCTTAAGCCTTTGGTCTTCATCTCACAACTCAGGAGAATCCTTCCAGACTTTTCGAACTGTGTACTTGTTGGAGACTTTAAGGTAAAGCTGACTAGGGACGAGCTTCCCCAGAAGTAGACAGCATCTTAGATGTGAACAGCCTTTCCCAAAATGCAAGAACAAGACTAATCATAACGAGACTCTTACTTTTCTTAATTTTTTCTTTGTTATGGCTACCTCTTTTCCTTGGTAGGATAATACTGTAATCAGACTTCTAGACTCACTTGTTCTCACTCTGTTTTAATTTAACCAAGTCATGGGATGCTAGAATACATACTAGCTGAACAAAGAGGAGTTTGTCTAGTTGCTAATACTTTTTGTTGCATGTGAATAAATACTTTGAGCATTGTAGGGACTCATTTACCAAAAATATTAATCGACAGGCTATTAGGCTAAAATGAATAGACTAATCTGGCTCATTCTTTGGGTAATCAATTTTGATTGGCTTGGTTGATGAGGACCCTGGCTAAGGAACATACTTCAAATTCTTGGTATTATTCTCCTAAAAGTCATAACAGTCTCCCTCACGAACTGTATTTTCTCAAAAAGTCTCAAATATCTACACGCAGCCATCTGATGAATGCCAAATGGTTTCCCTTCAGCCTGAAATGACAAAAACTTAAATAAATGTATGATTATGGGGACATAACTCATACCTATGAATGACATGTTGAGACCAGAAACCCAAGACAATGGTGACTGAGAGTAGCACCAATTCCGCCAATTTTGGTCACACTTTAGCTGCTAAGAGCGTGACCAAAAGAGGGGAATTGTTAAGCAAAACTGTAAAAGGCCATTGATTTAGACTTGGCTCCTGCACTCAGCTCAACAGTCCAAACCAATATAGAGTTTAATCATAGTAGCTGTACTTCAATTAATTGCAGGAGGTTCTGTAACCAATAAACCAATGAAGCTGTGACCACCTAAGTTGTCCCTAGACCTCAGTAACATTTTTTCTAAATGCTGCCAGATCACCTTGTTGGCTGGAGTACGCTGAACCTGTTTTGGCTCTGGGGACTGCCTGACTCAAGGGTTGTTTTTTGCTTTGTTCAAATAAACTATGTTAAATGTAAAAGTCTAAGGCTTTTTCCTTTTAACACCTGGTAGTGGGATTGCTGGTAGTTCTATTTATTAAAATTTTTTATTTATATTTAAGATACACAACATGCTTTTACACAACATATATAGGCAGTAAAAAGGTTACTACAGTGAAGCAAATCAACATATCCATCATCTCACATGCCCATTGTTTCATTGTTTTGTGTTTTTGTGGCTAGAGTAGTTGAAATCTACTCATTTAGCATGAATCTAGCACTATTTATTTATTTATTTATTTATTTATTTATTTATTTATTTATTTATTTATTTATTTTTTATTTATTTATTTATTTATTTATTTATTTATTTATTTATTTATTTTGCAGAGAGGGGATCTCATTATGTTACCCAAGAAGGTCTTGAACTCCTGGGCTCAAACGATCCTTCTGCCTTGACCTCCCAAAGCGCTGGGATTACAGGCTCTGCAACCACATCTGGCAAGACAATTTTATTATCTATAGTCTTCATGTGATACATGAAATCTCTCAACTTGTTCATCCTATGTATATGCTACCTTTTATCCTCTGACCATTTCCTCATTTTTCCTCCAACCCACACTCCTGCTGTTGGTAACCACTATTTTATTCTCTATCTCTGTATATTTGAATTTTTCTTTTTTTCTTAACATTCCACAAATGAGATAATGCAATATTTTTCATTCTGTGTCTGGCTTATGTCACTTAACATAACATCCTCCAGGCTCATCCACATTGTGGCAAATGGCAAGATTTTATTCATTTTTAGGACTGAAAAATATTCCATAGTGTCTATGTATCAGGATTTCTTGGCTGAGCATGGTGGCTGACACCTGTAACCCCAGCACTTTGGTAGGCCGAGGTGGGCCGATCACTTGAGGTCAGAAGTTCAAGACCAGCCTGGCAAACATGATGAAACCCCAACTCTACTAAAAACAGAAAAATTAGCTGGGCATGGTAGCACATGCCTATAATCCCAGCTACTCAGGAGGCTGAGGCTGGAGGATCCCTTGGGCATGGGAAGCAGAGGTTGCAGTGAGCTGAGATGGTGACACTGCACTCCAGCCAGGGTGACAGAGCGAGATTCCATCTAAAAAAAAAAAAACAAAAAACTTTATCCATTCGTCAGTCAACAGCCAGGCTGTTTCTGTATCTTGGCTACTGTGAATAGTGCTGCAATGAACATAGAAATGCAGATATCTTTACAAGGTGATGATTTCATTTCCTTTGGGTATATGCCATGGGTCATATGATAGGTTTATTTTTAATTTCTTTTGGAAACCTTCATACTGTTTTCTGTAATGGCTGTACCAATCTATATTCCCACCAATAGTGTATGAGTTCCCTTTTCTCCGTACCATTGTCAACATTTGCTGTCTTTTTTGACTTTTTGATAATAGCCATCCTAACAGGTGTGAAGTGGTATCTCAAAGTGGTTTGATTTGCATTTCCCTGATTAATGATGCTGGGCACCTTTTAATATACTTGTTGGCTATTTCAATGTTTCCTTTGGACAAACATCTATTCACGTCTTACATGTGCACACTTATAGCAGTGCAAATTGCAATTGCAAACATGTGGAACCAATGCAAATACCCATCAATCAACCAGTGGATAAACAAACTGTGGTGTGTGTGTGTGTGTGTATATATATATATATATATATATATATAATGGAATACTACTCACCGATGAAAAGGAATGAGTTAACAGCATTCACAACAACCTGGATGGGATTAGAGACTATTATCCTAAGTGAAGTAACTCAGGAATGGGAAACCAAACATCATATGTTCTCACTCCTAAGTGAGAGCTAAGCTATGAGGATGCAAAGGCATAAGAATGACACAATGGATGTTGGGGATTTAAGGGCAAAGGGTAGGAAGGGGGTGAGGGATAAAAGACTACAAATTGGGTGCAGTGTATACTGCTTGAGTGACTGGTGCACCAAAATCTCACAAATCACCACTAAAAAACTTACTCATGTATCCAAGCACCACCTGTTGCCCAATTACCTATGGAAATAAAAAGTTTAAAAATATAAATAAATCAAACAAAAAATCTGCACCACACCAAAAAAAGAGTTTCCCCTGTTTTCTTCTAGTAGTTTTACCATTTCTGGTATTATGTTTTAACTCTTTTAACTATTTAGAGTTGATATTTGTATATGGTGTGAGATGAGGATTTAATTTCATTCTTCCCCATGTGGATTATCCAGTTTTCCTAGAACCATTTACTGAAGAGATTGTCCTTTCCCCATTGTGTGTTCTTGGCACCTTTAACAAAGATCAAGTGACCATAAATGCATGGGTTTACTTCTTGGCTCATTATGCTGTTCCATTTGTCTATGTGTCTGTTTTTATGCCACTGCCATGCTGTTTTGATACTACAGATTTGCAGTAGATTTGCAATAAGGTACTGTGATGCCTCCAGCTTTGTGTTGGAAGTGAGGCCTGGTGGGAGGTACTTAGATCATGGGATTGGGTTTCTCATGAATGGTTTAGCATCATCCCTCCTTGGTACTGTCCTTGCAATAGTAGAGTTCTCATGAGACCTGGTCATGAAAGTGTGTGGCACCAACCCCCTCTCTCTCTTTCTCCTGCTCCAACCACATGAGGTGCCTGCTTCCGCTTCACCTTCTGCCATGATTTTGTTTTTTTTTTAAGACGGAGTCTTGCTCTGTCGCCCAGGCTGGAGTCCAGTGGCACACTCGGCTCACTGCAAGCTCCACCTCCCGGGTTCACGCCATTCTCCTGCCTCAGCCTCCTGAGTAGCTGGGACTACAGGCACCTGCTACCACACCTGGCTAATTTTTTTGTATTTTTAGTAGAGACAGGGTTTCATGGTGTTAGCCAGTATGGTCTCAATCTCCTGACCTCGTGATCCGCCCACCTTGGCCTCCTGAAGTGCTGGGATTACAGGCCTCAGCCACCGCGCCCGGCCGCCTTCTGCCATTATTCTAAGTTTCCTGAGGCTTCCCCAGAAGCTGAGCAAATGCCAGCATCATGCTTCTCATATAGCCTGTGAAACTGTGAGGCAATTAAGCCTGTTTTATTTACAAATTACCCAGTTTCAGGTATGTCTTTATAGCAATGCAAGGATGGACTAATCCACCATCCTCGAAGCATGACTGCAACCCAGCCCCCCTACCCAGCCGGACGGCCATGTGACAACCATCCCCTGAGCTCATTCACCACCATACAATGCCATAAATGTTTTCAAATAATTATGAAGTAATAAAGAATAATCTACACACACACACATACACACACAGGTTGAAAACACAATAATTGCGATAAAATCAAATTTTAACATTTTGGTTACCTTTAATATATTTGGGAACAAATACTGGTGACAACATATTTTAAGTACATAAATAA
Source organism: Hylobates moloch (assembly GCF_009828535.3). Lineage (NCBI taxonomy): Eukaryota > Metazoa > Chordata > Mammalia > Primates > Hylobatidae > Hylobates > Hylobates moloch. The sequence continues at coordinate 67,617,377 of NW_026652286.1, read as the reverse complement.
CTCAGAAAAGTCGTATCTTTTATTCTGGAACTCTACTGACCTTATCTGTAAAAAGAACCTAGTTTTATAAGAAAAAGGGGGTGAGGGAGGGGAAGAAAGAAATGGGTAGACTGAAGAGGAATCAAAGCTCAGGATTCTTCACAAGTGCAGCAGCTTCCACAGTTGGCCCAGAGGATGGTAGTTGCATATACCAGGTTACACTAACCTCAACAAGACGTAGTTCTCAGACACAAATGTGTCCAGTGGATAAAACCTCAGCTGCAGAAATAGATTTTAGCAATATCCAAAGACATTCCAGGGTCCGGTAGGAAGAACAAAAGTATGGCAAAATTGAAAACTACCATGGACTTGGCAGCATCCAAGGGCATCACCACGGGGGCTCTTTCATGCATAACGAGAGTCCTGCAAACTCAACCAAAGTTTTGGGATGTAAATGTAACCAGTTTCATCAAACTGTCACACAGCAGTGCAGCGGGATAAAAAGACAGCCTGTGGACTTAGGGCACAGGGGCCCAGCTGCACCCAGAAGCCTTGACAGGATGCTAGAGCCCGGGGCTCAGTGGTACAGGCTTGTCCATCAAAGCCCCATCCTCAGGCAGGGGCTCAGGTTCTGGGCCCGAAGCTGTGCATGTTGTGCCCGCCAAGAGGGGCCTCTTGGCTGGAGTCTGGAGGGTCAGCTCCTGAGCTCTCAGTTTCTGAGGAGGGCGCCCACGACCACGTCTGCCATTTGATGGGTGGATAATCTGTGCAGATGGACCAGGGGTGGATGATAGAGTTGAGCTGGGCTTCCTAGAGCTGTGGACAGCAGCAGCCTGGGGCTGCGTAGCAGTGCCACTAACTGCAGATCGGCGTGGGAGTGAAGAGCACACAAGAGTGTGGCACCGTGTCCCACTGCGGGCAGCCATAGGCCAAGGGGAATGCCGGGCCCAGTGGGAAGGGAGTTGTCTCAGGCCCAGCGCTGCTCTCCTGGGTAAATGGACCTCCTTCTGGGTGTTCAGCTCTTGGCTGGCTGGTACCCTGGGCTCCACGTGGTCCACAACTGCCCGGTCTTGCCCACGTTTCCACAGCTCATAGCGCTCAGGTTGCAGGATGCGCACGAAGGCGTCCATGGAAAAGGTCACCCTTGCCTCCCCACAGCTACACTGAGAGGCCATTTTGCCATAATCAATCCATCGTGGAGTGGCAAAATTGATGGCCTCTGCGCAGTTGAAACCATGGTTGAAGCCAGCATGGTAGCCATAGGGAAAGGTCACCATGAATTCTCCAGCCTCCTGAGTTATGCGGTTGAAGGGAATCCCATTTTCCTTGAGAACTGTAGGCGAGATGAGGGCCACCTTGTGCCGCAGGAAGGCCCCACAGCCCCGGGAACTGCCTGGGAAAAGCTCCCTGGCCAGGCGTTCCAGGCGCTGACCATGTTCTGGGGGCACCACATACCAAGTTTTGGGCTCCCCAAGGTGCAGGTAGTTGATGCTGTAAAGGTCCATGTCCTCCGTGTGCCAAGCAAACGTGGTCTTCCACATGCCAAAGTACAAGTAGGGTGTGTTGACGCCTTCTATGACAACCCCACATTCCTTTTCCAGCAGGTCCTGAATTGTTCCCAGGTGCCCAAGATTCCATTGTTTAGTGTTTTCATCAAACAAGGAGCCACTGATGTCAGCACCATAAATCGGTGAATTATAGATGCGGTTCTTCCAGTATTTTCGCTCCAAATCTTCAAAATTCTGGTGTGGTGGAGTCTGATATTTTTTACTGTTTGCCAAATGGCGATACTCCCCCACCGTCATGGCTTTCTTTTTTTTATGGTATTGAGTAAACACCCCTGCCCGCCCAGAGGCCACCTGCTGGAGGGGAGTGGCTATTAAGATTTCACTGATATTATCATAGGTCTCTCTGGCTTTCCATTCTTTGGGTGGAATTATCTTAGCTAAACCAGCTCTGTGTGCACCTTGGGATTCCATGTAAGCAATATATTTATCAAAATCATTAAACTCTTCTTTGGTTGGATGAAATATCATTATGTTACAATTTGGATTCTGGGCACAGTTGGCCTTAGACTTCATAGTTTCCGTTTAATAAGCAGTAAACTTTAGTGTTTAGGTATGTTCCAGATAGTGGACAATATAGGAAAATGCTACTTAAAAAAAAACTTGGGTTGGTGTATCTATGAGGTAGCAGGATCTACCAGCGTACTTTTTTTTTTGCAAATGAGATGATAATCTTTCTTGGGCTTGTTTATTCACTAGTGAGATTCCACTCTGGGCAGCAGCTTTGCCCAGGCATTGATGTTCGCTGACCCTGCAACTCTGTTATGTTTCAGTTGCTGCTGGGCTCTGTCTTCTTAAAGTCTATTGAATTACTCAGACCTGGGGGTATGACCCAAATGTAGCAGAGTATGTCCTCAGTGTTTAGAACAAAATCTAAAAGACAGAATACACAGAGATTGAAAATTAATATTTGGAAAAAAGTATTAGGCATCTAGAAATTAAATACCAGAATAGAATACTAATATTACAAAGAGAGGCTAAAATTTTATAAGATTGATAATTCAAGTGGAGGTGTGGATGTGGAATAGTGGGAATTTTCATACCCTACTACAGAGAATATGAAGCACTATAATCACTTTGGAAAACTATTTGGACAGTATCTTCTAAAACTGAACATACACATGTTCTGTGATCCAACTGTTCCACATGCCTAGGAAATGTGTATGGTTGTGAGCTGAAAGTCACATCCAATAATGTTCATAACAACATTGTTTCTGGTAGCCAAACACTGTAAACAACCCAATGTCCATCAGCAATAGAATAAACAAGTACACTGCAGTATATTCACACAACAGAATACCATATAGCAATGAAGATAAACAAAAGCCACATGAAAATGCAGTTTTATAAAGATCAATATTAACATTATCAAGACTCAAAAGAATACCTATTACATAACTGCATTTATATAAAGATGAAAAGGAGGCAAAGTAATCTATGTTTGAATTGTTTCTTGGCCTTTTGGCTAAGATCAAGTGTAGTTATCTATGTTTGAAGTCAGAGTAGTGGCTACCTTGGGGAAAGAGGGGTTGTTGTGTAGGGGGGCTTAAGGGGATCTCTTGAGTAAAGTTAATCTGTTCAGAACCTGGGTGCTGGTTTCATACTCATCAGAATAACTCATTGTGTTAATTTATCAAGGTATGATGATTTTCACAAATTTCTGTATGTTCATTTAAAAATAGGGTTTAGGAGGAAAAGCATTGAAGACAACTAAGAGGCATATTTCATTGTATTAAAAGGAAAAGAAAGAATGACTGAAAATAAACTATACATTCAAATGATAAAGGCAGCAAATTACAGTTAAGGGAAAGAAAGAGGAATGGTACAGAAATAACAAAGAATAAAGATTATGTGTTTCCTTAACTCATACCGTGTGACTTTGCAGTGTCTCCTATCCCTTGCACAACTGGTATCAGCCCTACACGGACCAATCTAGCATGACAGGAATTTTCCCCATAGAGAAGGGCCATTCAAAAGAGATGATGAAACCAGATAGTAAGGTTCCATCAGGGTTAGGATTTTTCCAGGCAAGTATACCTCAGTGAGAAAGGGATAAGGTTGTTGATGGGTTGAATGGAGAATGAACCATTATATCTATCCTGGATAAAAAAGGAAATAAGAACTTGAAGGAGGTTTGTGGGCTAGATTTCTCTATTTGGTCAAATAATTCTGTTAGGACACTAGGAAAGGGAAGCTCAAAAGAGACTGGGATGCTCGAAACAGATTTTTTAAACTAGGGGCAGTTTTTAACTGAGTGCCTATTTTACTGATGTCTTGACATCTTCCTGAGTTTTGACTTTATGCTATTATTCAACTTCAAACTGTTTCTCGCCTCCCACATTCTCTCTCCCAAACTTTCCTTTCTTTGTCAGTTCTTAAGTTCCACTCCTTCCCAAGTAGATGAACTTGACTGTTCATCTTCTTTTACTGTCCCAATAAAACAGCACATCTTCTTTCATATCCTGTAGTTCTCTTGGCACTTATCACTTCTACCTTATATAATGTGAAGTGTCACTTTTATTTAGCACTTCATTTAGCCAGGCACCTTATTAAGCACTTTATAGTATCCTATTCAAAACTCACAACTAATCTATGAAGTTGGTACTATCATTATCCCCATTTTATGGAGGAAGAAACCAAGGTATAGAGAAATTTATAACTAACTCAATAGCTTGTGTTTTCAGTCTCTACAATTATGTCTATCCTTGACTTATCTTCCATATAAAAAGCATTGAGAACATGATCTGTGTCTTGTTCACTATTGTGTTTTCCAAGAATATTGGTATCTTACATATTGTAGGCACTCAAAACATTTTTATTAAATAATTAAATGAGTTGGCACACACTTCCCTCTGTCTCCTATTGATTACACCCCATCTTTCTTACTGTTCTCCCTCCTCTCAGGAGAAGAGAAAACACTGCTTTCTAGGGCTAATTTCTCCATTTGAACTCCTTAAATCAACATATCCCACTTGCTCCAGGACTATGTTGAATTAAATAATCAGTTATTTTTCTCTTTATTAAATTATCAGTCATCAATCTCTTTCCTAATTTTAGCTACTGTCCTTACTCCCTCTCTCCCTCCTCTCAGGTTCCTCTCTCTCTCTCTCCCACCCAACCCCAGGTTCTGCCCCCACCTTTCTACTGACATTGTTCTCCGTAAATCATCAGACTGACTCCCAAATTCTGCTCCAGGGGTTATACTTCACCTCTGCACATCACTGGTTCACAGAACACCTCCCCTTCCTCCTCAAACTCCTGCAACCTCTAGGGCACTGATACTTCTTTTAACACTGGTTCTTTTCTTTCTTTTGGGTTCTACCTCCTCTTCTACCACACACATGCAGACATCTCAAAGTTCAATTTTTATCCCTCTTAACTTTCTTTCTCTCTTAAAATTTCCTATTTATAATCAGGGCTTCTGTTAATACTATGCTGTTTCCTTTTAAACATGTTATTTATTGTCATAACTTTCTCCAATAACTGACTCTCTCCTAAGCTTCTGCTTTCCTTCTCCAACTTGGATGGCCCAGTGAGTCCCTGAAAGTCAACTGGTTTAATACAAATTGATGATCTTTCTCCTGAAACTAAGTTACTCCTTTATGTGTCTTTTATTTCTACCAAGGGCAGTATTGTGTTATTGTAGTTACCACTGACTATTACATGTCCCTTTTCCCAGACATATGGTCAGTGCCTGTCAGAGGATCCAATGATAGTCTACCGTGAGGCCTCAAAGACATCTAGACACCCCAGGGTGTACTCTCTTTATCTTCCTTATAGAAGAACCCAAGGATCCAGCTTGTCTTCCTCTCCTACTTAAAGCTGTCACTACTGAAGCGAGACATTGAGGACGTACAACTGACAAGATTACCTGTATCATATGATAGTTTCCCAATCTCATCCCAATTTTTTAATCTTAAAAATTATTCTACAATGATTCTATTACGAATTCTTTACATTTTTGGAATATAAAATATTTCATTATTTCTACTAGAAAATTTGCTCTAAAGAAATGAAAAGAGAAAAGTGAGACAATTTAGAAGGATAATTAAATATCAGAAACTTAAATATCATGCTGAGGGTCTTTCCCTCAAGAAATAACAAAATGCTGACTATGAAAATCACACAAATCCATATTTCTTTTTGAATATACAAGTAAAATAAGCTTTGGGTTGAGCACTTTGTATCTGTTTTATAAACTGCGTTATTTCTTTTCTACATTTCTAAGGATTCTAGGAAGAATGATGCAATGTCTCCTTATACATATAGTCTTCAGGTGTTGCATATCAAAAGAAAATACTACAATTCATAAGTGTGACTGTGCTCCAAAAAAAAAAAAAAAAACTGCTTAGAATTTGCCAGGTACAATGATGGAATGACCCTTCAGTGTTCTAGCCAAATGTGTCACTTCTCTATGTCTTCAATGGTTGCTTTTGTTGTGAGACTACTTCTTGCTTCTTTCAACTGGAACCATAGCTACCAGTAGAGAATAATTACACTGTCACTTGATACTCTTCCATCTTACCCTTACCCACAGTAATCACAATAAGGCAGAATTCGTCATCTAAGAAAACTTGACAGTTCTGACAACCAAAGAAAAGTATTTTCTTCTTATCAGAATAATTTAAAAATAATACTTGATCCCTTAAAATTAATGGATTTCTGGAAATAAGAAAGTCTTTCTTCGGGTCTTTTAGAAATAATGCCTCCTAAGCTTCTTGCTGTGTGTGTGTATGTTGGGGGGTGTTAAACTGGGGAAGTTAAGAAGTGAAGCTGAGTAAGTTTAACAGTCCCTTTCACTGCAGCCCTTGCCCAAACTGTTTGTCTTTCTTGCTGCATATGTATTTCAAATCTATTACTTCAAGTGGGGGATTGTTGACAAAATGCCTCAGACATCAGCCCTTGTTTCTTCTGACAGTCAGTATCTAAATGCTATGTTTAATCAAATTTTTTTCTCAGTTAGAAAATCTATGACTTATTTAAAATAATTTATAAGCATAATATATTTGATAACTGAAAAAATTCTACTCTATGTAGACAAGTGATTAAACTTTTCCTGTATTATTGGACAGCTATTTTGTTTTCACTTTTCCACAATTATTACTAATCACTTTTACTTAAATATGTAGTCCGTATTTCAGTATCTAAGACAGTACATCCCGTAAAATATTGGTTGAATGAAACTTCTTAGATTAGATACTTACAAATGAAATTACATTATAGAATTTAAATATTTTAAGATCTTTAATACATGTTGCCAAAACTTTAAAGAAAAAACATATTTTACATCCTGAACACTGCCAACTTTACTTTGAAAAAATATATATTTCACTAATTTTAGTAAGTTAAAAAGTTAGATCAAGTTTTAATTTACATTTCTTGGACTACCACTAAGGTTGATTTTGATTTTTTTCGTAAATATTAGTCTTTTGGATTTCATCTTATGTATTGGTTCATATCCTTTGCCTGTTTTTTTCTAATAGGGTCCCAGGGTGTTTTCTTACCTAGTTATATAAACATTTTACATATTAATTATATGAATATTTTACATATTAAACCCTTTTGTTAGATATGTTAACAGTTTTTTGCCAGTTTGTCATTTAACTTGTATTTCTTTAAATTTATTTAACAAAAATGTTTTTGACATACAATGTTTTATTTTCCTTTGTAACATTTTTCATGCTTTTCATGTTTAGAAAGTTATAATACTTCTTCATCTAGATGGAGATAAATATTATTCTATAGTTTTTTCCTTCGTATATGCTAATTGTACCTTTAATTCTGATTTTAATTATACCTTTAATTCTGTATTTTGGAGAGGTGGGTTATTAACTTTTGAAATTATTGTGTGGGTATTTGTGTGAGCATAAGTATGAAGAGGATATGAATATGATTCTTGGTTCTTTACAGATGACCTGTTCATTATATGTGTTGTTTATTTTAGGTTGTTCATCTCTCTATCAACATTTATAGAAGCTTTTTTTGAACCCATATTCTTAAATTTTATCCATCTCAAAAATGAAGTTCTTTAATTTTAGGATTTTTTTTTTTTAGTTCTTTGATTTCCTCTACTCCTTTTCATCTGTATATTAACTCCTCTTATTTGGATATTGGACCTCTCATGGATTAGACCTCTAATTTATACCTCTTTGTTTTCCCCTCCCCAAAATTTTCTATTCCTTTATCATTACATTTTATCTTCTAAAAAATTTCATCTTTATCTCTAAACTTCCTCTGTCTTTTTCATTTCTCCAATCAAATTTTTAATTTCCAGTGATCATTTCTGTTACCTGAGAGTTCCTGCATGTATGTACATTGATTTGATTTCTTTCTTATTGTCTTATTCTTGCTTCATGGGAGCATTTCTTCTTTTATCTCTCTAGAAATACTAAAATCTCAATGGTTTTTGAAATTCTGTTTTGTTTTTCTCCCTGCATGGTCTGTTTCTTTGAAATTGCCTTTTGTCCATTTTATCTTTCATTTTTTTGCTTTGGTCTCTTTCATATTTAAGGCTTTCCTCAAATGTCTGGTAGCCTTTAGTAATTGCCTTATATATAAAAGTACAGCACAAAAAAGGCAGATTAGAAGCTCAGGGTACATGAATTGTTTTAGTGATTATGCTTCCCTGCATGATATTCTAACTGGGCTGTTTCCTAGGTGAACTCCTAACACTGGTATTTCTAGAGCTGGTCATATTCAATGCAAAAGATGCTTGAGTCTTTCTCCTGGAGGGTACAGGTCTGACTTTCCTCCCAAATGGCAAAAGAGGCTACACATTTCTAAAAGTACCCTACTTGTACAGTTCACTTTATCAACTTATTTTCCCTATGACAACCACACTCTCAAAAGTATCTGGAAATTCCCAGTCCAGAGGCCACCTTTTTCCCTACTCTAGAACATGAAGTTCAATCTTCTGCCAGGGTGTAAGAGGGGCAATTTATCCAGCTGCTTAGAGGAGGGTGGGAACCTAGGGCTCTGTTTTGTTAGACAGATTTCAACAAATTCTCCTTCGCCTCATTTTAACTGTCATTCCCAGAGGTACCTAATGCCAGGACATCCTAAGCCTTTTGGGTTCTGTAGAGACTAACTGTGTTGCTTCTTGGCTTTCCTCATTACCAATTTAGGACTCAACTTTCCAGTGTTTGATAAATCAGTTTATACTTGTCCATCTGCTTTCCAATTTCCAAAACTGGCCACTATTTGTTTTCCTTTACCATTTTCTGTCTTTGTAAGTTCATTTCTTAAAACAAAAATCCTGTTACTTTAGGGAGGTTTGGAAAGGGAACAAAGTAAATGATTGTGTTTAAACCACATCTTTATTGCTTGTTTCCCAAATTTATCTCTCAATTTTCTTATACAAACTTAGTTCCAGTCAAATACTCCTCATCATTGTCCTTGACTCTATGCTTTTCTTCCCTTGCTTCACTTATCTCTTCCTTCTCTTTTATAAGTTATAAACTCCACCTTACAGACCAATCTGAGGCTCTCCTACATCAGGGATCCTATCTCAGGATACCAACCTCAGACCTTGGTGAGAATTCTATCTTCTATACTCCATGAGTGCTACATTTATTTGGTGCTTAATACAAGCTGTTGAGGTGGCAGCTCTCCAGAATGTGTCTTACTTGACAAGCAGCTTTCATCTCTAATGGGCACTTGTCTTAAGGGAATAAGTCTCTTCCATGAGATGTGCTTGCTTCTCTCTCCAAGATATCTGCATGTCTCTGATCCAAAAGCTTTGATAGACCCTTTCTGATAAGCTGCATGACAAAAGGAAGGTAAGGCTGAGTGGGACACCTGAGGTGAGGAGTTCAAGACCAGTCTGGCCAACATGGTGAAACCCTGTCTCTACTTAAAATACAAAAATTAGCTGGATGTGGTGGTGGCCTGTAATCCCAGCTACTTGGGAGGCTGAGGCAGAAGAATCACTTGAACCTGGGAGGCGGAGGTTGCAGTGAGCTGAGATCATGCCATTGCACTCTAGCCTGGGCAAGAAGAGTGAAACTCTGTTAAAAAAAAAAAAAAGAAAAAAGAAAGAAAGAGAAAGAGAGAGAGAGAAAGAAGGTTAAAGGGCAACTTCTCCTGTATCTTTTGTGTCTACAAATGCCAGTATTTGGTGTGGACTTCTTTTTATGAACATCTAGAGAAGTGTGGATATAAAGGAGAAAGACACATGGCAGCAAGTATCAGGCATGGACAGCATAGATTAAATTGTGACATAAAACCCAAAGTTTGGGACCTGGCCTTTAAATCCAGCATCTTAAGTGCATCATTATTATTTCATTGTGACATACAATAAATTGAACATGGGATTATTAACCTCATTCAAATCATCTTTATTTTCATCTGTTGCACGGATACTGCAGCAGTAACAGTGGTTATCTGGCAGCAGAGAGAGGCAGGAGCCAGAAGTCTTCCTGCTGAATCCATCTACAAGGACACACCACTCCATTGAGTTTTAAGGAATTATCTAATATATGCTTCTTTGGACTGTTAATACATTTTAAATACATGTCTTCAGTAGCATGTAAGTTTGGACTTACATGGACTCTCCCAGAGATTCTGTAAACTACTCAATAACTTTTTTAACTTTTTAAAAAAATCCCCTTTGGCTTAAAGTGAATTCTATATACATGAATAAATTTTTATTTATTCTGCAGTTAATAATTGTCTCATTCTTTCATTTGCTTGGCTTTACACTTTATATTAATTCATTCCCAGATTCATTTCCAGAAAGGTAAATCTCTTCTAAATGCATAAAACACATCTGGTACTGAATCAGATTTCTTTTCTCAGAAATATTCTTACTGGAGCCCTCAGATGCTTACTTAAATCTAGGCTGATTAGTCTTTAGGTTGTTGCATGACGTGCATCTTGAGGTTTCTAGTCATTGTAATCCTGGGGGATCCCTTCCCCTCTCGATTATGTTAGATCCTGATTCCCTTCATCTCAAGTCTCCTTCTTGGTTTACTCCCTTGTGTTGGTAAAGCATATCTACCAGGAGCATCCTTAGAAGCTTCATTAGAGATTATTAAGTAGCTCACAGAATCTCAGCAAGACCAGAAACTAGGGATTGGAGACTGTGTATCCAGGAACAATATCCAGATTACCAAACAATAGTTAGGTATTTCTATACATCCTCTGGTCAAAGGCACCAAAGACTCTGGGCAAGGGACATTTCCAATTAGAGTCTAAGCTACTGCTGCCTCTGAAAGGTCACTGTCTCTCACTACCCTTCTCCAGGAACAGAGCCTTCATGAAATCTACTTCCTCATATTTCTTTACATTATAGTCCTCCATGGGAATGTCTGATTGGAAGAGTCTAAGTCATATCTCTATGTCTTCACTGCAATAGATGCTGGATAATTGAGTTCCGGCTCTGACCTTGGTGAGGCAGGGATCATAAAGTTGGGAGGTTTACCGAAAAATAAAAAGGGAATTTTAAAGTTACTGGATGGACACAAATATCACAACTCTCTCCCAAAGTATGCAAGTCTGAGTCTGAAAATGTCTTTGTTCCATCCTCGTGCTTTTCTTTCAGGATTTTCAAGACATTGTTCTGCTGAATTCTACCTTCCAAAAATCCAAAACCTGTTTTTTGTTCCTTTTTGTAATCTGTCTTTACTCTCTAAACAGTATTAGGGTATTCTTCTGTTCCTTGTTTTCTGAGATTTCATTAAGATATAATTGGTAAGTCTTCTTTGTCAATTATTGTGCTAGAATTTTCAATATAGAAACTCATGTTGTTCCTTGCTGTGAAATTGCCTTACATTATTCCTTTGACATTCCTTTCTATATTTTCAGTTTTCTCCTTCTCTGGAAATACCATCAGACAGCAAATACCGTTAGACAGCAACCTCTTGATTGATCCTCTAATTTTCTTTACTCTCCATTTCCTAATGCTTTTTCTTTGGTTATTATTTTCCAAACCTTCTGGCAATTATTTTTAATTTCCAGGAATTTTTTTTGTTCTCTGAATATTCCTTTCATTATATATTTCTGAAATTTTCCATGGCTGCAGATTTTCTCTTCTCTTCTTACAGTATTATAAGAATTTTTAAGTTTTATTTGCTCTCTACATTGTGTCTGTTTCCTCTGAGCTTGCCCTTCCACAATGTCTTGGTTTCTGTCTTTCATGTTAAACGTTTTCCTCGTATGTCTAGTTATTCTTGGCTTGTATTTGAGTCAGGCACTAAAGAGTTGCGTTTGCTACGTATGACTGGTAGGCATCATTGCGAGTGCTCCTACAGGAACCTATTCATTTCCTTTGAAGATTGGGGCACCTGTCAGTAGTTGAAGGTAAGACTATAATGAAAAGACTCTACATTTATATGTTTATCTCCTTTGATATTGGGGCCCGAATTTGTGGTGTCCGAGTTTTTGTTTTGAGAAACAAAAACCTGCATTCCAACCAGCCAGAACTGAAACCTTAATATTTTATCAAATTTGCTTCAAGTAGTTTTTAAACAACTTTATTGAGATATAATTTACACAACACAAAATTCATCAATTTTAAGTGTACACTTCAAAGATTTTTCATATATTTACAGCGCTGTGTGACCATCACCAAAACCTAATTTTAGAATACTTCCATCACTTCAAAATCAAACCTTGTTCCATTTGCAGTCACAGCTCATTTCCACTCCCAACTCCAGGCAACCACTAATCTACTTTCTATCTCTATAGATTTGCCCACTCTGGACATTTAATATAAATGGAAAAATATGTAATATTTTGTGTCCGGCTTCTTTTACTCCACGTTTTTGAGGTTCAACCATGTTGTAGTATATATCAGTATTTTGTTTCTTATGACCAAATCATAATCTATGGTATGGATATACTGCATTTTACTTATCCATTCATCATTTGATGGACAATTGGGTTGTTTTCATTTTGGGACTATTATGAATAATACTGTTATGAACATTCATGTACAAGTTTATGTGTGAACATGTTTTTATTTATCTTGGGTAGATACCTAGGAGTATAATTGCTGAGCCATGTGATAACTCCATGTTTAACGTTTTAAGAAATTGCTACAGTTTTTCAAAGTAAATGTAACATTTATAACCAGCAATATATGAGGGTTCCAATTTCTCAACATGCACATCAGTACTTGTTATTGTCTTTTTCATTACAGCAATTCTAGCAGGTAAAAAGTCGTAATTTTTGTGGTTTTTAATTTTTTGTTTTTTAAGACAGGGTCTCACTGTGTTGCCCAGGTTGGAGTGCAGTGGCATGATCACAGCTCACTGCAGCCTCGACCTCCCAGGCTCAGGTAATCCCCCTGCCTCAGCCTCCCAAGTAGCTGGAACTAACAGGCGCACATCACCATGCCTGGCTAATTTTTTTTTATTTTTTGTAGAGACAGGGTCTCACTATGTTGCCCAGGCTGGTCTTGAACTTCTGGGCTCAAGCAATCCTCTCACCTTGGCCTCCCAAAGTGTTGGGATTACAGGTGCGAGCCACCATGGCTGGCCTCATTGTGGTTTTCATTTGCCTTTCCTTAATGACTCATGATATTGCACAACTTTTCATAAGCTTATTGGCCATTCATATATATATATTTGGAGAAATTTCTATTCAAATCCTTTGCTTATTCTTTGTTTTCTTATTACTGTGTTGCAAGAGTTCATTATGTGTTCCGGTTACAAGTCCTTTACTGGATATATGATTTGAAAATGTGGTCTCCAAGTCTGTAGGTTTTCTTTTCACTTTCTTGACTATGTCTTTCAAAGTGCACAAGTATTGAATTTTGATGAAGCCCATCTTATCAATTTTTGTTGTTGCTTGTGCTTTTGGCTTTGTGTCTGAGAAGTTATTGCCCAGCTCAATATCACAAAGATTTTTCCTGTTTTCTTCTAGGTGTTTTATAGTTTTAGCTCACATTCAGGCTCACAATCAATCTTAATTTTTGTGTATGCTGTGAGGTAGGAATCCAAGTTCATTCTTTTGTATGTGGATATCGAGTTGTTCCAGCACCATTTGTTATTCTTTCTCCACTGAACTGTCTTGAAACTTTTGTTGAAAATCAATTAACCATAAACCTAAGGGTTTATTTTGGACTTTCAATTCTATTCCATTGAACCATGTCTATCCTTATAGCAATTAGCAATGTCTATTAGAGCTCTGTAGTAAGATCTGAAATAGAAAAGTGTGAGCCCTCCAAATTCTTTTTTTTTTTTTCAAGATTGTTTTGGCTATACTGGTTCCTTTATATTTCTATATGAATTTTAGCACCGATTTTTAATTTCTGGGGGGAAAAAAGCCAGTAAGAATGATGGTAGGATTGCATCAATCTGGAGATCAATTTGTAGAGCATTACCATCTTAATAATATTAAGTTTTCTGATCCATTGACATTGAATGTCTTTCCATTTAGCTTAACAATATTTTCTAGTTCCCAGTATATGTCTTGCACTTCTTTTGTTAAATTTATTCCTAAGCATTTTAATCTTTTTGACACTACTGTGAATGGAACTGTTTTCTAAATTTCGTTTTCACATTGTTCACTACTAATGCACAGAAATCAATTTATGTATATTGATCTTGTATCCTGCAACCTTGCTGGACTTCTTTTTTAGTTTTAGTGGTTTTTAGCAAGCTACCTAGGACTTTCTACATATAAGATCATGCAATCTGTCAATAAAGATAGTTTTAGTTCTTCCTTTTCAGTCTGAACTTCTTTTTCATGCCTAATTACCCTGGCAGTGTAATGCTGAATAAAGTAGTAAAAACAGACATCCCTTAAAAATCTTGCTCCTGCTACAAGTATTTTTAAGTAGAAATAAATAAATATTTCAGATGAAATGGGATTCTTTCTCTGATCTGAATCTTAAATCCTGTTCTCTCTCCCCCTGCCTATAGCAACTACTGTCATGAATAGGCTACAACGTCCATGTTTGGGTATCTTTTTGTGTGTATATGTGTTGGGTATCCATCAATAATACTGTTTTGTGTATCTGCTATTATTTTTTTGAGACGGAGTCTTGCTGTGTTGCCCAGGCTGGAGTGCAATGGCACGATCTCGGATCACTGCAACTTCCGCCTCCTGGGTTTAAGCGATTCTCCTGCCTCAGCCTCCCAAGTAGGTGGGATTACAGGTGCCTGCCACCAAGCCTGGATAATTTTTTTTTTTTTTTTTTTTTTTTAGTAGAGATGGGGTTTCACCATGCTGGTCAGGGTGGTCTTGAACTCCTGACCTCAGGTGATCTGCCCGCCTCAGCTTCCCAAAGTGCTGGGATGAGAGGTGTGAGCCACCATGCCTGGCCTGCTATTTTTATTTTATATAAATAATTTTAGGCTAAATATGCTCATTTTCTACAATTTTTATTTTTATTCATTTATTATGAGAAAGGGACTGGCTCTGTTGCCCAGGGTGGAGTGCAGTGGTGCAGTCTTGGCTTACTGCAACCTCCCTCTCCAAGGCTCAAGCCATCCTCCCACCTCAGCCTCTTGAGTAGTTTGGAACATAGGCGCAGGCTACCATGTCCAGTTAATTTTTCTATTTTTTATAGAGACAGGGATTTGCCGTGTTGCCCAGACTGGTCTCAAACTCCTGAGCTCAAGCAATCTGCCAGCTTCAGACTCCCAAAGTGCTGGGATTACAGGCATAAGCCACCGTGCCTGGCCTCATTTTCTGCAATTTTTAAATTCAACATTAACAGTTTCAAGATATATTCATATATACATACACGCACATATGCATAGACACACATATGTATATATACATACACACACATACATACACTATATATGGTCTGTTATAAAAATATATTTTATTAATGCACTTTCCTGTTGGTGGGTATTTACATTATTTCCAGTGTTTCCTATTACTTTCAGTACTGTGTGTGTTCTCTTTCTTATATGTGACAATTTATCTAGGGTAGATACTTTGAATTATCATTTCTAAATGATAAAGAAACAACATTTTTATTTTACTAGGCAATGTCAAATTGCTCTACCTAGTGGCTATCCTAATTAACCTATGTACTAATAGGAGTTTCTGTTTCGAGGGCATTTGATAAAATGATTTATCTCCTTTTATTTTATTATTGTAGTTGTTGTTATTGTTATTATTGTGTGACTTGTTTACTGGTGAAGTCAAGTACTTTTTCACTGACTTATTTCTTTTGTGGTTTCGGTTTTCTGAATTATCAGTTATACCTTTTGCCCACTTTTTCAGTTAGATTGCTTTCTTTTTCTAGTGATTTTTAAAAGTTCTTTAAATGTTTGGGATAATTTTATGTCTGTTGTATTGTTGCAAATAACTTAGCACATCACCTCCATTTACTGTTTATGATTTTTCTGATATTTGAAAAAATTAAATGTAGTCAAATTTATTGATCTTTTCCATTATGATTTGTGCCTTTATGTACTGTTTAAGTAATCCATGTATTCTTTGGGGTCAAAAAGATCACATTTTCTTGTCATTGTTTTCTTTGCTTTTCACTTTTGTTTTGCCCATTTAGAATACTGTGTTGTTATTGTGAGAACTTTTTTTTTTTTTTTAAGAAATCCAGTTGTTTGCCACCATTTTCCCCATTCAGTTAGAATCTTTTTCTCACATATGCTAAGTTACAATGTAAGGATAGATGTCTTTCTAAACTCTTCATCTGGTCCATTTATTTATTTGTACATTGCTATGCCAATGTTAGATTGTTTTAATTACTAAAGCTTTATACTTAGGATAATTGGTAAGGCAAGTCTCCATGTACTTATTCAACTTTTTTCAATATTATCTTGGGTATATTTACAGAGTAAAACTTCAGTATTCATTTTAGAATAAATCTGTCAGGTTCTGTCAAATACTGTTAATTTAAATTGGGAATGCATTGAAATTAAAGGAAAATTAGAGGTGTATTTTCATAGCTCCTGCATTGATCATTCCCACCAATTAACTGGTATATTTATACATTTATTCAGATCTTGTTGCATGTATATCAATGAAGCTTCAGATTTGCATCAAAAAGATAGTGAATCTGTCTTCTTAGATAAAATCTTAGGAACTTTATAATTTTTTGAGTGTACTATAAGTGGAAATTTTTTTCTATTAAGTTTTCTTATTATTTATTGATCTTACATCCCTTTTCAAACCTTGTACCTCTTATTTCCTATTAGTTCTATTAGCTTGGCCATTAATTCTAGAATTCTCTGTGTAGATAATATTTTCTAGGAAAAAAATCATAAAAATTATGTCTTCTTTTTTTAATAGTCATGTCTCTTACTCTTTCTTTTTTTTTAGAAATAGGGAAGTCTTAAGTAACTAGATATGATCTCTAGCAAAATGTTGAACATTGACTGAGTTGGTACAAATTCTATACTCATCTAAGATTTTAATAAGAGTGGCTCTAAACTTTGACATTAATTATATCCTATCATTTACCATCTAAACTTTTGATGACACTTTTGAGAATAAAAGAAACCCAAGGATGACAGGCATAAAGCTGGACCCTACTGATCAAGCAGTTAAAAAGCAATAGACATATAAAACTCAGTTCTGCCAAGCTGCAGAATATATATTTTTCCAAGTTCTATAAAAAATTTAGAAAATTGATCATAACTGTGGCCATAAAACAAGCTTTAACAAATGTCAAACAGTTGAGAACAGTCAGAATATGTTATTTGACCACAAACAATGAAGTTAGTAATATCAAAGATAACTTAAAAATTCCCAAACTTATAAAATAAAAAGTATATTTCTAAATAAATTTTTAATGAGAAAATAAAAAATGGAAATTAGAAAATACTTTGAACTAAATGAAAATACTACATTTCAAATCTTGTAGGATGCAGGTAAATAGCATTAAAAGGGAAATTTATAAATTTAAATACATATTTAAGAAAAGGAAAAAGGTTAAAAAAAAACTAAATGAGCTAAGCATCCATCTGAGGAAGTCAGAAAAAAGTAACAGCAAAGAAAGAAAAAGAAGAGAAATAATAAAAGACCGGAAACTGATGAAATAAAAAGCCAATATAAAATATGATGAACAAAACCAAAAGTTGGGATTTTTTTAAAAAGTCTAATAAAATTTAAAAGACTGGTGAAAATGAGGAAGAACAAAAATAGAAGGCACAAATAACCAATATCAACAAAGATAAAGAAGTCATCACTACAGATGCTGCAGACATAAAAGAGACAACAAAGAAGTATGAACAACTTTATGCCAATACAGTTTAACATTTCAATGAAGTAAATACATTTTTAGAAAAATATAACAGTGATACTGACAAAAGAATAAACAGAACAATAAATATATCTATAACCCTCAAGGGCACTGAAGCAGTAGGTAAAACTCTTCCCAGAAAATATACTCTAGGCCCAGATGGCTACACCAAGAAAGTTTAGTCGACATTCAAGAAAGATATACTTCCAATCTTAGATAAATTTTCTCAGAGAATAGAAAAAGAAAGAATACTTCCCAATTCATTTTATGGTACAAATCCCCAACAAGGATACTATGAGAAAAGAAAATAGGTCAATCTCGCTTATGAATATAGACGAAAAAATCCTAACTAAAATCTGAGCAAATTGATTCCAGCAATATATACATCATGACCTAGATGGGTTTATTCCAGTAATGAAAGGATGAAACTTTAAAAAATAATAGTGTAATAGCACATATTAACAAACTAAACAGAATCTCATTAGATGCAGAGAAAGTATTTGATAAAATTAATCAATTCATCATTCTTTCAGCAAATTAAAAATAGTAGGCAAAAATCTTAATCAAGTGCATCTATCCAAAACCTTCAGCCAAATCATACTTAATAATGAAAGTTATAAGTTTTCCCTTGCAGATCAGGAAAAAGACAAGGATGCTTGCTATCAGCATTTTTATTCAACATTATCTTGGAAGTCCTAACCAACATAAGAAGGGAAACAGAAAAGGAAGAAACAAAGCTGTCACTATTGGCAGATGACATGATTGTACATGTGACAAAATCCGAAAGATCTCTGAATAGACCCTTTGAATTAATAACACAGCTTAGCAAGTTCTCTGAATTTAAAATAGCTACATATAAAAATCAATGATATTTCTACACACCAGCAACAATGAGACAACCAAAATTTAAGGAAGACGCCATTTATAATAGCATTAAGCATTAAGTAACAAGACTAATGCTAACAAAAATTTGCAAAATTTCTATGAAGACAACAATATGAATGTACTTAGGGAAGCATATTAATATAAACTAAAGACATCCTAAACAAATGGAAAAATATAACCTGTTAATAGATTTGAAGACTTAGTATTGTAAAAATGCCATTACATTTTTAAGAATGTTTTCTTAATCTGTAAATTAAATGTTATCACAATTAAAATTCCGAAAGTATTTTTGTGGAACTTGACAATTGGCTCCTGAATTTTATAGTAAAGTCCAAAGGGCCAAGAATAGCAAAGCCACTAAAGTGGAACAAGGTAAGAATATCTGCTCCATCGGATTTCAAGGCCCCTTCTCCCAGCATGCCACACACAAAAATGAATTTCATATGCAGCTATGAAAGCTTTAGAAGATAATACCTGAGAATATCATTATGACTTCCCAAGTAGGGACATTTGTAATCAAGAAATACCATGCATTAAGCAAAAAGGAAAAGAATGATAATCTGAACCACTCTAAAATTAAAGATTGTTGTATATCAAAATACACCAAAAAGAGAAGCAGAGAGGCGGCAAATTGTATATGCAGCACAAATAAGTGACAGAGAACTATGCCTAAATTTAAGAAATCATAGAAATCCATAAAGAAAAGATGATTCAATAGAAAGATTTAAACAGATACCTCACAGAAGAAGAAATCCAAATGGACAATTAACATGTGAATTAATAATCAGGGAAATGCAAACTGACACCTCAATGATATATCACTATACATACACCAAATGAGCTAAAATTGAAAAGCCGGACAATATCAAGTGTGGTGAGATTATAGAACAAGAACTCTCATCCTGTTGATGAAATATATATATATGAAAAATGCACACACATGCACCTCTGCACATTTACAAAAATGTTCATTGTGGCATTATTTGCAATTATCACTACAATGAAAAGATAATTACTAGAATTAACAAGTTACAGTGTGTATTTTTATACAATGAAACTCTAAATAGTATATCAGAGCTACAGATAGCACACATTAAGTGGGAGGAATAAAGCAAAAACACAAAGGAATACATATTCATTTACATAAACATTTTGAACGTTTATATAAGATTAAAAAATTGGCAAGACTATTATCATTTAGAAATGCACACATTGGGCCAGGTGCGGTGGCTCACACCTGTAATCCCAGCACTTTGGAAGGCTGAGGCAGGTGGATCACTTGAGGTCAGGAGTTTGAGGCCAGCCTGGCCAACATGGTGAAACTCCATCTCTACTAAAAATACAAAAATTAGCCAGGCATGGTGGCACGCACCTGTAATCCTAGCTACTCAGGAGGCTGAGGCAGGAGAATCCGTTGAGCCTGAGAGAAGGAGGTTGCAGTGAGCTGAGATTGTGCCACTGCACTCCAGCCTGGGTGAGAGTGAGACTCTGTCTCAAAAATAAATAAATAAATAAATAAATAAATGCATATATTGGCATTTGTTGAAATTTTGGGGGGGCTTTATACTTGATTACTTTTTGTAAATATTCAATGTTTATTGAAAAGAATATATATTCTGCTCTGATTACAGTGAACTTTTTACGTGCACATAGAAATACAATAAGCATACATATATAATGCACATATATATGTACACACATATAACCTATATAGTAGATCAATGTTGCTGTTTGCTTGATCTGCTAGTCTGAGAGAAATTTGTCTTAAAAAAATTCCCACCATGATTTTAGATTTGTCACTTTTTTTTACTTTTGCTTCATATTTTCTCAAGTTATGTCATTAGCTGCATACATGTCCCTGATAGTAATTTTCCTAGTGGATTTTTCTTCGTAATGTAATACATGCACTTCTTTGTCCCTATTAATGTTATTCAACCTAAGAATACTTTTGCTAACACTGCTACATCAAGGTTTTTAAATTAGAATTTGCCTGGCATGTCTTTTTCTATCTCTTTATTTTCTACATTTTAGTTTTTTAGTTTTAACTATTTTTAATATGTTTGATTTTAATTGTCTTCCCAGTAGTATACTGGTCAGCTGGTGAGGTATTTATGTGATTAGATTAGATGAGAGGTGATTAACTTATGATATTATCCAGTAACCCAGCCTGGACCATCAGCAAATGATATTTCATTTGGAGGCTGTCTCCAGGAAATAATCTCTCTAAGCCCTAGAATGTCTTCATTTAAAATCAAGATTTGTTTTTATATTCTCACTCATCAAAACATCAAAGAAAGCGCTAGTTTTTTATATTAGAAAATGTGTCATTTTCAGGTTAAAAATTTAAAGTAGATTTCATTATTTATGTTACTTTATTTTAAAATGTAATTTCTGACATGTGGACATTGGTTTTTTTCACATTCCTATTTAAAAGCCACCAAGAAACATTTTTAAGCAAAATGTTCACATTTTGTGGGCTAATAACTTGGTAAATGAGAGTTTAGTAGAATTGGAGAGAGTGATTCAATTGGAAGAGATGGAGAGAGTTGGGTTAGAGTTCTGATTGGATTAGGGCTGATTTAATTAGGATTTTGATGGTACACATAAAGCCTGATCTCATATGATTTTTTCATTTACAGATTCTCTCCCGAAAGAAAGCCTTATTTCTGGGTCTTATCATATCTTCATTGGAAATTGGGATTTCAGACTAATATAATGTAAGTTACTTTTTTTCCTTTAAAATATAAAATAGATTAAGGCAATAACTTTTTACAACAGAACACAATTTTTTCCTCTTAAAACTAATTCATCCATTCATTCATCCATTCATTCTTTCTTTTATTCACTCATATGGAAACTGTTTATTGGGTAGCTATTGGTGCCAGGCATTGTTTTAATGCTTGGCCTATATTACTGAGCAAAACAAAGATCTCTGCCCTTTTAGAACTTATATTCTACATTGGAGAAGTAGAGATAGAGACAATAAATGTAACATAACTAAATTATATAGGGTCATGGAAGATGATACATGCCATGTAATTACATATAATATAATTTTAAAAGATAAAAAGAAGAAAGCAGGGGAAGGGAGATACAGAGTACAGAATGTTAGGGGACAGAGAGGGAGAACAGTTGCAATTTTAAGTAGAGATGCCCAAAGTTCGTTGGCCTCCATTTGAACAAAGACTTGAATAAGACAGGGAAGAATAGCCTTGGCAGAGAAAATAGCTAGTGTGAGGGCCCTGAAGCAGGAGCAGCTGTGTGCATGTCCAAGCAACAATAGGAAGGAGGTAGCCATGAAAAGCATGAGCAAGTGATGAGGTCAAAGAGGTAGGGGAAAGGGTAGACCATAGAAAACTCTGGAAACCATTGTGAACACCCTGGCTTTTACTGTGAGGGTAATGGGGGACCAATGACCCCTGCCGTCTGACTGGATCCCCTTTTCTCTCAATCCCATCCAACTATGTTATTAATTTTTTTAATTGTTGCCAATCTGATGCTGTAATGTGATAATCCATTTTTAGTTTACTTTCATTTTCCTCATTAGAAGGTTGAGTGTCTTTCATATTTATTGACTATTGTCTATTTGAAATTGCTTTTTCTGAATGGACTGCTTATATCTTTTGTCCATTTTTTAATTGGGTAATTTGTGATTTTTATATTATGTGTATCATTAGCAGTAGCAGTAATCCTTTATATGTTACAGGCATTACAAAATTTATTTGCTAATCTAGCATTTATTGATTTGTTTTTGGCATCTTCTGCTATAAAATTAATTGTTGGATAGATGAATTTTTAAAAGTATTTCTTTTAAAGCTCTTAAGGTGTTCTGCTTTGATTGAAAGGTCTTTCCAAATTCTAGGTTCTATAAATAGTTTCTTAAATTTTCTTCTTAGGTTTTTATGGTTTCTATTTTCCCTTTTAGGTGTTGATTTTGTTTAAGCTTTAAACTGGAATTCCTATGTTACTCCTGCCATAAGAATAGTAAGTTTTGCAATCAAGGGCCAAACTACATCCCTTTCACATTTAATTAAATGCTACCTTTGGCATATTAAAATGAAAGAGCTTTTTTAAGGTTAAGGTATACTATACCATGTCGAAAAGCTGATAAAAATGATCTGAAAGGGATGGCCTCATAGATCATAAGAAAGAGAAAATATATAGCAAAATGCCAGTCACTAAGAAACCTGGAGGAATTAGGACCCAGAGCACAAGGGAGAGTGTGGGTCACTTCATCTCCAGTAATACGTGGGAATCTGAGGATACAGGAATAGCCAAAGGCAGCTCGACAGCTCTGCGGAAAAGAGGAGATGAGAAGTCCTTGTTTAAGAGCTTCTGTTTTCTCAGAGAACTGAGAAGATCTACTGCCAGGAAAGAGAATGCAGAGGGAAAAGGAGGTGAAAGAGGCATGTGGACTTGAAGAAAGGGGAATGTGGGAAATTATATTATTGCAGAGGGGGAAAATAAACAATTAGGAGAGCATAAGAGGACTGGCAGGCAGAATTAAGGGCCAAACTAGATTTTGTGGTAACAGGTTTAACATAAGAATTCTTGAGAGGTTATATGATTTTTGCCAGCTAGGTTAACTGATTGGATGAATTTCAAGATTTTAGTAAACTTAAGTTTCTTTTTCTTAATACTTTCAAACCATTTAAGTCAAAAGCTTTAGTTTCATTTTCTTATTAGCACTTTCAGACCATTTAAGTCAAAAGCTTTTAATTTTGTGGATTGACTATATTGAATATTGGTGTTAATGAAATTATAGGGTGGTTATTTATCACCACTGGCAACCAAAAGATTGGGTTAGTGGGCTGGGAGTTAAATCAACGAAGTGATTCACTCTGGGCTAATGAGGACAGTTGGAACATAAAAACTGTGGGTATCTCCTATAATTGTGTTACCATGTTGCCATTGTTACTTCATTCCTCTACTTCATAGTGCATCATCCATTCATTCATTCATTCATTCAACAAATACTTACTCAGCACCTATTATGTGCCAGGCACTGTTCTATATGCAGAGGATACACCCAGTGAACAAGAGAGACAAGGTTCCTGCTTTCCTGGAACTTATGTTCTAATATAGGAAGATAGACAATAATAATAAAAATAATATTAATAATAATAATAATAGCTAACATTTATTTAGCAAGTACTATTTGCTGAGACAGTTCTAAGCACTTTACAAGTATTAATTCACTTAATCCTTAGAGTAGTATTATAACTTAGGGACTAGAAGTATGCCCATTTTACACATGAGGAAACTGAGGGCACAGAAAGGGAAAATGACTTGCCTAAGGTTACAGAGCTAGGAAACGGCAGAACTGGAATTTAAAACAAAAATGGGCAGGCTGAAGATCCTTTTCTCTTAATGACCTTCCTGTGCTGTCTCCTGAGAGACATGGAAATAAAAAATGAATAGAATAGATTCTGGTAATGTTTAGTGGTATGAAAAATGAAACAGGGTGATGTGATGGTGTACAAACACAAGTGTTGGAGGGGTGGGGGTAGGAAAACCTCACTGTGATACCTGAGACATGAAGGATGGTGATACAGTTATCTTGGGGCACAGGCAACAGAGAAAAGCTAGTACAAAGGCCCTAAAATAGAAGGAATCTTGCCCTGCTTTCTAAAACAGAAATGCCCACTTGGCTGTGTCTAGAGCTTAGTGCGTAAGCGAGTGACTGATTGGAAGTGAAGTCTGGAAGGTAGGCAGGAGCCGGACTCCGTGGGGTCTCAGGTCACATTAAGAAATGTGATTTTTATTCTAAGTGCAGTGAAATTGTACACAGGATAGTAATACCATTTGATTAATTTTAAAAGATCACTCTCTTGGCTATATGCAACACTGACTGTAGGATAAAAGATGGCGCAGGAAGATATAATAGGAAGCAATTACAATCCAGGTAGGAGATGGTGTTGGCAAGGACAAGGGTAGTGGCAGTAGAATAAAATTTCGGGTAAGTTTTAAAAGTAGAATTGTTAAGACCTGTAAATGAACCATATGTGAAGAGTGAAAGAAAAGGAATTTAAGTAGGCACTCCGGGATTTTGGTTTGAGTAACTAGCATGATGATCGAGTATTTTAGTGAGGCGTGTTAAGACTGGAGGAGGGATACGTTCGGTAAGAAAAATCAAGATTTTCATCTTGAACTCTATGACTGAAAGGACTTTTTCTGCTTTTATTTCTTCATTAAAAAGTTGCAAAGAATTTAGGGGTAAAAAGCATTTAAATATTCAATTTTGTGAGTTCCTTACATTTTAAACTAAGTTGGGGAAGTTGAATTTTCATTTGTTTTAACAAATATTAATTGAGCAGCTACTATATGTCAAGGTCTATGTGATGAGATACTAAGATGAGCTAAACAACCAAGATCTCTATTCTCAGAATTTTTTTTTATGGAAGGGAGGAAAGACGACTGGTGGGTTTTTGGTTTTTGGGTTTTCTACTTTTCGTTGTCTTATTAAAACTTAACACTTAAGTAGCCATCTTAATAATTACATCTTGTGCTCCTGGTAGTTGGGCCCACCATTCTAAACGCTCTCGTAAATACTGACATCTCCCCTCCCACTAAAACTAACGTTTTTTAAATAAGAAATTTTAGCAAACATTACGAATACAACCTTTGCTTTGAAGTGTTAATATTTTTGCAGGAATGGTACCTTTGTAAAGATCGTGGTTGCCCCGTACATATTTGTTCTTTCTTCATATCCAATTAAATGAAAACACTAGTTTTTCCGAAGCCCAACTCTCTAGGTTTGTTGGTTCTAGCTCAGGAGAAAGGATGGAAGCAGGAGTCGTTGGATTTAAACAGTTTGGTGTAATCCTTTTCCACGCTCTCTCCCGCTAGCCAGGGACGTGGTGTCGGCTACCCGGGGCTTTCCGTCCACGCAGTACCGGAATGAAGGAGTCTGGGAGGGGGTCGGGGACGGAAAAGACGGAAGAGACATTAAGTAATTGGTTCTTGAAGGTATAAAATGAGGTTTAGGGTCTACTCTAAGGAACTGATTTCAAACGCCCGCCCCCTGGGCCGTTTCGGCCCCGCCCCTTAGTGCCGTTACGCCGACTTCCACTTCGGCCACTGCGGATTGGTCGTTGCTTCCGCCCCCGAAGCGCTTGGATTTTGCTTCCGGGTCTTAGGCGCTAGCCCTGGGCGCAGAGGTTTCTGGGAACCAAGAATCGTAATGGCGTCTGTATGATCTTCGGAGCCTGCTGCATCGGACCTCGGCCAGTGTGAGCGGCAGGAGGATAGGAGATTATCTTTCTTATTGCGGTGGGACGGGAAAGGGCAGTTGGGGTCGGAGTCGGCGGCAGAGTGTAGAGCGCGGGCGGTGGAGGCCCTGGAGCAGCGGGCTAGGGGCGGAACCGAGTGCCTGTCAGGCGCGTCCGGAGTTCTTGGGCCCGCCGAGGAGATCGCAGCGTAAAGGCAGCTCGCCTACTGCGTAAAGCGAACCCCAGGTCCTCCCTTCACTACCCCTCGCACCGCTGCAGTGCTGGACACGGGTGAAGAGGCAGCGAGTTTCTGGTTATAGCCAAAGACTAGCTCACGGGAGGCCGGAGTGATAATTCCGTTGGTGTGTGGGAAGGGGCGGCCCCCCCAGCGCCAGATAACCCTGTTTTCTTCTTTGTATACATGTCTCTACCCTTTTTGAAAATTGAGACAATTAGCACCCCCCCAAAAATCCTCCCAATTCGCCCACCCTCCCCACACACTTGCTTTTCCGACACTACCAGGGTTTTTGTGACTGCATCTGCTACACAGTATTCTTGTGACTGCTCCAAGAAGAAAGTAACTTAAGGAATGGGTCCCTGATTTTTGGCATCAGAATCCTCTGGGGGTGAGGTTCTTGTTTTTTTTTTGAACAGTCCTTAAATTATAACCCACTAACGAGCTGATTTATAGTATGATGCCTGTTGTAGGAGAAAATTAGCTCAACAAACGGTTGTTTAAGAATTTTTTTCTATGTAACTGTCATTGAAGTTTAACACACTTTTCTCTGGGACATTTAGTAACTTTGTCAGTGATATTTTTTGTTTTTAGCTTTTGTTTCTACTAGCCTATTTGCTATTGTGTGAAGTTTAGATAAAATGCAAACTTTACAGAGTCTGGTAGAGTAAAGTTGAGTTGGAAATTTTTAAAACTCAGTCATGGCAGTACTGTATTTTACAAGGATTTTGACATGTCAAGTGTCATAATTCTTATAATCTATGAGGAATATCTCCATTCCACAGATGACAGAAAGTTAAGCCAGGTGACTTGCTCAAGCCCATCTAGTCAGAAGGAGAATAGGGATGCAAATTCAGATCTTCATGACAGAATTTTTTGTACTAAGACGAGCCTGAGAAGCCATATTCCTTGTACAGCCTAAGCCTCATAATTTGTGTTCTTGAAAACTTTTGTTTAAGAAGATTAAGCAGGTTTTGGGGAATGAGTTTTGGAACTTATTTTAGCAGTATGGATATTAATACTCTATAAAATGTTTGTAATGTTGGAAATAACTTGATTATATTTTTCTTCAAAGCATAAAAGATGACAACAGCAGCCAGGCCAACCTTTGAACCTGCAAGAGGTGGAAGGGGAAAAGGAGAAGGTGATTTGAGCCAACTTTCAAAGCAGTATTCAAGCAGAGACCTACCCTCTCATACAAAGATAAAATACAGGTAGTTAAGACTTTCTTTTTTTGTTGTTCACAAAAGACCAAATCTGTTAAATGGCATGGTCAGGATACAGTAGTCTGTTTGAGTTATGTCACTTATCTATTTTCATAGGAATAGAATGCAATAGGATGTTTAACACTAAAATTTTGCTGTGATTTTAAAATGCAAAATTCCTACTAACCAGGAATTTTCATATGTAGATAGAACAATAAATAATAGAAATAATAATGCCTCAGAGAGATTATGCACTATCAGCACCAGTCAATATATTAAAAGTATTACTGTTAAGTTCTGAGTTGATATAATACTAATAAAAATTAAAGACATTTTAATCACTGTAAAGCCTTATTATAGGAAAATATGTGATTGAATTTGGACTTCTTGAAATATTGGGAACGTCACAAGAGTGGCTGTTAGTAACCTTCAGATTAGATTATGATCTTGTCTACTTCCCTTTTTTCTGCTCGAAGGACAAAGTCTCATTCCTGAATTGTCTTCCATTACTACAGAGTGTGTGTGTGTGTGTGTGTGTGTGTGTGTAACATTTTTGCCCTCGTTTGTTTCTACTTTAGACAGACTACTCAGGATGCCCCTGAAGAGGTTCGTAACCGTGACTTCAGGAGAGAGTTGGAAGAAAGAGAGAGAGCTGCCGCAAGAGAGAAAAATAGGGATCGTCCAACCCGAGGTACCAACACTATCCAAGACAGTTGTCTCATAAATTATGTTGTTGATAGTTTTTCTTTATGTAGCAATTGGAAAATGTTAACCATTTGTTTACTTTTACAGATTGATGTGAACTGTAATACTTTCTTAGATCATTAGAGATAATAATAACAAATATTTACCAAAGGCTTATTTGCCCAGGCACTGTGGATGTGAGTTCACTGTGGATAATGCTTTTAATGTGGGCTCCTTGTGCCCACAGGTCTCTAAAACATTTTAAGAAAGGAAGTATTTGTTTTATTAAGTTAAATGATTTCTGTTTCCCCCCAGAACATACAACCTCCTCTTCAGTGTCAAAAAAGCCACGGTTAGACCAGATTCCTGCCGCCAACCTTGATGCAGATGACCCTCTAACAGATGTATGTTTTGTTTCCTCCTTTCCTCTCTAATAATTGATTTACCATGTTTTTCTAAAATATTTGTTATGTCTTTGCTTTAAGAAGTGACATATATTTATGTTTACTTACCATTATTCAAGTATAACCCTGACCTCAGTGCTAAACTTTATAGTTGATTTTTAAACCAAAAGTATTATTTTGTGGGACTTTAAGAACAAGTTTGATCTCTAGAGAATCAAATATGGAAGGAATCTATTAAAGGATATGCTTTCCCCCAAAATAATGTCCTGTACTAAACTACTGCAGTACTGCTGTGTTACACACTTCTACAGGGCACTCTTCATACTGGGCTTCCTAGAAGCAGTGCCCTCTAGAGTTGTACCTGGAGGCCTTTCCATATTAGATATGTCCCCTTCTATAAGTGCAATACACTTATTGGTTCCCTCTGTGCTTGGGGAGGGAAGTAATCTAAGCAGAAGGTTTTTAAGGATTAGCACATCAGTTAAAATTCTGTGGGACCCTAGAGCCTATAATCAATTTGCAGTTTTCTACATACAGGACAGTGAAAAACCTGAGTGGCATCCAAGGAGTAATATCTAACTATGTATACATATCAGCAGTTAATTCTAGAGTTAATTGATGGAGTTACTCATAATAGTTAAAACAGGAAACCTAATTTCAACTGAAATTTAATGATTATTCATTTGAAATTATTTTCTTCTGAGAATTTAGCACACTTTTTTGCACTTTTGATTATCTTTGCTGCAAGCTTAAAGTTCTGAGCTACATAAAATTGTTTTGATTTTCTTAGGGTGATAAATTGTACATATGTACTGCGTTTTGGTAGTGTATATTTTGCCTCCAATCTTCTGGGCTGTCACTGTTCTTTTAGGAGGAAGATGAAGATTTTGAAGAAGAAAGTGATGATGATGATACTGCAGCTCTTCTTGCAGAACTGGAAAAAATTAAAAAAGAAAGAGCTGAAGAGCAGGCCAGGAAGGTAAAACCAAAGTATTAAATATTTACATCTATTTTCTCACATATACTAAGGTAGAAATTTTTTTGAATATAAGTAATATCTTCTTACATTAGAAATCTCCCTTACCATGTCTAAATATAGCACTTGTAGATCTATAAATCTGATTATTTTTATGACATCCTAGGTATCCTGGTTATGTAAGAAATTCTTTTCAAATAGTTCAGATACACTGAGTAATATTCACAAGCTTGCTAGTCATTTACTTGTTTATTCATTTGTTCAACATTTAGTTGATATCTGTTAATTGACAGGAGAATCAAAGATGATCAAGATATAGTTGTGGTC
Source organism: Hylobates moloch (assembly GCF_009828535.3). Classification (NCBI taxonomy): domain Eukaryota; kingdom Metazoa; phylum Chordata; class Mammalia; order Primates; family Hylobatidae; genus Hylobates; species Hylobates moloch. Next base: position 67,587,741 of record NW_026652286.1, on the reverse strand, counting down.
TACAAAGATTATCTCTCTGCTTGTCTACTGCCTAGGTACTATTAAGGCAATCAGTCAGTAGACATTATATAACCTAGGTCAAGCTACCTAACTTCTCTGAGCCCCCACAGTCTCTCTGTTTACACAATATGAGGAAAAAATATAAAACTCAAAGACAGTTAAAATTCTGAATAAATTACCCAGAGTGATAATAAGAGGTGAAACTGAGGAGGCAAGTGCAAGTCAGAGCATTAGAGGTTTGCAAAACAATGCTGAAGGAGTCTAGATTTTTTCTAAAGGACATGAGGAGCTGGTTGATTTCAGCAGGAGATTGATAAAATTGGATATGCATCTTAGAAAGATTACTCTGGCAAAATATGGAGGATGGATTGGAAAAAAACTGAGTTAGGAGGCTGTTCCAGTAATCCTCCCAATTAAGAGACTCTTAGCTTGTATGATAAGAGTTGGAATTGAGGTAAGTAATTAGATGCCGATAAAGCTGATGATCAAGGAGGTCAAAGTGGGAACGGGAGCAGGAAAAAATAAAAAAGGAGGTTGAGTTGACAGATAAAGTGACTGATTGATTGTAGCAGCAGAGAGGACCCTCACTTTCTAGGTAAATGTTGGTGCCATCAATATAAGGAATGCAAAAGAATTGCCATATTTAGGCAGAGAGAAGAGGTAGTTGATGAGTTCTGTTTTGAACATGTTAAATTTGACACATTGTGAGACATTCAGGTAGGGATGTCTGCCCCTGTTTTCAACCAGAGCAGCACAGCTTTTTTATAGATTTCTGTGTAAAATTTTATTTGAGGCAAGAATTGTTCTGTGTTTAAAAAAGAAAGTAACAAAATATACTACATGGTCAATACCAGGAATCTAGGGAAGTAGACTTCATGTGAATCAGGAGGGCCAGGGAAGAATTCAGAAAAGAGCTAGAGTTTGGGATAGACTTTGAAGATTTAGAATTCAGATTGGAAGAAGAAAAGCATTTCAAAATACAATTCTCATCAAAGTTTTGTATAAGAGAACATAATTCCTGTAATAGCTTATAGTTTTTACATCTAGTTTTTAAAAGTCAAAGAATTATAAAAACATTCCCAATCCCACTTGCATACCACTAGAGGGCAATTGTTCCACATTTTTTTAGCTTGCCTGATAGTTCTGGACACATAAAGAGATGAGCAATTCAAATGCTTTTGGTTGACCTTGAGGGAGGATAAACATTTTAGACAGAAGGCCTTGCAGTTTTGTGAGTTTCATCTAATATCTGTATTAAAATGTGTTGATATTTCTTGCAGTTGAATGATAGTTTTGTTTCTTTTATCCCTGTTTCCCTTTCTGTTGGCTGGTTTTTGCCATGTCCCAAATTTAAGATTTTCAAACCATTTAGCCCTTGTCAGGGGTCAGCACTCTTTCTGTAAAGGGCCAGGTAGTAAATATTTTAGGTTGGCTGGTCGTGGAGCCTCTATCGCACCTACTCACCTCCACTGTTATAGCATAAAAACACCCACAGAGTACATAAATGAACGAGTGTGACAATGTTCCAATAAAATATTTACAAAAACAGGTAGTTAGGATTTGACCTACATGCCATCTGATGACTAGTCTATATTATGAAACATAGTATACCTGCTGTTTGAATATAGAAAGAGTTTATGCCTTTTTTTCCAGTGCTGTGTGTGCAATCATTCAGTAACTCCAAGGAAATAATATTCCAAACATAAAATGTCCATAACCTTTATATGTCATATACATTATATTATAAGTTTGGATATATTGTATATTTAAGCTCCTATTTTTCTAGTATTTCAGAGAAATATCTTTTCCCTTTAAGCATCAGTATAATTTGTTACAAATAAATATATAGCTTTTAGAAAGCCACCTGTTCTGTGATGGATAGTTCCTGATTTTATTTAAGTTCTGACCAGTGATGTAAAGGAATTTTCGTATTTCCTTACAAGTTAGATCTTCTTACCTCCCATTTTCATTTTTATTTTTCTTCATAAAAATGAAATTCATTGTTTACATTTGAATATTGAAATGAAGTATCAGTAACCTATATGAAAAATTAGGTTATTAAAATAATAACTTTTTTTTAAATGACTTCCACACCATCTGTTTTTCCTTGATCTCTTAAGTCATCAATTTCTGTCATCCCCAAAACACAGCAAAATGGGATTTATATTTGGCTTAAGATAACATGTTAACAGGTAGATGTAGAAGTGATAGCTAAGGATTTTAGACATTTTATATTCCACATTCTGAGAAGGAAACTCAGGGTGATTTGACTTTGAAGAAGTTGATGCTAAAATAAAAGTGAAGAAAGACTGTGTTATAACTGATAAAGGATGGGAGGTATAAAAATAGAAACTGAGGCTGGGTACGGTGGCTCACGCCTGTAATCTCAGCACTCTGGGAGGCTGAGGTGAACGGATCACAAGGTCAGGAGTTTGAGACCAGCCTGGCCAACTTGGTGAAATGACGTCTCTACTAAAAATACAAAAATTAGCCAGGCATGATGGCGCATGCTGGAGGCTGAGGCAGGAGAATCCCTTGAACCTGGGAGGTGAAAGTTGCAGTGAGCTGAGATCATGCCATTGCACTCCAGCCTGGGCAACAGAGTGAGACTCCATCTCAAAAAAAAAAAAAAAAAGAAACTCAATAAGTCAATAAAAACAAAATATATCAACCTCAGGTAAATTAGTAGAAATTCATGTTAACTGGTACATGGTACTTTGTCCTATTTTAGGAGTTACTTCTTCATTAATAACTTGTCACCAAACCTAGAGATGCAAGTTTACATTATTAGTAATTCAAAATAAGATTAAATTTAATCACAGTTAGGTATGACCCTTTAAAGTTGAGGTAATAGTTTTGCTAAATGTGTCTTTTTGATATTCAATATGTTCTTAAATTATTAGAATATGCTTATTGATATACGCTTAAAATTTAAAGCAATTAATTTTACATGTACTTCAAGAAAGAAAATAGATTTAAATATGAATCTGTAGCATTTCGCAGTTGGAAGAGACTAATTACTGTATGATACCAACCATGAAATAATTTAAAATAAAAATGCCAAATTATTTTATTTTGATGAGGGAGACTTTTCTAGTATGCCTCGAAAACCAAAAAAAAAAAGAAAAAAGAAAAGCCTGCGTTGATGCTTTTCTTGCTGTAAAATCCTAATGATCAGTTTTTTTTTTAGTGAGCTAATATAAAAAAAATTGAACCCAGAGTTAAAATAAGTAAATGTTAATCTTCCTTTATCATTCACAGGAACAAGAACAAAAAGCTGAAGAAGAGAGGATTCGTATGGAAAACATTCTAAGCGGAAACCCTCTCCTTAATCTCACTGGCCCATCCCAGCCTCAGGCCAACTTCAAAGTTAAAAGAAGGTACTATACAGTAACGGAGTAATGGAGAGTGTGTGTGTGTGTGTGTGTGTGTGTGTGTGTGTGTGTGTGTGTATGTGTATACACACAGGCATGCAGATTATAAGTTGGATAGCAAGGTGCATTATATAAAGCTTCTAAAAGTCCACTGTCTGTTCACTGATACTCTTCTCTGTTCAATTAGGAATAATGGAAGAAGCTAAATGAAAGAAAATAAACTTATTTTCAATAGATAGTTGCATTAACCAGCTGTGTACTAGATGATGATGTAAGCACTAGGGACAGAGTAATAAACTGAGGCCCTTACATTTTAGGTGTGCATATCAAGGGTCCTCAAGACGGCCTCTCAAATTCAGACACTCACTAGAAGAACTCAGGAGACTTGTTGTATAGTTATATGCTTGGCTAAGGTAATAAAGACACATAGCTAGATTATAAAGGGAAAAGACACACACACAGAATAGAGGAATCCATGTGCAGGTTTCACTATGCTCTGTCCCTTCCATGAGTGGTCACACAGTACATTGTTTCCCCCAGCAATGACAGTGCAGCAACGTGTGCAGTGCTTCTGCCCAGGGAAGCCCACTAAAGATCCCGTGCCCAACGTTTTTACTGGGGGTGGCTAGTCATGTACGCAGCTTTTGCTTAGCACATACCAAATCCAGACTTCTAAAAGGATAGTAGGTGTTCGGCATAAACCACATTATTTGTAAATTGTAGGCACAGTGACAGTGGGAAGATTTCTTAGATCCAAGTTTTCGAAGGCCAGCCAGGGGCCAACCTTGCAAGCAGGCATGTCTAAGGATTGTAGTCCTAGGCCTGCTTTTTAAATTCTTTCTGTACAGCGTGTGTGTGTGTTTGGAGGGGTAAAAAAGGCGGGCTGAAAAGGGAGAAAATATAAATTGTAAATACTGTAAATCCTTCAGATGGTGATACGTAAAATAAAACAGAAAAGCTTACAGGAAATGCTGAGGGAGGAAGATTGGTTGTTATTTTATATGCATTCGTCAAGGAACCACAGTGCTTAACTTTTAAACCATATTCGTTATTTTTCACCACCTCTACTGCTATTATCTGCCATCTGGAGTGATGCAGTACTGCTGACCGCCTTCCCCTCTGGAGTGATGCAGTACCGCTACCTGCCCTCCTCTCTGGAGTGATACAGAACCACTACCTGCCCTCCCCTCTGGAGTGATGCAGTACTGCTGGCTGCTGTCCCCTCTGGGGTGGTGCAGTACTGCTGATACAGTTCTGGAATTAGTCCAAGCTGGAGATAGTAGATTTGGAAGTTATCAGCTCAGATAAACTTTTTAAAGTCTTAAGACAGGATGAAATCACCTAGGGAAGGGTATAGCTAGAGAGGAGAAGTCAGAACTGAGCGTGGTATGTTTAGAGGTTAGGTAGATTATTAGTTACCAGTACCTGTTCTAATCATCTGCCCAACCTCTAAACATTATACAGGTGCCTGATAAATATTGATTGAATTAATTTTGAATGAAAAAGTCTAGGCTAACAAGAAGCAGCCAGTTGGGAAGAACTGGCTAGAGAATATCACCTAGGAGTGATACTGAGGAGGAGAACTGAAAGAAGTGAAACAAAGTGTTTCAGGAGGAGAGGAGTCGATCATCGAGGACAAATACTAATGTCAGGAAAGAGCATTTTGGTGTTGGGAAGGAGGGGCAAAAAGCCTGTTTGGAGTCGAGGAAAGACTGGATACAGAAAAAACTGTACTGATTATATACAAAAATAAAGCTATATAGTTTGTTCTTTTGCCTTTTTTGAATGCAAATGGAATTGGAGATAGAAACATGTCTTATATCCCAGTCATATTGATCAGCTCAGCTTGTTATGCTTCTGTGTACTGCATCAGTGATGACTTTACTGCACTGTTTTCCAAAGGTGCCCATGTTTGTTGCTCATTGTGCACTTTCCCACATTTGTTCCCATGTGCAGTTTCTCCTGACATGTAAGCGCATGCACACATAAACACTCACATTATATGGGCTTGTGTTTTATATGTATTTGTAAGGGTATCTATATTATGTATATGGGCCTGTGTTTTATATGCTAGGTGATATTCTGAAATCATGCTCTTTGTTTTCTATAACACATGTATTTTATAAGTTACTTATGGGTGGTTTTTTTCATGCTTATACATTATGGAATCGAACCAGAGTTCTGCCCTGAGCTCTTCAGCTGGTACTTCTCCTTGGTTAATGTACATGTGGGCCATATCTGAGCCTTAATTATTATACCCCAATGATACCTTCTCCTTTTGTTGGCCTATAATGTGAATATTACAGTAGATGATTACTAAACAGTAACTGATAAAAGAGGAATATCTACAATCCTCAAAACCACATAATCTAAACTACATTAAATTGATTGGCTACTATCATCTACAGATGCCTGTACTAATATTAGGGTAGTCCTAGGTGCTGCTTCTTTCTGTTAGACCTAAAAACATTAAATATTTATGCAATTAAAATGTATGTATTTCTGTTTTTTAACTCAAAAGTTTATTTTACTGGAGAAGTAATAAGAATGTTTTACATGTTCTAAGTAGGAATTGCCATTCTTGCTATAAGAAAGCAAGATTATGTATTAAGGATGACATTATTCTTCTTAGTGTAATTGCTGCATCAGATGATACACATGTTCAGCGTCTTTCTGTGTAACTGACTAAGCCTTGCAGTGCATGTAGTAGTCTTGTCTCCTGATACAAACATTTTCAGACATGCTGTTTGCTTTTTCTTCCTCAGGTGGGATGATGATGTTGTCTTCAAGAACTGTGCAAAAGGTGTAGATGACCAGAAGAAAGACAAAAGATTTGTAAATGACACACTGCGATCTGAATTTCACAAAAAGTTCATGGAAAAATATATTAAGTAGTACAGTTTTATGTGCTTAATTAAAGACTGTAAAACATAAAGGATCATTCTGACTTTTTTTTATGAGTTTTTTTTTTTTCTTTTCCCCTGTCTAAACTGTGTGTGGGCTTCCCCAATTTTAGACTCCTATCTTTTTCTTTAGTGATACCTTACTTGATAATGGACTTGGGAATAGGTTTAACCCAGTTTGCATTCTCTGAATGTTTCCGGTGATACGTTTTCCTGGGAAAAGCAAATCTGCCTGTAATAAATATTTTTAATCTAAATAACCAAATCTGGGTGCACAATTTTTTGTTGAAATTTATGCTGCTAGTAATACATTCCATAATTTCTTTTGAAAAAAAAAATTACCATTGTGTATTACAATGTGCTTATGCATTAACTTGCCCTTTCCCCCGTTTCTCTCACATTTATTTAAGATGAGTTAATTCATAATATTTTCTCTGCATTTTTTAAATAGTATAATGAAAGATGAGAGGGATTCTATTTTGGACCACATGTTGGTGTGAATTAGTGTCATCGACAGTAAGCGGGAGAGCATTGAGTATCGCTCACTTCTGCAGGCACTTGTTTTTTTTTTCTCATGGCCCAAGAGGAGAGCTCTATAAGCATTCTTTTCAAGTATACAGTACTCACTTGTGTTCTGGATACTCAACTGCCATGTTTCTTTGGAAAGAGATTGAATATGCACTCTGACGTGCATTTAGTGCAAAGCCTGAGAAAGCTTCAAACAATATATAAAATAAAACCTTTGGAAATAATGTTTTGTTATCTTGGAGGATATATCTTTGGGAAGTGAGAGGAAGAGCTAGACTATACTAAAAGCAGTAGTTCTGGAAAATTAAGTTTTTGTGAAGCTAGGCTGTGATTTAAGAAGGCCGCTTTTGATAGAAAATTTGAGACCAGAAGTTGAGCCTTTTATAGATGAGACTCATTCATAGGCTTCCTCAGCCATGAAAGATACTGAGGTTCCTAAGGTTAAAGATAGAAGTTTTAAAGCAAAATAATGTGTTACTATTTAAGTCCTTTAATACCTTACTTCCTAATTAAATGGAAAGTTCCATTTTCCCAATGGAAGCTTGGACATTGGTTTTATCTATCCTGAGTCCGGAGTAGAGCTGGAAATGGAGCCCAGGTCTGGATTCCACATTTATGTTCTACATTTTTTCAAACTGAGCTCCTCAACAAAATTTTGGATACTTCAGCTAGTGTTTTTAAGAAGCTTTTAATATTAAAACCTTTTTATCTCCAACTTTACAACTTAGAAAATGAATTTACACATGGTGAAACCCTGTCTCTACTAAAAATACAAAAATTAGCCAGGCGTGGTGGCAGTCGCCTATAATCCCAGCTACTCGGGAGGCTAAGGCAGGAGAATTGCTTGAACCCAGGAGGCGGAGGTTGCAGTGAGCTGAGATCGTGCCGTTGCACTCCAGCCTGGACGACAAGAGTGAAACTCCATCTCAAAAATAATAAAAATTGAAAAAAATGAATTTACATTCATTTTTGGTTATCTTCATAGCAACCTTAGGAAGTGCTGTGTTATTCAAAGTTGAGGAAAATGAAGCTCAAGCCAAGTAACTTGTTTAGGATTAATACATGATGGATCATGTATGAGCACCTTACAATTACATAAAAATATGCTTATAGATGTAATGGGCATTATCAGACTTCTAAAACTGTAGTTCTTGGAATTGCCCTTTTTAGTATCTCAAGGGCCAGGGGTCTGACTTAGGGTGCACTATTTCTCCAGGGTCCACTTGTTTCAGATTCCCTATTTGAGCCTGAAAGGTTTAGAAAGAATTAGAGTAAAGCTGATTTCATTGATTTCTTTCTTCCTTTCCCTGTGGTTTGTCAATGTAAAACATCCTATAACCTGAGTCAGACCCAGGAGGTACATAAATGTGTTGTTAGCCTTCAGATTTACAGCGCAAGTAACAACATACTTAGCTAAATTGCCTTGCACCCTCCTTGTAAAATACTTCTTGTTGGAGTGGTTGTGGAATCTGTCTTATCCCTTCAAAAGCTGATGCCAATTGGAAAAAGAGGTCTTTGAAGCCAGGAGGACCTGGTGTGAAGCCATCTGTGCCACTTCAAGCTTTATTAGAACTAACATTTATTGGCCAGGTGTGGTGGCTTATGTCTGTAATCCCAGCACTTTGGGAGATCAAAGCGGGCAGATGACTTGATCTGGCCAACATGGCAAAACCCCATCTCTACTAAAAATACAAAAAAAATTAGCCACGCTTGGTGACTGGTGCCTGTAATCCCACCTACTGAGGCTGAGGCAAGAGAATTGCTTGAACACGGGAGGCGGAGGTTGCAGTGAGCCAAGATGGTGCCACTGCACTCCAGCCTGCATGACAGAGACTCCGTCTCAAAAACAAAAACAAAAACAAAAAACTAAGATTCATTGAATGATCACCAACTGCATTTGTACTTTACTCATCTAATTGACACCACTGCCTGTTAGGTAGCTGATATTATTTTCCACATTTTATAGATAAGGAAACTGACATTTGTAAGAAGTTTAAAAACAAGCAAAGTCGTAAATGTAAGGGAGGTGGGCTAAGATTGAAACCTGGAACTCTATTCTAAGCCCATCCACTTTATTGCTTTGCTTGACTGCTTCTCTGTTAATGAGCCCTTTTGACTGTTTTCTCTCCTATGGAACAATAGTAACAGGACAATCATGAGGGAGTTTTGTGAGGATTAAATAACAAGGTTTAAATATCTGGCAGGCACATAGTAAACTTCATGCATGTCTATTCACCTATCTCTAGTAGCATTTAGCAGAGGCTGTGTAAAAGTTCAAAAGCCTATTGTTTTCTTCTGTCATAAAGTTTGATTCTGAATTAAGAGGCTCCCTGACCCCTCAGAACTTTGGCTGGGCCATAGGTATGGCCCAGACAGGCATTGCCTGGTCACTGGGATTGGAAACTCAGTCATAGCAACTCAAGTAAAATGGAGGCTTATCTTTAGAAAACTTAAAAGGCATTTCCTTTGTTCAGCTCTTCCTTGGTCTCCCTCTCTTTGTCTGTTCCACTTTTTCTGCAAGACTTGGTTTCTGTACCACAAAAATGGAGGTCACTCATTCATGCTCCTGGCTTCGTTGATAGAAGGACTTCATGTCTTTATAGCTCCACTGGCCAATAGAGCCTCTGTGTCCTGAGACAAGGCTGGTCCTGTGAGCGGTAGGCAGGAACCCGGTTACCTAGAACAAATGTGGGCACGGACAGGAAGACGTTGACAGTACAATCTCTTGACATACTCAGCTGTACACATGTTACATAAAACCTGGAAACCAAAGATACTGCAGCTGTAAATCTGGACTCCTCAGGGGCAGTGCCTGCATCTTTTCCACCATGCTGGGCACACAGCAAGGCCTGTCTGAAAACTGGGTGGCTTCAAATGTTTGCTATTTTGGAGGAAACATTATAGAGTAGAAACAGCACAAGAGCCTGAAGAAACTAGATTAAATTTTAGTTCTGCCACTTGACAGCCTTATGGCCTTAACAAATTATTTAAATCTCTGAGCCTGTTTCCTCCTTTGTACAGTGACAATAACAACACTTCCCCCAAAAAGCTGAAGATTAGAGGTGATATAAATACCTAGTTTATAGAATTGTTGGGCGCTCTCGGAGGGTGGGGGTGATTATTCCCTTGTCTTCCTCACCCAAATTTCCAATCATCTAAAACACAGAGGAAAGTATTAACTGAGGATCCAAATCAGCATCCTGGCTCCAGTGCAGTTGCTCAGGCCCCACACTCAGGAGGAGTCCACCTTCAGGGTATAATGCTCAGCCGTTGCTGTCTTAAAATTGTTCATAATTTTATCTTGGAATGTGTGTTTTGTAATAAAATGTTATGGAACAGTGGAGCATGTGTCAGGGCTTGGAGGCTTGGGTCACATGAGGTCCCTGCCTCCTGGACTCCCCAGGACAGGTTCTCTGCTGCCTACTTCTGGTGCAGGCCTGGGCACAGGCTTGGGGAGGGGCAGGTACCCACACAGGCAGGGTGGAAAAGCTGCAACCTAAAGAGCAGAGGCCTGGGGAGTCCTGCCAGGATCAGGCCCTGTTGAGTCAGTTTCCTGCTGGATACCGGAAGCACAGGCACCAGTGGGCAGGGGAGTGCTTGTCCTGTCTTTAGGGCACCTTCTTAGAAATAGGGCAATTAGGCCGGCCACGGTGGCTCATGCCTGTAATCCCAGCACTTTGGGAGGCTGAGGTGGGCAGATCATGAGGTCAGGAGTTCAAGATCAGCCCGGTCAACATGATGAAACCCTGTCTCTACTAAAAGTACAAAAAGAAAAAAAAAAGAAAAAAAGAAAAGAAATAGGACTAATTAAATTGAGCCACTCATGTTGGGAGAGGAGACAGGTAGAGCTTTGGAAGGGTGGGATATTGGCCAAGGTCAAGCATGGAAGAAATGGGATCCGCCTTGGAGTCATCTTTTAGTAAATGCTTGGTGTCATTTTATTTGTGGTGCTGTTGTTATTTGTGGTGATGTTGTAGATGTGTCACTAGCATCTCTCCTAAATTACACTCCCACGGAGCCTCCACATACATCTATGTTCCTGAAATCTTTATACAGGGCCCTTTTAGGAGTTTTGTATTTTTAAAAATGTCCTGTTCTCTCTCACCTGACCTAGCTCTCAGAGGCACTTTAGGAGGTGAGAAGAGGAGAAGGAAGAAACCTGTTGTGTTCACACTCCTGAGAGAGGCGTCTGCCAGGTTTCCTCCCGGGGGGGTCTCAAACAGCCTCCCTTTTCAGAAAGAGGCTGGGAAATGTTTCCTAAAAGTCCTAGACTAATTGGAAGCAGCTTCCTGGGAGCTCAACCATCTCTGTATGTGTTGGAGCCCAAGAAAGGGGGAAAGAGGGGTGGGGGCTTAAATAATATTTTGACTTTTTCAGAGAAGAGGATTCTAATGCATCTTGAGATTTCCTCAGCACCAACACCTTCAAAGTCTAACTCTTGGTCTCAGAGGTCTATTTCCAGAGAGTATTTTCAGTAAGAACTGGGAGGTGAGTCACTCTCTTGAAGAGTTTACTTCAAACAAGTCACAAGGGAGGACAAAGCTGCTAACGAGAAGAAAACTGGGATAGCAGACATGGCAAAGCTTGCAGAGCATCCAAGCATGTTCCCTGTGGCAGCAGGCCCCACAGATGCCCCAGTTCCTGAGCTGGCTTTGTGCCTCCTGCTAGGCCACCCTGACCCCACCATCCCTGTAGACCCTTCAATAAACAATAACAATTTAGGAAATATAATGGACAGACAATCCCATTCATGATAGCTACAGAGAATGTAAAATGCATAGTCATAAACTGAAGAAGAAATGTACAGGACCTCTTTGAAGAAAATGTCAATACTCTCTGGTGGGGCATTAAATAGGACTTTAATAAATACGGAGGAATACGTATGTCTGGATGAGAAGACTCGGTGGTATAAAGATACCAGCTCTCTATCCAAAAGAAATTATTAAATGGGTTGGGATATTTTTTAACCCATATAATTGGTGTTTTGACCAAATTCTTTTAGAATTTTTCATTAGAATAAATTTGTAAGAATATCCAGAAAAAAAAATCTTGCAAGCAAGAATAATGAGAGGGGTTTTCCATACCAATTTTTAAATGCATTATAAACGTACAAAAATTAGTGTGGTTCTGTCCCTAGAATAGAGAGATAAAGGAAAAATGGACTGTAATAAAAGGTCAGATACTAGCACAGCTACAAAATAATTTAGTATATAGGAAAAAAATTCTAAAAGGAGAAGAAATGAGAAAAACAATGGAAAAGAGAATGAACTATTTAGTAAATGGTGTCAGGAAAATTTACCAACAATTTGCTAGAAAATAGGTTACTACTGTCAAGCACAAGGCCAAGCAAGGCTGATAGAGTCAGTGAATAAGGAAACAACAAAACCCTTTTAGATTTAGATCGTTGGGTACTGTCAGACTCAGAAGAAAGTAGCCAAAGGTGCTAGTCCCTGTGACCCTGGTGTAGGGCAACACAGAAACAAAAGAGACCAAGTGACAGTGACTCTAATGATTGCACACCCTAGTGTGACACTGCAGATAATGTTTTATAGCTTCCAGGCGTACCCTAAGGGTGGTGAGGAAGAACACCTCCTACCTCGCCAGAACCAGGAGATGAGAAGCAAGTAAGAAATGCCCCTTGCAGCAGCTCCTCCTAAGCATCCTATGTTCTTAGGGTCCAGGAGAGATACAAAGTGTTCTGCCAAGATTCAGGCCAGCTGTAGGTCACATCTTGCCTATGCAGCCTGTAGAGATGGCTACGAAGTCATGGGTGTCAGCACAGGGCTGTTGCCCTACTGCTACCTCACAAGTTCTCTAGGATAAGTTGCATGTGGTCTAAAAAATTTGAAGGAAAGAAACTGTACTGGAGAAAAAATAGGTAAATATGTGTTAATATTGAGCTGAGATGGCCTTTCTAAGCATGATATCAAAAGCAGAAATCATAAGAGAAAAACAAAACAGGTAAATTGATTACAGAGAAAGATTTTGTAGATGAAAGAATTTAAAATGCCAGTATTATGATTAAATTTCCTTTTCAGATTTCTTTCTTAGAATGTTTGATTGGCTTTCTTCTTGTAATTTCTTCATATATTTATCTTTATTTTAAAAGATTATTTCATTATATCAGATACACAATCAAGTCCTCTCTTTTCCAGAGCCATCCAGTCTGAGCAGTGGCCTGGAGATGAGTGTCATTTATACAACTGCCTTTAATGCTCTCCTATGTAGAATCCCCTAAATTTCCAGTGTTCCATGTTTTCTTCTTTCTCAATTCGCTCCTTTCTTTCCATGGAGTACATCCTAAAATAACTTTCTAAGAAAGAATGAAGGAGACTTAACATATTGAGCCCTTGTATGTGTACATCTAACTTTATTCTGCAACCCCTCCTCCATCACACACACAGACACACACACACAAACACGTGCACACACACACACGTGCACACACACGAAAGTTTTCCTGAATATAGGTTAAAAATAAATTTATCCTATTATTGAAAGCTTTTGCTATGTTTTCTTCTAAATTTCAGGATTGCTCTTGAAAGCTGATGTCAACCTCCTTTATATTTCTTTGTATATTCTGTATATATTCAAGTCCTCTCTTTTCCAGAACCATCCAGTCTAAGCTGTGGCCTAGGGATGAGTGTCATTTATGTGACTGCCTTTAATGCTCTCCTAGAAAAAAAAAAAAAATATATATATATATATATTCTAGTTTTGTTTTGAATCTGCAATCTGTTGGGATCATCTCTTTTTTTCAGTCGTGAGTCTTTTACCACTTAGTATGTTTGGTTCCCAGTGGGCTCTTCAAGGATTCATAGGCTTCAGTTCTGGGAAAAATTCTCATTTTTTCGATAATATCTACTCCATTTCCTCTGTTCTCTCTTTCAGAACTTCAGTTGGTTTGTAGATTAACATCTGTCTTTCTTTTTTTTCTCATGTTTTGGTCTCTATCATTTTGTTCTACTTTCTAGGGTATTTTCTAATTATTCCAATTATTTCACCTAATTAATTATTTCACCTAATTAATTCTTTCAATTAAGTTTTGTACTCAAATTTAAAATTGTCAAGATTTCTTTCTTATTCTTTGAACCTCTCCTATTATTCCAGTGATTCTCAACGTTGGCTGCATATCTAAACTACCTGGGAACTTTAAAAAATTCTGATGCTCAGGCCACACCCCAGGTCAACTGATTACAACACAGGTTTGAACTGCCCAGGTCCATATATACACAGGTTTTTCTAATAAATGTATTGGAAAAAATTGTAGAGATATGTAACAACCTGAAAAAACTCACAGATGAACTGTGTAGCCTAGAAATACCAGAAAAATAAGAAAATGTTATGTGTGTCATAAATGCATAAAATACAGATAAAAACTAGTCTATTTTATAAATTACTACCAAAAATTGCACACGAATCTATTTTAAAAAGTTAAAATTGATTAAAACTTATGCACACAAACAAACCATGCATTATGCCATTCACAGTTAAGAGAAAGGTAAACAAACATAATGACGTAGTATTAAATTACAGCTGCATAAAATTAGCTGTAGTATATATTGAACTACTGTAATAATTTTTTAGTCACCTCCTGCTGCTACTGCAGTGAGCTCAAGTGTTGCTAGTATCCACCTAAAGTGCTGTATGATGCTGATCATCTCCTCTTGAGCAATTCATCTCTCCAGTAAATTGCAGGTTGCAATAAAAAGTAATCTCTTAGTTCTTCAATATTTTTCATCATGCTTAGTGTAGTACCATAAAGGTTGAATATATGACCCATACAAAGTGCCACTAACAGTGCTGGAAGTGTTCTCAAGAAGCAAAGTGACGACATTACAAGAAAAAGTTGAATTTCTTGATATGTATTGTAGATTGAGGTCTGCAGCTGCACTTACCAGCCATTTCAAGATGAATGAATACAGCGTAGGTACCATAAAAAGAAAGACCGATTTGTGAAGTCATGGCTGCTGCTATGACACCAAGTGCAATAGCCTTGAACTTTTTGTGAAGTACTCCTTCATCTTGTACTGAAAATTCTGCTTTTATGTGGGTACAGGGTTGCTATAAGAAAGGCATACATATAGACTCTAATATGATTTGAAAAAAAACAAAGTCATTATATGATAACTTAAAAGCAAAAGGACGGTGAAAGATCTAAAGCTGGAGAGTGTAACACCAGGAAAGGATGGTTTGATAATTTTAGAAGGAGATTTGGCTTTAAAATGTCAAGATAACAGCAAAAGCAGCTTCTGCCTGCCAAGAGGCAGCAGATGAGTTCCCAGACCCATTAAGAACATCACTGAGGGCTGGGCGTGGTGGCTCACACCTGTAATCCCAGCACTTTGGGAGGCAGATCACCTCAGGTCAGGATTTTGAGACCAACCTGGCCAACATGGTGAAACCCTGTCTCTCTCTACTAAAAGTAAAAAAATTAGCTGGGCGTGTTGGCAGGCATCTATAATCCCATCTACTTGAAGGCTGAGGCAGGAGGACTGCTTGAACCCAGGAGGTGGAGGTTGTAGTAAGCTGAGATGGCACCACTGCAATCCAGCCTGAGTGACAGAGCAAGCCTCCATCTCAAAAAAAAAAAAAATTCACTGAGGAGAAAGGATATCTGCCTGAACAGGTTTTTAATGCAGACAAAAGTGCCCTATGCTGGAAAAAAAAAAGTCACAAAGGACATTTATTAGTAAGGAAAATAAGCCAGCAACAGGATTTAAGGCAGGAAGGGGTAGGCTAACTCTACTGTTTTGTGCAAATGCAGTTGGGTTTATGATCAGGACTGCCCTTATCTATAAAGCTGCTAACCCCCCAGCCTTGAAGGGAAAAGATGAACACCAGCTTCCAGTCTTTTGGACTGGAAGGCCTGGACAACCAGAACCCTTTTTCTGAATTGATTCCATCGATGCTGTGTCCCTAAAGTCAGGAAGTACCTTGCCAGTAAGGGGCAACCTTTTAAAATTCTTTTGATATTAGACAATGCCCCTGGCCACCCAGAACTCCATGAGTTCAACACCAGAAGTGGTCTACTTGCCCCCAAACACAACGTCTCTCATTCAGCCTTTAAATTGGAGGTCATCAGGACCTTTAAGGTTCATTTCACATGGTACACTATGGAAAGGACGGTCAATGCTATGGAAGAAAACCCTGATCGAGAACATCATGAAAATCTGGAAAGATTATACCACTGGAGATGTTATTCTTATAGAAAAAAAAGCATGAAAGCCATTAAGCCCAAAACAATAAATTCCTGCTGGAAAAGGAAGTGTCCAGATGTTGTGCATGACAGGATTTATGACAAAGCCAATCAAGGAAATCATGAAAGAGATTGTGGATATAGCAAAAACGGTTGGGGGTTGTCGGGGGTAGGGTTTCAAAATGCGGATCTTGGGGCAATTCAAGAGCTAATAGACACCAGAGGAATCAACAGGAGACAATTTGATGGAGATGAGAGCTTCTGTACTAGTGCCAGATGATGAGAAAGATGTAGGAGAAGCAGAGCCAAAAAATAAATTGACATTAAGCAATCTGTCAGAAGAGTTCTCACTATTCAAGACTGCTTTTGACTTCTTTTACAACCTGGACCCTCCTATGATATGGGTACCAAAACTAAAGCAAACAGTGAAAGGATCGGTATGGCATAGAAACATTTTTAAAGACACATAAAAGCAAAAAAGTCAGACAGAAATTACACTGTATTTCCACAAAGTTACACCTAATGTGCCTACCTTTCCTGCCTCCCTTTCCACTTCCTCCACCTCTTTTGCCTCTGCCATCCCTGAGACAGCAAGACCAACCTCTCCTCTTCCTCCTCCTCATCCTACTTTACACGAAGATGACAAGGATGAGGACCTTTATAGCAGTCCACTTCCACTTAACAGTAAATATATTTTCTCTTTCTTATGATTTTCTTTTCTCTAGCTTGCTTTATTGTAAGAATACAGTATATAATACATATAACATACAAAATATGTGTTTATCGACTATTTACATTATTGATAAGGCTTCCAGTCAACAGTAGGCTTATTAGTAGTTAAGTTTTAGAAGAGTTAAAGTTATATGCAGATTTCCAACTGCACGCGGGGGGAGGAGGTCAATTCTAAATCAGAATCTTTGGGGATAAGACCCAGGCACCAATATTTTATAAAGCTCTCCAGTTAATACCAATACTTATCCTAGTTTGAAAACCACTGCGTCATTTCCTAGTTTGAAAACTTGCATAATTCTGCCTATGCTTCAGACCACCAAAATCTTTTTCTTCAGTATTGTGTGTGTATGTGTATGTATATACTATACATATATAAAATTAATATCTATTTAAACACAATTCCCGCCCTCTATATAGTAAATAATTCTCAGGCCAAACACTCAGGCATGCAAAAATATATTTACTTTGTTTTACCATAATTCAATTTAATTTGTGTTTCCTACCCCTATTCTCCAAAATAAGACATGCAGTCTTAGTCAATTCAAACTTATTTCAGTTCTGGGTTTAGACACGTAATTTTAAAAAATCTTTCTCACATTACTTATTAGAAAGAGGAGATAAGTGTACTTGGTCATTATTTTTAAACCAAGACGTCTATTGAATAAATTATTCGTTTTGAAGTGAGGTCGTCAACATTTTGGTTTTCATTTTAACTTTCTTTATGGAGTCCAGAAATGGGGTGTCATTGGTTCAGATATGATACACATATTAATACATATATTCTGTCTTTTATAAAAGTTTATTTGTGCCTTTGTCATATTTAGACTGTATTTTTCCCTCTCGAAAGAAGAAATCCCATGTTATCCTTCTAAAGTTCCCAGCACTATATCTTACCCATAAGTCACTTAAAAAAAAATTGAATTCTGCATGTTTCTGTCTATATATCAGGACAAGTATACACAGGCTAGTCTGGGTTCAAAGTAGACATCATAAAATACTTTCACAGTCAGGCACACACACCCATGTGCACATATCCACTTGTTTTCTGTCTCTCTCTACACACACATACACACACACACACACACACCGGCACATACCTGCACATACATACGCAATCTGTTTTCCTCAACCTACCCCAAATTGCCACAGTGCATGAAGATCTTACCATCCCAGTTGTTTCTCCACGATCTGGGAGGTAGCATGATGTCACGGCTGCACTAACTACTCCCTGAGAAAGGACAGAGGGAAAGGACTCCCCAGACCCCAGGGAGGATGGTGAGGTTAGAGTTGGCAAGGCGGAAAACCAAACTCAACTCTGCCTTTCCCTCCAGCATCATGCACTTTTGGTATTTATATTTTTTAGAACAGCAAGGATAAGGTGCTCTATCATGTTAGAAAAACATATAGGTCCTGTATGTATTTTTAACTCACATTGAGGCATTCTTCAAAGTTAATTCACTGGTTAAACCCCAAGTATAGCTCGTCCAGAGGTACACTAACTACATTTTGTGTGGGAATTCTGGATCCACAGAGAAGCCCAAAGGCCTTAGGAGATCTATGTTTCTGACCCTGAGAGAATGTTCTAAGGTCAGGGGAAAAATTTTATTGCTGCTGCATTCTCTTACTAATGTTGTACCTAAAGTAACTAAGTGATTTGTTCTCAAAAATTCAGTTCTGGAATTTAGTGATGTTGTGACTATGCAGATTGATTTTTCATATTTACGGATTCTTTTTTTTTTTTTGAGATGGCGTTTCACTCTTTCGCCCAGGTTGGAGTGAAGTGGCACGACCTCGCCTCACTGCAACCTCCGCCCCACCATTCAAGTGATTCTCCTGCCTCAGCCTTCCAAGTAGCTGGGACTACAGGCATCTACCACCACGCCCAGCTAAGTTTTGTATTTTTAGTGGAGATGGGGTTTCGCCATGTTGGCCAGGCTGGTCTCCAGCTCCTGACCTCAAGTGATCCACCTGCCTCGGCCTCCCAAAGTGCTGGAATTACAGGCATGAGCCATCGCGCCCAGCCCCATATCTACAAATGTATTTTTAATAATGTTACAGTCCATTTAAAAGTGTGTGGGGGGGTTGTTTTTGGTTTTTTGTGATGGAGTCTTGCTCTGTTGCCCAGGCTAGAGTCCAGTGGCACCATCTTGGCTCACTGCAACCTCCACCTCCTGGGGTCAAGCAATTCTCCTGCCTCAGCCTTCCAAGTAGCTGGGATTACAGGCGCCTGCCACCATGCCTGGCTAATTTTTGTATGTTTAGTAGAGGCAGGGTTTTACCATGCTGGCCATGCTGGTCTCGAACTCCTGACCTCAGGTGATCCTCCCTCCTTGGCCTCCCAAAGTGCTGGGATTTCAGGCGTGAGCCACTGCACCCGGCCCTCAGTGATGTTCTTAACAGAGTCTGGGAACTCGTCTGCTGCCTCTTGGCAGGCAGAAGCTGCTTCTCCTGTTATCTTGGCATTTTAAAGCCAAATGTCTTTCTAAAATTATCAAACCATCCTTTCCTGGCATTATATTCTTCAGCTTTAGATCCTTCACCTTCTTTTTGCTTTTCAGTTTTTATATAATGAAAACACTATAAATCAGGGTCTTCAGTTTTTTCAGGGAACCAATATATCACTGGTGCAAGTTTACAATAATTTATGCAAGCAATCACCTGTTATTAAGTGCTCATTTTATTTCTTTTTTCTATTTATTTTCTGTTTCCCCGTTATATGAACAATGTGGTAATAAACTCAAACAGGATTTGAGCAGTGCTGTACTGAAGAGGTTTGGGCAGTCACCACAAAGTCATACTGAGTACTGGCTGGACAGGAGAACAGAGGAATGCCAGGTATCACCCCCAGCTGCGACAACCTTCTTGTTCCCTTGCATGCTACAAACAAGCAGACTTGCTGCCTCAAGTTTTGAGAATGCCTTGCATGGACACTTCCAATGAGGGTTTTCCATGATGTTGACCTTTCATTTCATTGCATCTTCTACTTAAGCTCTTCCTGCCTGTTTCCCTGGGCTGCCTCCCCTACCCTTAACATTGTGAGCAAGATCCACATAGAATAGCCAGGTCACAGTCCCCTGGATTTTGAAAATTCAGCAACCGGCCGGGCGTGGTGGCTCACGCCTGTAAACCCAACATTTTGGGAGGCCAAGGCAGGCAGATCACCTGAGGTTGGGAGTTCAAGACCAGCCTGACCAACATGGAGAAACTCCGTCTCTACTAAAAATACAAAAAAAATTAGCCAGGCATGGTGGCCCATGCTTGTAATGCCAGCTACTCAGGAGGCTGAGGCAGGAGAATCGCTTGAACCTGGGAGGCAGAGGTTGCAGTGAGCAAAGATCGCGCCATTGCACTCCAGCCTGGGCAACAAGAGTGAAACTCCGTTTCAGAAAAAAAAAAAAAAGGAAAAAGAAAAAGAAAATTCAGCAACTTAGGGAATTGTGAGTGATAGGGAGGTTGAGTGGAAATGGGAAGAAGTTTTCTCCACTTGGTTTAAGCTGTTTCAGAAGACGATGACACAAGCTTTATGCCACTGATCTCTATGTCTCCAGCCCAGATCTATATTCCAAACTCCTATTCTTTATTTCCAGTTCTCTAATGAGCATCTCCACTTATGGCCCAAAAGCCCTGAAAGTCAATAAACATCTCCAGAATATAACCCCTCATCTCTCCATCCAGTATGATGACTTTGGGCAGCACTGCCATTTCTTCATTTGTATTTATCCTGGGAACGTGAATTTTTGTGGGGATTTAAATGATCTTATGCATGTAAGAAGCTTAGGTGTTCAGCAAATGTTAGTTCTCTCGCCCTTCTTCCCTCTCCCTTCCTTTCCTTCCTTCTTCTCTCCTTTCTAAAGTAAGAAAACCCTCAATTTAGGAGAAAAGTTCATAGAATTGTTAAAGAGAATGTGCTGGCACTTAAGGTAAAAAAATGCTCTTTAGAAATAAACCAAGTGTGAGAGCCTTGAGAGGAAAGTGACTCTCAGAATTGATACCTTTTACCACTTTGTCATTGACCAAGACTCAAGTGAGAGGCAAGATGAGGCACGCTATGAGGTGGATGTGTAGTGAGAAGCAGACTGGGCTCTTCTTGACTCTCTTGCCACCAGCAACAAGGGGCTCCAGGTCAGAGCAGCCTGGAGGCAATTATGCAGCTTAGGACTCTAGCCTGGCTGAGGGAAATAGAGTTGTTTGAGGCCATCTAAATCGGAGAAAAAAAAAAAGATTCTGTTGGTTTCTGTTTTTCTTACACTTGAAAATTACTGAAGACTAGCAGACCCAACCATCAGCCCTGGATGAACATAATTACATCCATCCTCCCATTATCTCTTGAGCGGGTCATTGGAAAAAAAGCTCATAAAACATGTGAAGGCAGAACATAATAATTTAATAGGTTGTCGGAAGGCTGAGAGCATCAAGGCCCAGCAGCATACCAA
The DNA here is from genome assembly GCF_009828535.3 of Hylobates moloch. Taxonomy (NCBI): domain Eukaryota; kingdom Metazoa; phylum Chordata; class Mammalia; order Primates; family Hylobatidae; genus Hylobates; species Hylobates moloch. The sequence continues at coordinate 67,566,572 of NW_026652286.1, read as the reverse complement.
GAAAAGTGAAAGATCATTCATGTGGAAAAGTTTGTGGTTTTGAAGCAGAGGGAGGGAGGGAGACGGAGGGAGAAAGAGGAAAAGAGCAGGAGAAAGAGAGAGGAAATGCAGTTGGAATGGGGCTTTGCTTATAACAGTGAGTCACCACTCTCTTTCGAGGGCAGGCCTAAAAATGTGTTCTAAAACTGAGCACCTAATATATGCAAGACACCATGCTAAATGCGGGGAAATATGTTTAAGACATAATGCTGTCTTCTGACATGACTGTCAGCCTGTCTTGGATCAAACAGAGATGGGTTCAAGTCACAGCTCCACCACTTACTGGCCCAGCCATTTTGTCTCCCTCAGCCTCAGTTTACTGATCTGCAAAATGGGTATAATTATCCCATCTTTGTAAGAATAAGACATAACATATATACAGCTATTTGCATACTGTGTACTGTCTGGTATTTGGTAAATGATCAGCAAATCTTAGTTCACTCCTGCCTCCACCCCACCTACTCCCACCCCTCATATTAACAATAGCCCTATCTATTTTCTTCACTGCTGTATTCCCAGTGCTTAAAGGAGTGCCAAGTAGCATGCAGGAGGAAGGCAGAGTGTCAAATAGTAAAGCTTCACTTTAGGAGAAATAAATGAACATATTCAGAGGAGGACAAGAATGTTCAAGAAGCTGGGTGCGACGACACTCGCCTATAGTCCCAGCTACATAGGAGGCTAAAGTGGGAGGATCGCTTGAGACCAGGAGTTCAAGACTGCAGTGAGCTATAATCGAGCCTGCGAATAGCACCTGCACTCAGGCCTGGGCTACATAGCAAAACCAGGTCTCTAATACACAAATAAGTAAAATATAGAAAAAAAAATTTTAAGAGACCGGGTCTTGCTGTCTCCCAGGATGGAGTACAGTGGTGTGATTGCAGCTCACTGTGGCCTCGAACTCCTGGGCTCAATCAATCCTCCCATCTCAGCCTCCTGAGTAGCTGGGAGGGACTTCAGGCCCATGCCACCATATCTGGCTGATTTTTCATTTTTTATTTTTGGTGGAGTTGGGGTCTCACTATGTGGCCCAGGCTACTGTTGAACTCCTGGTCTCAAGAGATCTTCCCACCTTCCCCTCACAAAGTGCTGAGATTACAGGCATGAACCACTGCACCTGGCCTGAATAAAAGTTTAAAAATAAATAAGTAAATTAGAAAGTACAAGAAGAATGGAGAATGGATTTAAAATTTTACCACTTAGGGGACTGTTGAAGAAATCCCATATTTAATCCAGAAAATAGAACATTCAGGGGTTGGCTAGAAGGGAACTGATGCCTGTACTCATCTGTCTGGAAGACTGTTGTGTGGACGGGCAATAAGGCTTGATAAGTCTGGACTTAAAGACAGATTTCAGCCTGGGGGAAGAAAGCACCATCCGAGGGCAGGGCTGTCAAGGTGCAGGGAGGCAGTGTTGTGTGCTGGCAAGGAGTGAGAATGTGGGCTAAATGGTTTCAGGTGGGGTTTCCAGGAGAGGGAGCTCAAGTGTAGCGTGCTGGGGAGCCTTTCAACCCTAAAGGCTTTGATTTTGAGAATGCTGCTACATTATGAACAGTTGTCTAGGGAGGCCAGTGTTTGCCACTTGTGGCTTATTCCAAGCCTCTCTATTCCCTGCTTCCTAAATAATGTTGTTCAAGATAATAATATCACCATTTAACTCAGGCCCTATGGTGGTCTGCTTGTAGTTTCTCAGGTATTCTGTCACTCTCCCTGCTTCTTGACCTCACTCAAACTATTTCTTCTCCTTTGATTGCCATCTCACTCATCCCACACTGTCTTTCCAAGTTATGCTCATTCCTCCATGGTCCAGCTTAAATCTATTATCTTCTCAGGAACTTTCCTAGATGCCAATTATACAATCAGCACCTTTCCTTTCATATTTCCACAGTATTTTCTTTTTTGGTGTATCAGGGATCTCGAGGGTCTAACTCTTCCATACTACATTATGAGCTCCTGACCTCTCACAGAGTCCTAGTGTTATTTATTCTCATCTCCTCCCACCCCTAAGAAAAATAGAGGGTCCTCAATATTTGATTAATTGCTTGAATATGGCATTTGATTACATACTCTCTTCCCCTTTCAAAACAAACAAACAAAAAACAAGCAAGCTGCTATGGTTTGAATGTTTTTGTCTCCCTTCAAAATTCATGTTGAAATTTAATCCTCAAAGCAATGTACTGACAGATGTGACCTTTGGGAGGTGATTGAGTCTTAAGGGCTCTGCCCTCATGAATGGAATTAGATGCCCTTAAAAAGGCCTTGACAGAGGGAGCTGATCCCTCTTCTTACCCTTCCATCTTCTGCCGTGTGAGGACACAGCATTCCCCACAAGAGAACATGGCATTCAAAGCACCATTTTGAAAGCAAGGAGCAGCTCATCAGATGTTGGTACCTTGATCTTGGACTTCTCAGCCTCAAGAACTGTGAGAAATAAATTTATATTCTTTTATAAATTACCCAGTCTGTAATATTCTTTTATAGCAGCACAGAACAGACTAAGACACAACAAAATCAATTTGCATCAGTTTCTGTTTGGCTTCTTCATATTTTGGGTGCATGAGAAAGAGAGCAATGCAACCATTTTCTACACTATGAACGACAGTGGGACAATGCTTAATTCATAGTGTTAGGTCCCCAAATATCATGTTTACCCTTAGGTTCACTGTAACCCCAAACAGATCTTCAGTAGTAAGGTTGGCTAAGGTTTGTTCCCTTCCCCCTTCTTTCACTTCATATCTCCTGTAAATGCAGATTTAGTGCTTATGTGTTCTTCCAGGCACCTAAGGCCCTTCCAGACACGTGTCTTAATTCAATCTCTTAATGTTCAAAGGAAAAATTTAACCCTGCCCTCTCCAGGCAGCACAAGAATTTGCAAAGCACAAGAATTTACCCCTTGTAGCCACTTGTAGTAGTTATACCTCAAGGTCCTGCCAAAGGCTACCACCATGAGCTTTTCCACATTTTAGTCATTTTAAGAGCCTGATTTATGAAAAATCAAGTTAATGGAGCAATGAATAAAAATATATTATTTCTTCATTCATCTACGTATTATGAATTTTATCACTGGATGAAACTAGGTCATGAAATAGCTGTGCTCTCAGACCAATAAGTTGGATGCCCACAGATTCACTTTTGCTGAAGAGTTGCCCAAGTGTAGGCAATTGTTCTCCACTGTGGAATATCATGAAAAGCAGCCCTGGGCAAAATCCTATGGTAGCTTTTATGGGGTATTGTTTAGGACCATCTTCCACACTGCATATAACAAGGTCTTTCTGATGAGGAGTCATGGGAGTATTTCCCATGGCACCAGGTCTTTCCAACAGGAAAAGCAGTGCATCTTCTAGAGAAACAGGATTGGTTTTACTCCACAGACTCAATGAGTCCGATAAAGGCTAGATACTCCTCTTTGCTCAGTCTCTAAGGAAGGTCTCAAATCTCTACGGATCCTTTTTGTCATGAGATAGAAAACTTCTTCTACTACTCTTTTATTCATTTAATTTATTTTTTATTTTTTCTTATGCAAAGATTTTTGCAAAATCTACGACTCTTAGATTCAGGAGCTGGGGTCTGCAAACTAAAATGATAAAATACAGATTAATGGGAGAAAAAAGGTTTATTCACATGCATATGAGCTAACAAAAGAAGTAACCAAAGTAACTAGCTCATTAAAGTTGGGGTGGGGAGGAAGTGGGGAGAAGTTCTTCCTATGGGAAGAACAAATAGTTTTTTTAAGAAAGACAAATTGGGTTTTTAGGAGAACAAGAAAAAGAAAGTTTGTGACAATGTTCGTTTCTGTAGGTACTTACAAGTGGTCTTTCTCAGGGCCATAAACTTCCAGGGGATTTATGGTAGGTATATTTCAGTTCTTCCTCCTGAAAGTAGACCCTCCCGAAGAGGGAATTTATGGCAGCCTCATTTCCCAGAAGTTGCTGATTTTAATCAGATAAAGGAAGCTCCAAGAAAACTTATTTCTGCATCTGTTGAATTTCAAACATCTTCAGCTTAAAATAATCTTCATACCAGCTCTGGGGTTCCAAGTGGATCCTCACGCCTCACCCACTCATCCCAGTCTTCCTTTGCTAGTCACTCTCCAGCCTTATTTTCACTTTGCCTGGATTCCCTCCACTATTTTTGTCTTTTGAGTCATATGTATTTTTGTAAGTAGCATACAACCTTTACGGTAAAAAGAATAAATGCTACATTTCAGAAATTAGAGGATGCCTTGAATGGTTTCTAATAGTTTCTTTCTTTCTTTTTTTCTTTATCTTTTTGAGACAGAGTCTGGCTCTGTCGCCCAGGTTGGAATGCAGTGGTGTGATCTCGGCTCACTGCAACCTCTGCCTTCTGGGTTCAAGTGGTTCTCTCACCTCAGCCTCCCCAGTAGCTGGGACTACAGTTGTGCACCACCATGCCTGGCTAATTTTTGTATTTTTAGTAGAGACGGGGCTTTGCCATGTTGCCCAGGCTGGTCTCTAACTCATGGCTTTGAGCAGTCTACCCACCTTGGCCTCCCAAAGTGCTGGGATTACAGGCATGAGCCACCATGCCCAGCCACTAATGGTTTCTTACATTAAATATGTACATTTAATCTTCTTAAATAGATTATCACTAAAACAAGAAGGGAGCCATATATATATATTTTTCACTTCCTTTATGTCTCTCATGTGTCAGTTCAGGTTCTCTGAGAAGCCAATGTCAAGAGAGAATGAGATGTACAGGAAGTTTATTTGGGAAGCACCGTAAAGGACATGGGGAGAGGAGCAGGAGAATGTGGGGAAGGCCTCAGTCCCTGGTACAGGTCTGACACCTATGAAAGGAGAGAGGGAAGGAAGGAGGCAACACCAGGTGAAAGGAGCCCCTTCTCACCAGAGAAATCTGCACTGAACAGGGATGGCCAGGTCACAGTCCCCCTGCCATGCCTACGTCACTGACTGGGAGCAGCCCGGGAGAGCATGGCTGCAGCATGAAGGCTTGGATGGACCTAAATGCGTACGGCTCAAGGCCGTTGACCAGCGACCTCCCCATGGCAGGTCCTCTTGAGGAGATCTGAGCTGCACACCACAGTGGCTGCCACCCCCACAGAGCCTCCTAACTCAACACACTCCAACTCGGAAGTCACTTCAAGCAATGCCCGAGCATCCCACCTTTCCATTTCCCCTTAGCATCAAGACCGAGTTGTTTTGTACACAGTTCTTTTAAGATATTGTGTACCACAGGGGTCCCCAATTCCTGGGCTACTAGTCTGTGGCCTGTTAGGAACCTGGCCGCACCCAGGAGGTGAGCAGAGGGTGAGTGAGCATTAATGCCTGAGCCCCGCCTCCTGTCAAATTGGTGGTGGCATTGGATTCTTACAGGAGTGTGAACCCTAGTGTGAACTGTGCATGTGAGGGATCTAAGTTGCACTATCCTGATGAGAATCTAGTATCTGATAATCTGAGATGGAACTGTTTCATCCCAAAACCATCCCACCCATCATCTGTGGAAAAATCGTCTTCCATGAAACTGGTCCCTGGTGCCAGAGAGGTTGGATACCACTGGTGTACCATTTTCTGGGTACATTGATGCCTTCTCCAGGAAATGACTGCCCCAAGACAGTGGTTAGGAGTCTGGAGCCAGACTGCCTGGGTTCATAGCCTGGACTTTACCACCCACTAGCTGTGGGAACATGGGCAAAGTACTGAACTTTGTGTCTCAATTTCCTAATTTATAAAGTTGGCTGGGCATGGTGGCTCATGCCTGTAGTCCTAACAGTTTGGGAGCCCAAGGCGGTGAATCATTTGAGGTCAGGAGTTCAAGACCAGCCTGGCCAACATGGCAAAACCCTGTCTCTACTAAAAATAAAAAAAAATTATCCAGGTGTGGTGGTGCGTCCTTGTAATCACAGCTACTGGGGAGGCTGAGGCAGGAGAATCACTTGAACCCAGGAGGCAGAGGTTGCAGTGAGCCGAGATCATGCCACTGCACTCCAGCCCGGGGGACAGAGCGAGGCTACACCTCAAAAAAAAAAAAAAAAAAAAAAAAAAAAAAAGCACAGAAGCACTTAGTATAGAGCTTTGATAATAATATGTTCTCAGTCAATGTTAATATGACATATCTCCTGTTAACACTTTTGCCTTTGCAATTTTGCCTTTCAACTTGAGTATCACATTTGCAGACTTAGAGTATGCATTTCAGACAGACTGGCCAAGGGCTTTCAGGAACTCTTCCGAACATTTCATGCAGGCTAGTGATTATTCTGCCTGGCTTTGGAGTCCAACATATAATTGTTAGCATAACCCCTAACGTGTAAAAAGAACTTGAAAATGGCAGCTATTTCTATTATGTTTACTGTTAAAACTTAGTCTCTGCCTTCACTTATTCTTTTTTGTTCTTTCATTTACACAGCAAACATTTATCAAGCATCTGTGGGTTTCAGGCACTGTGGTAAATACCAGAGAATCAAAGATAAATCAGACATGGTCCTTGCTCTCCACAAGTCCAAATTGTAAGAGCAGAGAAGGTACAGGAACAACAGAAAAAAAAAAAAAAAAGTAACTATAATAAAGAGTGCAAAGTCATGAGAATTTAGTAGAGGGCTAGATAACATGCTAAGAGGGTAGAGAGAGAAATTTCTTCCACCTGGTTTTTAAATGCCACGCTCTAAACCCACAGGGCCTGGACAAGGGCAGGTAAGGAGCCCTTCTGAAAGGGGAAAACACTGGGCATCACATTTATCATTTGCTGTATCCTGGACTAGAGGAATATTATATGTGTTACAGGAAGGTGTTGCTTTATAGCAACCTCTCAAATCGCATTATAAATATAAATGGTAGAATTACACAGAGAATCAGAAATAATAACAATGATTGCTTCAAGCCTGTCATCTGTTCCTTTAAGCATTCTATAAGCAATGTTCACCTCTGAAAGGCTGCTTTTCTGGGACACATGGAGAAGTGCATCAGGGCCCTTTCTTTTCTTTTTTTGCAGATCATTAGCAGAATAATTGTAGGAGGTGCCAGTGTCCAATTAAGGATGTTGACACCATCCCTCAGGGGAATGGTGCCTGCCTCCTGCGCAGCCTGAATTTGCCTCAAATTCTGTTACACTCTTTTGATTTGTTCATATTCTGCCTTCACAGCCTCCACCTCACACTCCTCCCCCACTAGGCTTCTTCTGAAATAAATGCAATCCCAGGGCTCGCATCACTTGTGTCTGTTCCTCAAAGTCTCCTCTTGGTGACTGCTGTAGTTGACATTTCCAGCACCATGGGCCAGCCACTGACCACATTTTAATTGCTCCTATTTGGGGTCCCTTTTGTGGAAGGGCAGGAAACTCAGGGTTTTTTCTGTCCACCATTAATAACTGTGGGAGACATTGAACTGGCCAGGGGATCTCGTTTAGGCTCCCAGATTTGATTGTGACAGTCCTGACTCAGTCAAAGGAAAATGCAGGGAAGCCTGCAGTGTTCTGTGAGGCAAGTGTGGACACTGAACTCTTGGCAATGCTGTCTGGAGGACCCTTTCACTGAGGTGGGGAGCTCGTGGTGGGATGAGCAGGGGGAAGAAGAATTCAGTACGGAAAAGATTGGGATCCTTTTAAATCATCCCAAATAGAGGTAAAGAATAGGCAGTTAGGTATCTAAATATGAAGTTATGAAAAAGGTTAAAGTTATTGTACCTAATATTTAGAGAAAGAGAGAAATTTGGAAACCTTTAGGATATAAGTCTTACTTAAATCCATGGGGCTGGATAAGGACATGAATATTTATAGAGAAGAAAAGCCCCAGGACCTTCTGAAGTCAGGGAATAGAAGAGTACCCAGTTAAAGAAGATTAACGAGTGGCCAGTGAAACAGAGAAAATCTAGGAGAACTTGGAGTCCTGGAAGCCAAAAGAAAGCATCATTTCCAGCAGGAAGAATGATCAACTGGCTGATAGGTCAAGTGAGGCAGGGGCTGAGAATTGACTATTGGATTTAGCAACATGGAAGTTATTGGTGACCTTGAAAAGAGCAATTTCAGGTAAGTTTTCTCTGGCTCCTGGGCCTACATTTCTGGTGTGCTAACCTCCTGGATTCCAGTCCTTTCCCTACCCTGACCTCTGCTTTCTCCTCCTAGGTCTCATTCAGCTTCTCCAGGCAACAAATATCTTTGAAGTCTGTTGTCACTGCCTTGATCTTCTGCCTCTAGATATTACAGACATTCTTAACCATTTGGGGTCAAGAACCCTTTGAGAAATCTGTATAAATATGCGCTCTTTATCCACATACATAAAATTATACATAAATGTATATACATACACTTATAAATATATATACATAATATTATGTATATAATGTCAGGGATTCATGGACTCCCTAATCCCCGGTCCCAGGTTAACAAAGCCTTGCTCTAAGTTCACCAAATTAATTTCCTTCACCTCTAGCAACTCAGGTCTTGAAGCCCCAGTTTGTCAGGCCCATGCCAAAAAGCCTCCTCAGATCATTGTTCAAATTAAAGACAATTAGAGCTAAGAGCAAATAATGTTCTCACTACAAGCTCTCAGGGAGGCAAACTTAGAACAAACACCAGTAGACCCATAAACCATTCTAAAATGTAGTAAATGTAACAGTTTCAATTATATTATACCTTCTTAGCCCAACTTCAGATCTGATTTTTTTTTCTCACCATCATAGGTGGTTGGATAGGGACAGCCAAGTCCCCTAGGCAAGGATCTAAATTCAAAATCTGTGGGGACCAGGCATATAATGAAAGGGGCTGAAATGCATGGAAAACCACCAAGTAATCAGGTCTACAGTAAAAAGGTAAAGGCGAGAGTACACATGCTTTAAAAAGAGCAGCTATTACTCTGCTTCAGCAAACTGTTGATATGCAAGAATTTCAGCTCAGCATTGCTAGAATTTCTGATTGTTCAAGATAATCCAAAATCTTGCCTTTCATACAGGCTAACCAAAATATATAAGCAGCAGCCTACATATGGTTAGAAGACCTAACCTATGTCAAGTCAGAGGGAAGACTAATGTACGTTTATGGATTAATTTCAGTATAGTGTCCCCTTTAAAACTGCTTTTATCATTTCAAGAAATTGTATTTTCCAAAGATGACCAAAGCGATATTTCCAGTCCCACATATTTTTTCAAAATCTTGACATTCACATCAAGTAAATCGGGAACCTGGGAAGCCTTTCTAACTACCTTGACAAATAGAATGTGGCCAATGTGGTGCTGCACAACTTCTAAGATCAGGTCCACATAGTGATACTGTTTCTACCTAATTCTTTCTCACTCAGGACGCTCACCCTTGGAACCCAGACCCCAGGCTGGAAGGAAGCCCAAACTAACCCATGCAGAGATCACAGGGAAATATTTAAGTGGAGAGGAACTGAGGCCCCCCAAACAGCATCATCCCCCAAACATGTATGGGGAAGAACCTTCAAATGATTCTAAGCCCTGAACCTTTGAGCCTTGCAACTAAGACCTCAGACATCATGGAGCAGAGAAAAGCTGTTCCTGCCATGCCTTGTCCAAATTCTTGACCTGCAGACTGAGAGCATAATAATGGCTGCTTTTTGCTATTAGGTTAAAGTGATTTGTTAGGCAGTCACGGTAACTGAATTTCCATTCACAAATATGGAAGTGCTTCAGCAAATTCATCTGTGGAACACATCTTTTAGAAAGATTTTTTCTCTCTGGGATCATTTTAGATTACTATTTTCTTTGGCTGGTGTCCTTACTGAGTCTCCTGTGGCTCTGAGTTCCGGGCCTCTCCAGGACTGCCACATTCACTTTGATGGATGCTCTGATTGTTCTTCATGTGAGCACGGCTGGCTCTGGGCCACCTTCAGCTCCTCTCTGGTTTCCCAGGGACCTCTCTCGTCACGCACCGAAGCCAACTCCCAACTGTCTCTATAAATAAGTCTGTCCTGACTAGCCAAGTCATATTTGCATTCTTTATTTAGCCAAGTCATATTTGCATTCTTTTTAGTGAGTGAAAAGTTACTTTTATTTTTATAATGTAGACTTAAGTCTCAAACTAAATGCTGCATTTTTGTTGGAGTGCCTTCCTCCACTTTGTCCATCAGAGCCACAGCAGAAGCAGTACATTCTTTGGGAGACGTGACCTAACACAACCTTCTCCAGACACAGTTCAAGGTCTTCTGCCCATAGCAAACAGTGTAGCACAGACCAATGTGGCAGGCAAGAGGGTTAAGGGCTGGCACCTTGAAGTTGGACAGAACTGTCTGTGAATCTTGATGTGCCACTTAATTATGAGCTAACTGACTATAGATAAGTTGGGTCCCCACATCTATCAAACATGGATAAGAATGCCTGTCTCTTGGTATGTTGGCGGGGGGGTGGGTACACAAGATACAGAAAGTGTTATCCCAATCAATACCTGGCACATAGGTAGAGCCTGGTAGAGAAAATTATTACTACCATCAACACCACCTGCAATAAAAACAACATAACCTCCACCAACACCACCACCCATACTACCTCTACCACTATTTTCATCTTTATCACTTCCACCTGCACCACCACCTCCTGTGCCATCCCACATGGCATTCATCCATTCATGTACTTGGCTCACCTACTGCAGGAAGCACAACTCAAAGGCAGGGAAAGTGACTTTGTATCTTTGTATCCACAGTGCTGCTCACTAAGCTCTGAAAGTAGTAGTAGACACAAATATTTTGTGGAATAAGTGAATGAATGAACATGCCCAATAATATTTTAAAATCATCTTTAGCTGTATATAATTTTATGACAAGGATATGACCTAGCACAAGTTGAGTGTCTACGATGTAAAGGGTGCTGTGCAAGCACTTTCTCTAGAATATTACATTTAACCTTTCACCTTACCTCCTATCCCCTGCCCCAACCCCACCCCACTGCAACCTGTCTCTATTAACCCTTTTCTCACAATCTCACCCTTGCAGGTCCACCCCAAGCTGAGCAAAATTACTATCTACTGCTCAGGGTCATCCTTTCCTTGTGTTCTTAAGTTCATCTGTGTTCTTGGTGCCTTAAGAATGATTTGTGCTAACTTTAGATTGTATTCATGAAAACTCGTGGTTCTTAAAGTGTGGTCCCTGGACTAGCACCATCAGAGTCAACTGGAAACTTAGAATTGCAAACCCACGCCCCACCTCCGACCTGAGTGCAGCCCAGTGCTCAGGGTTCTAACAAGTTCTGCAGGTGATTCTGACGCTCACTCATGTTTGAGAACATGGATATAAACTATATATAATTAAATAGTTATATAAAAATGGTGAATGAAAAGTATTCAACTTGAACCATTGTAGTGAGGATCTGAAGCTATTTGATATCCCTAAGATAAAGGGTTTATAAACAATAATGAATTGGCAGGGGCAGGGACAGCATGAGCAGTAGAATGAGAAGGAAAGAGGTGGAAAAGCAGGGTCAGAAATCACCTTCCAAGCAGCCCTCAGCTCTGACAGGTTTTCTTCTAGCTAGTTGGGTAGGTCTATAAAAGACTCCAACACTACAGCAGAATTGTGCTTTTCTTTTTCTTTTTATAAATTGTATACTAACAAACGATCATTGGATAGAGCAATGATTTTTGAATGAAATTTTACATGGAGTCATATACAATGAGGGAACACAGAACAGCTCTGACTGAGGGGCTGGGGTGCCCTGACCCCACTGCAGTGGCCCCTGAGTCAGAGAAACCATATACTTAGCTTCATTGTAGCTGTGATTCTATAAAGTGGATTAACAGAGCTGCAGGTCATGTTTTAGCCCTATGCCAGGGAAAGACCACTTAAAGCTGCCAGTGAGGGATGGGAGAATGCTAATAAAATAGCGGGGCGGCCAAGGTGGGATCAGGGGCACCATTAACACAGACTATACAGCAGCCTAGTCAGTGTAGCAAGCCATGCCCAGTGGGAGCAGGAGCAAGATCGAGACCTAGGCTAGCCTAAACTGGCTGAAATGCAAAGGTGTGAGGGGTGAATGGAGGACAGAGACCTTGGGTAAATTTAGACCCCAGGAGGCAAGAGCTGACAAGGAGACAAGGCGCCAGAATGAATGTGGCACTTGGTCAGCTTGGATGACTTCCTCTGGATGGCTTCCCATTATGGAGGGCACCTTGGGAACACGTTACAGTTTATGATAGGTATGTGTGTAGGGTGCGTGTGCGTGTGTGTGTATATTTACAACTAATTATGCTTTTTATTCCTTAGACAGTTCAGTCATCCTCAAGAAGCCATTTTGTTATAAGATGTACCATGGTAACACACCATGATGTTACCCCTCTACCTCTGCTTTTTCTGGAAGGCCTTTCCCTCATTCTAGAATATTCATGTCAGGTGTCACCTCCTCCTGGGTTGGTTGGCTCTTCCCTTTGTTCCTATTGCATGCATTCCTGCACTGTATCAAATTGTTTATGGATTTGTCTCCTTCTCTAGACTATGAGCTCTTAACAGATGTCCATAGTGTTGAAGAAATGCTTGTTAAATGACGGGAGTCAGTCATTGGCATGGGGAGGGAGGTATCTTACCTGCATGAGCCCAGCAGGCAGTGGAGGTCAGTCCGTGTCTTAGTTCATATGTGTTGCTATAAAAGAATACCTGAGGCTGGATAATTTATACAGAAAACAGGTTTATTTAGCCCACAATTCTGCTGGCTGGAAGGTTGGCCATCTGGTGAGGCCCTCAGGCTGCTTCCCCTCCTGGGGAAAGGTGAAAGGCAGACGGGAGTCTGCAAGTGCAGAAATCACATGGCAAGGAAGAGAGTTAGGGGAGGAGGAAGGAGCCAGGCTCTTTTGAACAGCCGGCACTCTTGAGAACTAGGAGATGAAGAACTCACTCACTCCTGCTCAGGGAAGGCACTAATCTATTGATGACAGATCTGCCCCCATGACCCAAACATCTCTCATTAGGCCTTTCCTCCAACATTGGGATCAAATTTCAACATGAGGTTTGTGGGGACAAACATCCAAACCATAGTGGTCTGGTTACCGGGGCTCAGAGTGGCAGCTCAGCTTGATGTCACCCTTTACAACTGGGGCAGAACAGGGCCTAGCCCTGCTGGGGGAGGGGCACATGCACAGCAGGTTCCTGATTTTCTTCTCCTCCTACCAGGATGCTGCTGGAGTCACAGATTCCCAGAGCCCAGGATGGGGCAGCATCCAGTTGGTAATACAACTTCCTGGGTAAGGAAAAATGTGACTAAACCAGCCCCAAGTTCACTGCCCTAGACTCAGAATATCAAATCTCAGTAGCTACAAGTTTGCTGTTGGCCTTGGAGTTTTCTGCCCAGTTGTTTTATCTCATGTGTAATTTAACCTGACTCTCACTGACAAGACTCTTAGAAGGAAGGAAGGGGATTGAGGCGGAAATCAACTGCATTCAATTAATTTGATCAAGTGAGCTGTTTCCTTTTATCCTTTCACATCCTGTGAAAGAGTTTCCTTCTGCAGGAAGGATGTGTGTCTGACCGCAGGACAGGAAACATTTTCTCTTTCATCTGGATATATATTAAGAACTTTGCTAGGCCTTTAAAAATGAATAAATGACTACGATTGGGTTTAATTTTTAAAGTTGGCATTTTTAACATTTACTAAAATGTTCCTAATAAATTATCAGCAATTATCAAATTTGGATGATAGAGAACAAGTCTCCTGGCCCACACGTTACCCCCTAGCCTGGAAGGAAGGATTAGGGCAATCGAGGACAAAGACGGGAGTGAAATTGAGAGGGTAAGACCCAGGACTCAGCTCTGAAACCACCTTCCTCCTGGCCTGTGTAGACCTAGGCCTGGGTTTTCTCAGCAGCTGGAAGTAGTAGTTGCTATGGCAACGGCACTGCAGGCTCAGGCTCAGGCCTGAGCTGAGACTCACCCACCGCCTGCTAACCAGGATGGTCATGTGCCAGCCCAAACCCTGGGAGGTCTTCAGGCCTGCAACCCATCCTCAGATATCTTGCTATAGAACAGCCTAGAGCCAGGCTCTCTCTGGCTTTTTGAGCCAAGGAGCTGATAGTGTATGTTTGAGAGAAGTGGGAGATTGAAGACGTTGCACACAAAATCAGCAACTTTCAGTTCCTGCATTTCCAGTGGGTTCTAGGGAGGCTGATAACCTTGAATATGGGCTTGGCATGTTCCTGGATGCCACTGTCTGTTCCAAGGAATAGACAGTGTCTCTCTGTCAGCACAGGCTGAGCTCTGCTCCTCAGCCCTTTCACCCCACCAGGCCCCACATCACTGCAGGGATTCAAGTCAGTTCAGAAAGTTTGTTACAGAGAAGAGGATTATATGGATCCAGTTAAAAAAAAAAATCTCATCCATGAGATGTTGAATTCATGCAAAGTAAGATCACAGGGCCCCGTTGTCCCAGGGGCTCTTTGCAAAGCAAACAGACTTCCAGAAGAAGTTTCTCATTTTTTCCCTCATCTCCTGTGGCTGGCCTGACCCTTCCTAAGCTCTCCAGGGAGTCAAAGGTCATGGGGCGAGGGGAGCAGATGGTGACCCAGATCTGACGTGGCAGGAAGGAATTTCTTGTTTTCTTGTCCCAAAGGGCTTCCTCTACCCCACTGAGACCCAAGCCAGAGGAAATTAGGTCAAATAGCAGCAAGAAGTGATTTCCATTAGAGAAAAGGGAATTTCAGACCAAAAAAATGAGGACTTTCTAGGGCTCAGTTCACCTGGTCTGGGGGAGCTTTCATTTCTGTTTTAGGAAGACACGTGCAATACTTGAAGGAGAATTAGACCAGAAGTCAGGAAAAGTGGGTTCTAGATCTGGTTCTATCACCTGCTAGCTGCGCGACTTTAGATTAGATAAGCGACTGAAACTCCCAAGGACTCAGTTTCCTCATCTATGAAATGGAGAAAATATGTCTTGTTTTGCCTGTTTAACAAAGTGGTCAAGATGATGATCAAACAAGAAAAAAATGTGCACTGAAGTTCTTTGTGGACGTCTGTTACAAACAAAACAGATTTTTCAAGCGCTTTGAATCACTCAAAGACAATGTGTTATTAAAAACAGACGATAACGAATCTGGTAGCAGGAAGCAAAAGCCACTCTGAGCAGTAGCAGTGTGGTCGCCTAGTCACGGTCCAGCCTTGCTGTTCTGCTTGGTGCTGGCTACCAATTCTCGACCCACAACACGGGCTTGTAATTCTGTGTAGGACCCAGGAGAAGCAGCCCCTTCACAACTATGAGGTTGGTGCAGATGTAATTGTGGCTTTTGCCATTGAAAGTAACGGCAATTACTTCTGCAACAACTTAATAATTTATCGAGATAGTTCAGGCCAACTGCTTTCCACCTATGGACAAAGTCAAGTTGAATTTTAGGCAGAATTGAACTGGCAGGTCGAGTATCAGCCAAGAAGCCTTGTCTGAAACAGCCCCAGTGGCATAGAAAAGCCTGGAACCTGGTAGCTGGAGCCACAGAAGCTTAAAAGATTTTTTTATTTGTTACCGTTCTTTTTTAATTTTTAAAATAATTTCAACTTTTATTTTAGATTCTGGGGGTATATGTGCAGGTTTGTTACCTGGGTACCCTGCATGATGCTGAGGTTTGGGATTGATTGATCCTATCACTCAGAAAGTGAGCATAGTACACAATAGTTAGTTTTTCAGCCCTTGCCCCACCTCCCTCCCCACTCTAGTAGTCCCCAGTGTCTATTGTTGCCATCTGTATGTCTGTGAGTACTCCTTGTTTAGCTCCCACTTATAAGTAAAAACGTGTGGTGTTTGGGTTTCTGTTCCTGAGTTAATTTGCTTAGGATTATGGCCTCCAGCTGCATCCATGCTGCTGCAAGGGACATGATTCCATTCTTTTTTTAAAATTTTATTTTATTTTATTTTAAGTTCCAGGATACATGTGCAGGATGTGCAGATTTGTTACATAGGTAAACGTGTGCCATGGTGGTTTGCTGCATCTATCAACCCATCACCTAGGTAATAAGCTATTTTTCCTAATGCTCTTCCTCCCCACTCTCCATCCCCTGACAGGCCCCAGTGTGTGTTCTTCTCCCTTTGTCCATGTGTTCTTATTGTTCAGCTCCCACTTATAAGTGAGAACATTTGTTGTTTGATTTTCTGTCCCTCCATTAGTTTGCTGAGGATAATGGCTTCAAGCTCCACCCATGTCCCTGCAAAGGACATGATCTTGTTCCTTTATATGGCTGCATAGTATTCCATGGTGTATATGTACCACATTTTTTTTATCCAGTTGATTTCATTCTTTTTATGGCTGCATAGTATTCCATGGTATATATGTACCACATTTTCTTTATCCAATCCATTGTTGATGGACACTTAAGTTGATTCCATGTCTTCACTATTGTGAATAGTGGAGCCACAGATTTAAAGGGAGTCATTCTAAGGACACAGTGTAGAAGAAACTGGTGACTACTAATGGCCTAATCATAATAGTAATTGTTGTTGCAATAATACTTTGTTGTTATTAGAATTGCTTGTTGACTGCTTATTACATGCCAGGCATTGTGGAAAGTTCTTTACAAATATTATTACCTCTTTTGATTCTCTGAAAAGCCTATAAAGTAGCTATTGCTATTTTACTTATGAAAAAAAAAAACAAAAAACTAGAGTTTAGACTGATTCTGGGCGGTAATATGCCCAGAGTCACACAGGTGAGGGAACTGGAAATCAAATCCAGGTATGTGTGATCCTAAGACTGAGCTGTTAGCCAGTGTGCCAGTGGTCCCCAGCCTGTCCCAGCCATTACAATCACCTGCAAGCTTGCTACACCAACAATTTCTGGGCCCTGCACCCACAGTATTTGATTCAGTTGGTCTTGGGTGGCCCTGGGAATGTGTATTTCTAACAAGTCCCCAGGTAATGGTGCTGCTGCTGCTGCTGCTGCTGGCCCCAGAAGACACAGTGGAAAACCAGCGAGCTGTGGCATACCACCACCCATACTGCCAAGAAGCACTGGAGCTGGCCATGCTGGCCAGCCAAGAAACCCCACCTGGTGCCTTCACTGGCTGCTGAAAGGCCCACCTGTCCTCAACGTCCCTCCCAGAAGTGAGCTTCCTTATTCAGGAGTCTCACCTAAGCTAGACGGCAAACACGGGGGCTTTCATCTTTTTAGACAATTGTTTGCCAGCTTTCTCTCAGTTCCCTATCCCCCGAATTCATTATCTGTTCAAAACATTTATCAATCTCAGAAGTCTTACAGAATCTCAGAATTGGAAAAGACCTTAGGGGCTTGCCTGGTGAATCCTTTCTTGGGTGCCAACAGAGCCTGATGAATAGCAAGCATCAATTATTGCAGAGACTGATGAATAGCAAGCTATGGCGAAAGATGATAAGTTCTAGGAGTCTGGCTGAAGGTTTTCTCAGAGGCTGTCTTCTTCTTCGGTAGGCTTGCTTGCTGCTCGCTGGCTGCTCACATCAAGCTCATCCCACCCTGTGCTTGAATTTCTGCCTTAGCCTCCTGTATTGTGTTGAATGTTGGCCCCCCAAGAGATATGTCCTAACCCTTGGATAAAGGTCATAGTTATAGGACTATACTCAGAACTAATCATGTTTTAAAAGAACAGCAGAGTACTGCAAACACAAGTATTTTCTACTTTGCAGTTTTCTGAAATAACAGTTCAATTTTAGGGATCACACATACCTGGATTTGTCTTCCAGCTCTCCCACCTGTGTGACAAATACTTTTTCCATGGAAAGGTCAAGAAACATCTTCAACCTTTATATGGTCTACACACACACATGCGTGCGTGCGCGTGCACACACACACACACACGACTTTGCATCTAATCCCAGGTCTTACTCATCGCTCCTTTCCCACCATCACCAGGGAAGCTTGATGTCACTGTAGACAGGCCATCCAATGCCCAGCTCACAACACTAACAATCTCATCACTGTTCACCTCTTTAGCTGACTTTAGCCCCTTTACTCCATGGCCACACCCAGACCTTGCCATACCTGGAACTCTTCTATGAAAGGAATATCACAGCTCCTACTTGTTAAATAATTACAATCTCTCATCCTAATCTTGCATCCTTCCTGAACCTTCACTTGACTGCATACCCTCACCTTTTCTTTGACCTCACCAAAATCTCACCTTCCACCACTCCTTCACTCTCCCACCTCTCCATCTATCAGCCTGTCTGCCCGTTCCCCATTTTGCAGTGTTGATCCTGTGGCCCATCACTAACATTTCTTTTTAGAGACAGGATCTCACTATATTGCCCAGGCTAGTCTAAAACTCCTGGGCTTAAGCAATTCTCCTGCTTCAGCCTCCTGAGTAGCTGGGATAACAAGCACAGCCACCTCACTCAGCTCTATTGCTAATTTTCGTCTTTTTTTTTTTTTTTTTTTTTTTGAGACAGAGTCTCGCTCTGTCACCCAGGCTAGAGTGCAGTGGCATGATCTCAGCTCACTGCAACCTCCGCCTCCCGAGTTCAAGTGATTTTCCTGCCTCAGCCTCCCGAGTAGCTGGGAGTACAGGCACCTGCCAACATGCCCAGCTAATTTTTGTATTTTTTTTTTCAGTAGAGACAGGGTTTCGCCATGTTGACCAGGATGGTCTCGAACTCCTGACCTCAGGTGATCCGCCCGCCTCAGCCTCCCAAAGCGCTGGGATTACAGGCGTGAGCCACTGGGCCCAGCCAGCTTTTGTCTTAACACTTCCAACTCCTTTATGCCATTGACAAGATTTGCACTGACCTGGTAAATCTTCAACTATGGATGATTTTAACCTATCTGCTTTCTTCCTTCTTATACTCAGACTTCTAAACATGGCAAGAGACTGTCACATGCATGTGCAGATTGAGGTCATCACAAGTGGGCGCAAGGTTTTCACATTTAGAAGGGCCCCAGTGCTCTCTGCCAAGCCTTTCAGAGGTCCCTGGTCAGCAGCCTGGTGCCAGGGTCACAGCTATCACACCAAAACACTGGTGCAAATGACAAAGGGCCCCTTCTCCTGGTCTGTGCAGAACTCAGGGCTTAGTGCAGAGCTGCAAGTGCTTTGGAAGAACGTCTTTTGCTTTTCTGGTTCCCTTCAATAACTGTTCTAGAAATTTCCTCTGGCCATCATTTCTACTGGTAATCTTGCCTCTACTTGACAGATAAAACAAAGATAATCAAGGGTGAGCTCCACAAATTTCTGGTTCCCAACCTTTAAAAACTAACCTGTATCTACATCCCCATTTGAGAACAGATTGTCCCCCATTTGAGAACGGATTGTCCCCCATTTGAGAAGAGATTGTCCCCCATTCTCAAGAGTCTCTTCTCATTAAGACAAATCCTCCCCCCAATGTCTTTGTGACTCCATCCCCTCCTACCTCAATCATCCTCATTCCTTTCCCTTTCTAGCCACATCTTTTCACCAGGATTTAAACATGTTTGAGTCTCTTTCATTAAAACAAACAACCCTCTGCCCAAATTTATATTTAACTTAGCCACTGCTCTACTGCCATCCTTTCCTTCAGCCAATACAATAACATTCGTATTATAAAATTTTTCAAACCAAAATAGAAGAGTATAACATACACCCATGTACCTGATTCACCCAGATTCAATATTTTGCCACATTTCCAGCCAGAGTTCTTGAAAGAGCTTCTGATATGTAAATTCTACTCCATCTTTAACCCTGAGATGTGGGTTTCCCCTCACTGCCTTAGCGAAAGTGCGCTCAGGTAGCTCCATTGATCTGATGGCCACATCTAGGAGGCACTTCTCGGTTTGTAGTTTCCTATGAGCCATTTTGCCCTTTGATTTTCGCTCTTCCTTGCTTATACATCTTATTGCCCCCTGGTTTTCCTGCTACTCTTCAGTTTCCTTTGTGGCTTTCTGAGCTCTGCTTGTCTCTTGAATATGCCATTGGATTCTATTTTTAGCTACTTTTATTCTCACTCTTCACCCAGGCCTTTCCTGACACACACCCCAAAGTTGAGTAAAACACCACTTTGCTGTTTCTAGAGCACCTATCCTACTGTATTATACTTGCTTGCCTAGTTATTGGCATTCCACAATAAACTCTGAATAGGGCCAGGGTCTCTATTTTTACTAATGTATTACCAGAACACAGCTCCAACATAGGGCCCAATAAATACCCATAGAATGATGGATGCACTCTAGTCCTTTCATGCCAATGTCAGCAGAATAAGTCCATTCCTACCCACCCAAATCACCCTCCACCAGGGTGTGCCTATGAATGCCTCCAGCATGGCTATGAGGAACAGCAAAGAGAAACAGTTCTTGATTGTTCCTGCTAATTGGGGCACGAATAGGGAAAATTCCAGAGACATCCAGAGCCTCATGTAAGCCCAGAATTTCAAAGCCTCCCAAAATAGTAAAGCCATTCACGTCAGAGGGATAGATTTATCTTTCAGATAGATACTTCCCCTGTCTCTGTAAACCAAATCACAGAGGCCAAGGAGCCACCATGAGACCTGCAAGCTGGGAGGAGGATGAAGCACCGCCAAGGGCAGATTTTCCACAAATCCAGAGTAACTAGAGGACATTATTCTTTCACTCTATGGATTTCGAGGCTAAGAAAACTCCCCTTAGCCCAGCAGACATGGTCTCAGGTCAGTTGGTCTCTCTGAAGGATCAGGGGTGTGGATCACTGCTCAACTGGCTGCTAAATTGTCAATATTTCCGTCAATGTAGGCTGTGAGGGCCACACCAGGCTGTCTCCTGCTGATAATCAGGATCTCCAATCGGCCCTGGGGGACATAAAACTAGAAGCCAAATGGGCAGTTACCACGTTGCAGCATATAATGAAAATAACTGCCACTTACTGGGTACCTGCTATGTGCCAGGTTCTGTACCAGGCTCTCTGCATATATTCAATCCTCCAACTAGCCAGCAAAGCAGCTGTTACTCATAAGGGCTTCAACAACAACCCAAACCATCCTCATCCCGTGACAGAGCTGGCGTGCCACATTCTGAAAGCACTCACATTGGCATCTTCTTGTTTGATTTTTAGAGATAGGCATGGGGCATCCATCGTTCCCATTTTATAAAGAGAACACTGAGCCCTACACAGCATCTTGTTTAGGGTCGCACAGATCATACTGAGACTTGAATATCCCTGCACTCTGCCTCCAAGGTTTGGGCTCCCTTTGCAGTGCAGCTGCCCAGAAAGGTGTTTGGCTCTCACTGCCACATGGCTGTGTGGGCCTGGGTCCTGTCCTGTGCAGAGGGAATGAGCCCTGGAATGATTTCATTTCTGCCACTGAGCACCTCTGCAAGACACAAACTTTGTGAGCTTTGGTTTTTTCATCTGTAAATGGTGGCTGGTGACACAGGCCCCAGCTACTTTGTGGAGCTATGTGAGAATCACATGAGATTAGGTCAGTGAAGCCATTTTTAAAAGCACGGCATCAAGACAATTGTCCAGGAGCGTTATTATTAGTAGTGACGCAGTGTTCAGAGGAAAGTCAAATTTCTTTGCTTTTAAAGGTTTTAAGATGACCTTTAAACAAGGAGCCAGCTGGGTTCTTAGTTCACAGTAGTTTAGCACACTTTAATTCAGAGGCTCTGAAAGCACGGAGAAATATTTGGAGGCATGGTTCCCAGAAATAGCCGGGGTGGAGAAACTGGAGCTCCCATGGGGAGTGGGGTTAGGGGGTCAGGAAGCTGGCCCAAATCTCCTCTGTCACCAGCTTCTCATCTCCAGACTCAGGAAATCCTTTACACCCTGGGGCCGTTCCCACACTGACGTCCCACTTCCTCCTGCAAGGGCAGTGCCCTCCTCTGGCCTCTGGATCTTGAGTTGGGGGTGGGGAAGAAGGTGAAGGAGAGTCTGTGTGTAGCAGTGGCCCTGCCTATGGGGAAAGCAGGAGGAGGGTTGTGTATGTGTGTGTATGTGTGTTGGGGAGAACACTCTCATTTTCTGATCTTCTGTTGTATTAGGCCCTGGGCTGAGTACTTCATATATTTTATATTATATAGTATATGCATGAGCCCTATGAGGAAGATAACTTTATTTCCATTTCAGAAATGAGAAAACTGAGGCTCAGGGCTGGGCCAGATGCAATGTGAGAACTAACACACAGCCACGAAGCGCTGGGGCTGGATTTACTACATAGTTCTAGGTGACTGCACAGTCATGGCATCCTGCTTCCCCTGAGGGTCTCTCTGTGTGTTCATCTGAGGGATCTGCAAGCCCAGCTCTGCATGTGGTGCCTGACACCCTCTTTGCTGCTAAACACTGAACACAAAAGCATGCTCTCCACCAAGCTCAGCAGGGCTTTAGCTATTTGTAAGGACTCAAACCCACCCCTGCACACACCCACCTTCTTCAGCCTTGTATAGGGCTCACCTCCTCCAGGAATCATTTTAGTATTGACTCTATCTCATCTGGTCTCCTCCTCAAATTGTATTAGCCGCCTGTCATGCTGACATCCTGTACATTTGTGTCATTCAACCGTCCTCTGTAATCATTCACTAAGTGCTGGGGCACAGCAGTCTTCAATTTAACTTAGCCAGAGCCCTGAAAACAGCAAAGGTTAAGAAATTCCCCCCTACCTTCCCCACACTTAGCTAAGACTTGCTGTCCACTCTTTCTCATGACTCCCTTAAGACTCTCAGTGAGATGAAATCTACTGAAATCCAGACACAGACCCTCCAACTCCCTGTTTTTTGTCTCACGAATGATTAACTGAGACTAGGAGTTTGTCTCCCTGAAACTAATTAGGCACAGAGATAAGCATTTCCTGTTCAGCTCACAGAGGCTCCCTCGATGGCAAAATCATCTCATCTGTAAACCACCCCACCTGTAACCCACCTACTCCTCCCTATAAAAACCTAAGGCAAAGCCACCTTCTGCAATTCATACGGTTTTGCTCTGTGTCCCCACCCAAATCTCATCTCGAATTGTAATCCCCACGTATCGAGGGAGGAAGGTGATCGGATCATGGGTGTGGTTTCCTTATGCTGTTCTCGTGATAGTGACTGAGTTCTCACGAGATCTGATGGTTTTATAAGTGTTTGAAAGTTCCCTTTTTGCTCTTCTCTCTCCTGCTGCCTTGTGAAGAAGGTGTCTGACTCCCTCTCACCTTCCTCCATAATCATAAGTTTCCTGAGGCCACCCCAGCCACATGGAACTGTGAGTCAATTAAACCTCTTTCCTTTATAAATTACCCAGTCCCTGGTAATTCTTTATAGCAGTGTGAAAACAGACTGCTACAGCAGTGCTCTGGCCTCGGTTCCGGGGTATTCTCCCTGTTGCAATATCTTAAATGAAGTTGATTTCTTTACTTGTTTGTTTTTTGTCTTTGATAGAGGAGAGAGACAATAACCAAGTAAACAAAGCAGGTAATTTCTGGTAGTAGGTACCATGGAGATGATAAAATGGCAGGGAGTTGAGAAGTTCAAGACCTGCAGTTGGCAAGCTGGAGGGCCAGGAGGGCCAATGGTATAGTTCTGGTCTGAGAGTGAAGGCTTGAGAATCGAGAGAGTTGATGATGTGGGTCGCAGTCCAAGTCCAAAGGCAGAAGAAGACTGATGTCTCAGCTTGAAGGCACCTAGGCACCATGGTGGGATAAAGCAAGGTAACAAAATCCATATGAGTAGTGAAAAGTGCAAGGAAAAGAAAGGAGGGGGAATGAAGAAAGAGAATAATAACACCGCAAAGAACAAAGCTGCGTAGCTGCAGAGTCACCCTCTGTTCTGCCTGCACAGGGCCGCCTGGGATGTTTATAGGCCCCAAACGGTCTTATTTAACCCATTTCCTGTTTAGAAAAAAAAATGCACCTCGCTGCCAGTGCTAATTTAATTTTACATAAACAGGCTCTTTGAGGCAGAAGCAAATCTGACTAATTTTTCAATGTGAAAATGAAATATAAAAACTGTTCTTGGAGTTATTTCTAAACAGAACTTGTCTCTAATCCTAATGTAACAGAAATGTATACAATGTTACATTAAGATTAGAGACAAGAGTATTCTCAGGGCAAATGGGAAATGGGTTAAACGCAGGTGCTAAAGCCCACATGCATGTGAGAGGGTGTGGCCTTTGCAGGGGGTGTGTGACAGGTGAATGTGTTTAAGATGCAACAGGCTGTGCATGATTCGAGGATGTTAAGAAACTTTAGATTGTTATAGCCTGTCAGGCATAATTACGTCAACTCTCTTCACCATCTCTGTCATGCACGCTGTCATGTCTGTCCCAGATCCCATTCACCCACCCTCCTGCAGCGAGTGCTGGCTGCTAACAGCTTGCAGCTGCCTCATTCTACAAGACGTTGCCCTGTCCAGCAGAAGCCCAGGCTCAGGAAGTCCCCCAACTTGGGGCTGACAGCCAGCAATTGACTAAAGTGGGAAACCAAAGGCAGCACTCTTGCCCTAGGGTTGGGGAAGGACAATTCTGTGGTGCAACTGATGCTCCAGAACCTACCTTTGCATCAGGCTGAGGACAGACTTCACCTGACATCACATCTTTGCCCAGCCCTTTCCCATTCCCCACCCTAGTCCCTCTCCCTAGCCTCTCTCCCTGATGGGTTTCACCCGAGAAAACTCCCTCATTAAATGACATGGGCCCAAATCCCTGCACTGGGCTCTGCTTCCAGGCAACCTGGCCCAAGTCACACATGTCAATTCTTCTAACAGTGGTTCAGGCTAGTCTCTGGGAGTGTTAGTCCTCAGCCCATTCCAGAGGTCCAGAAGAAAATACAGATACATGCAAAGTTTGCAGCATGCCTCTACCTCCACCAACTCTTTCAGCCAGAGGGCAGCTGGCAGTGGAACGCGCACCATTGTCAGGGCTAAGCAGGATCCAGACCTTGCATCCTTGCCCTAGGCTTGAACACCTGTGCTCCACCATGGCCCAGCCCTTAGTCCAGCAACACCCTCTGATACGTGGTGACCCTTTTCCTGCTAGGCTGCCCTCCAACTCTAGTCAATAGGCTGAGTCCAGAGCCCTGAATTCCTGCATTGCATGGCCCTTTGCTGTATTAACCCCCATGTCTGCCTGGAACTAGAGTGTATCCCTCCCCCCAGTTCAGTCTTACCAGAGTCATTAGTTTCAGCTTCTATTTTGGTCTATGTGGAAATATTCTTTGGGCAATGTCTTAGGTTTGTTTGCCCTCCACATTTCAGGGGTCTCTGCAGACCAAGTTTGGAGCATGGCTTCTGGCTCTGCCATTTACTAACCCCATGACCTTGGCCATGGTTGCTTCAGCTAATAAAAGAAGGGGGCTCCAATTGTACCTGCTTCAAATAGGTTAAATGAGACAATGCATGTAAAGCACCAGTGCCTGGCACATGGAGAGAACTCCACATATGCAGGTGACTCTTAGTATTGCCACTGTCTCCAGTAGCAGCAGCCACAGCTTGTTTACCGCCCCACAGAATTCAGAAAGCACCTTCACACTGAGGATTTGATAGGACCCTCACCACAGTCTCACTAAGCAGGTGGGGTGGAGATCTTGCTCCCGGTTGGCAGATGGGGCAGCTGTGATTGGAAGATTGCTCTGCTTGAGGTCACACAGCTAGTACACAAAATCAGATCATTCCTTCCTAGATCTTGTATTCCACCTCACTGCCTTGCGTCCAGCCTCCTGGGCCTTCAGTGGGCCCGGGCCATGTGTGGTCAGGGGAAGGGAATATGTGATCATGGGAAGTTGGTGTGTCTTCTTGAAAGGAGGAGTGCAGAAGAGACAGTCTGACAAGTGGATTCTGTGGCTTCTGTTTCTCTCTGGGATCTGCATCAGTTCTGTCCTCCCTTGCTTTCTCCCTCTGTCCCTCCTCTATACAGGCATTAACACCCACAGCATGCAGACACAGGGCTGCAAGATGCTTATTTATTCATTGAGAGCACATCAGCTGATTCCTTCTCTATTTGCCTGGAGGAGGCAGGTCAAGATGTGCCGACCTGTGCCCTGTCACTCCTGGGAGCTAGATTTGCTGGCCATACAGATATCTACAAATAGAAAGTAGAAAGAGGATTTTCCTGAGGTAGGAGAGTACCCCTGAGATATGCATAAATGAATGCAATGTAATTTGCAAAGAAAATGCACAGATAGGTGGGAAATGGGAAAGAGGTGAGATCTCTTTCGCTAGCCTCTGGTCACCATGGCAACAATGGCACCTTTTTAAAAAAAAGGATAACTGATCATTTTAAGCCAGAGGCTTTTTTTAAAAAACATATGAAGACATACTAGATCCCAGCCTCTTCCATAATCTGGAATAGATGAGTGGAAGGTGGAGTGTACACCCCAACTCAACACACAGGTATAGAATCTTGGGGGCAAATGTGGATCTGAGCCAAGAAGTCCGTCATTTCGTCACCCTGACTCAGAGCATCCTTTTGAAAACACTTGGTCAGGCTAGTGGGAACCAAAAGATCCATTCCTGAGAGCCCATGCAGGGAGCGACTGTGGAGAGGTGGGATTGGCCTTTTCAGAGGAACCAATAGGGCTCGCCCACCTGCAAGGGTTGGGGGTGGTGCTCACCACAACGGACAACCATATAGCAAGCTGTGTGGGACCTGTGATAGGCTAAATCATGATATCTATGTCCTAATCCCTGGAATCTGTGAATATGTTACTTTATATGGCAAAGGGAACTTTGCAGATGTAATTGAGAACCTTGAGATGGGGAGCTTATGCTAGGTTAAGCCCATGGCTCAACATAATCACAAGGATCATTATAAGAAGGAGGCAGGAGGATCAGAGCCAGAGAAGGTGATGTGCCAACGGAAGCCGAGGAAAACAGAGATGTCATGGTGGAGGCAGAGGCCATAGCCTCGAGAAGTTGAAAAAGTCAATGCAATGGGCTCTCCCCTAGAGCATCCAGAAGGAAGGCAGCCCTGCTGACACCTTGATTTTATACTTCTGACCTCCAGAACTGCAAGGGAATAAATGCATGGTATTTTAAGCTACTAAGTTTGTGGTCATTTGATGTGGCAGCAATAGGAAACTCACACCAGGACTGATTTCTATAATGCCATCAGTCATCATTGTTGAAATAAAGGGACCAGAAAACAATAATCTGCCAGTGAGTGATCATATTCTCCAAACCTCTATGTGTCTGGCCCCTGACAGCAGGAAAGGCCTCTTTAAATGAGTACGCCTGTGCTGGATCATGGCAGAAGAGATGCCTGGAGGAGAGGAAGAGCCCAGACTTCAGGAGGAAGCATACAGCGTTCAGGAACACGGAGCCTTCTCCTCTTTTCCATGGAATATCCAGGGCAGGGGTGAGGGGGATGGGAAAGGGGAACATGAACTTCAGGTCTTTTAGAACCTCAGCCATGGTCAGAGGTCTCAAGTAGCTTTCCCAGCCCATGCAAACAGTTGGGGCCGGAAAATAGAACGAAGAAGGGATGTCAATATTGTCAGTGCTCATTAACAAATCTTGTCAATGATCTACTTTCTAAATGTGGGGTGGCCATAAAGTCTGGAAATGAATAGTTACATTCTTGAATTTTAATGTAATAACAACTACTTACTATGCACATACACATGTGTATACTGCATGTCTCTGGAAGCTGTCTTTCCTTCACATCCATATGTCTTTCCTAATTCAGCCATCTTCATCTGTTACCTGGATTGTGGTAACAACTCCAACTCGTCCTCCTGCCTTTGCTCTTGCTACCCTCAAATGCATCCTCTGCATGCT
Source organism: Hylobates moloch (assembly GCF_009828535.3). Lineage (NCBI taxonomy): Eukaryota > Metazoa > Chordata > Mammalia > Primates > Hylobatidae > Hylobates > Hylobates moloch. The sequence goes on along the minus strand of NW_026652286.1, from coordinate 67,538,996 downwards.
TTCCAAAATGTTGATGTTACTCTGTCATCTCCTAGATAAAAGCCTTTCCCTGGCTTCTCATTGCCCTTAAAGCCAAGATCCTTCACTTGTCTAGGCTAGCACCTCCTCAAGGACAGTGATATTTTGTTGGTTCAGAAGACTCACCAGCACGAGAACAGGGCATGTGTCTGGTAGACACCTTTGCATACTAACTAAACATCTTACAAAAACTTCTATGTCTTATCTTTTGTGTCCACCACTTCTGCTCCAGACATACTAAAAATCTCTTGATTCCTTGCAAGAGTTCTGTTTGTCCTTCAAGCATTTGTACATTCCTGTTGTCTTGATCTTTAGCCCTGATTTCCTTGTGTTACTAACACCCACTCATCCTTGAGGATTCAGTTCAAACATCCTCTACTCTGAGACCTGCCCTAATTCCTAGACTGAGTTCTCTTATTATAGATTCAGACAGTGTCTTGAACTTCCTCCACCACACACTGTTCAGACTTCATTTTAACTATGTGTTTAATTGTCATAGACCTCATGCTCAATAATAAGGTTTCTCAACCTCAACACTGTTGACATTTAAGGCCAGATAGTTCTTTGTTGTCGGGGCTGTCCTATGTGTTATAGGATGTTCAGCAACATCCCTGTAGCAACCTCATCCCAAGTCAAGACAATCAAAAATGTATCCAGACATTGCCAAATGGCCCTTGGGAGCCAAAACTGCTCCATGTTGAGAACCACTTCTCTGCAACAGAGCTATGACTACCTCATTTACTTTGGTATTCCCAATGCCTAGCCAAGTACTTGAGCCATAGTGGGTACTAATAGCTAATTGAGCAATTAAAACTCATGGGTGCCCAGTTGTGACATTGTGATGTAATAACAAATATATATTTGGGCTCTAACCCTGGTTCCTGACACAGAGCTCCCAAAGCGTTTATAATTTCCTGAGAGATAGGGGTGCCAGGTATACCTTTTTTTCCTCATATTTGGCCTTTGACCCTGGCTCCTGAGAGCTTCTATCCCTTTGAATTTCCTGGATGATAGGAGCATCTTTAGTTATTTTCTTTTTGTAGACATGGGGTCTTGCTATGTTGCCCAGGCTGGTCTCGAATTCCTGGGCTCAAATGATCCTCCCTTGGCCTCCCAAAGCACTGAAATTACAGGCGTGAGCCACTACACCTGGCTGGGAGCATCTTTAGTTCTAATGAGGCAACTCTTGGTGGGTTTCTGGATGGGGGGCTGGTCACCTGAAAGACCAAGTCACGATCAGAAGCCTGGAAATTTCAACCCCCATCCCCCATCCTCTGGGGAGGTGAGAGGAGCTGGAGATTAAGTTAATAATATATCTTGTCTATGTGATGAAGCCTCCATAAAAATTCCTCAGCTATGGAGTTTGGAGAGCATCTGGGTTGCTGAACACACAGAGGACGATGTGCCCCAAGAGGACTTGAAAACTCCACGCCCCTTCCCCTATAACTTGCCCTATGCATCTCTTCCATCTGGCTCTTTATCTGTGTCCTTTGCAATATCCTTTATAATGAACCAGTAGATGTAGGTCAAGCACTTTCCTGAGTTCTGTGAGCCATTTTAGCAAATGATTGAACCTGGGGAAGGGGTTGTGGGAACCTCCAATTTACAACTGCTTGGTCACAAGTACTGGAGGTCTGGACTTGTGATCAGCATGTAAATTGGGGGCAATTCAGTCTTGGGGGACTGAGCCCTTAAGCTGTGGGATCTGATGCTAACTCCAGGTAGTGTCAGAATTAAATTAAGTTGTAGGACATCCAGCTGGTGTTGGGCAGAAACTTGACGTATGGGGGGAAAAACCCACACTTCTAGTAGGTCAGAAATGAAGTATTGAGTGCTGTGAGTGAGAATATAGTAGAAGAAAAAAGTTTGTTCTTTCCTTTACACCAGGCCTTTGTAACCACTAGGTTGTTCTACATGCCTTCGAGGCTGGGGTTCCTATACACAATGGCTTCTTCTCTTCCAGGGTCTATTCTGTCCTTAGAAGTCTTGAAAATGGCTTCCCCTAGGGTGCTGAGTAAACCTCTGAATCAAAATGAGGACTGTGGATGTTCCACAGATTTTAAGGGTCTGTCTCCCTTTAACATCATATCCCAGTTGAAGATGGCTATTAAGGTGAACTCTGAGGCTCTACACATTAGAAATTCTGCATGTTAAAAAGCTGTTTAGAATAGTGGAAAGGGGCAGTAGTCTGAGAGTCAGTTCTACCATCGGAAGCTCTATGACCTTGGACAATTCACTCTACCTCTCTGGGCCTCAACTACCTTAGTTATAAATTAAGGGACTTGGACTGGGAGACCACTGGCTTTTTCTAAACATCTACAAAGCTGTGTTTCAGAAAATGGCATCATGGAAACTGCAAGAGAATAGCAGAACAGTTATGAAAAATACATTATAGAGAAAGAAACAGATGGCCTGGTGCAGTGGCTCATGCCTGTAATCCCAGCACTTTGGGAGGCCGAGGTGGGAGGATCACTTGAGCCCAGGAGTTTGAGACCAGCCTGGGCAACAAAGTAAGACCTTGTCTCTAGAAAAAACAACAGAAGCCAGGCATGGTAGCACATGCCTGTATTCCTGCTTACTCGGGAGGCTGAGGTGGGAGGATTTCTTGAGCCCAGGAGTTTGAAGTTGCAGTGAGCTATGATTGAGCCACTGCACTTCAGCCTGGGTGACAGAGCAAGATCTTGTCTCTCTTACACACATATACAAAAAGAACCCATCGAATTCAGTATCCCCTCTACAATACTCTGTTGTTCCTGTCTTAGGATATGCATTGATTTGACACTTGTATGATAGTATTTACATTGTGTTAGCTCCGCAGCTCAGCTCCCTGGAGGCAGGTACACTGTGTTGTACTTCCCTGTGTTACACAAAGCCTGTCACGCAGCAGCAGAGATAGCAAGCACTCAAACAGTTCCCACAACACAAATAGTGTTCTGAATAATGTCTAAATGCGCTCTTTTAATTCTGAACACTTCCCCAATAACTCATGTAGTTTTCAAACCAGTTCACAAGGTAGAATCTATTATTATCTCCATTTTACAAATGTGGAGACTGAGGCACAGAGAGTTTAAGAAACTTACTCAATTTGCACAGGAAGTAGCCAAGCCAGGACTCTAGCTTAGGCAAATGGGGTCTGGTGTCTACTTATACTGCTTGAAGTAGGTGTTCAGCCAATATGTGGTGACAAATTGGTTGACTGAATAAGTAAATCTGTCAAGTGAGGCCTCAGGACAAGCTCTAGACTGCACAGAGCCATGGACAAACACACTGTAGGAAAAGCCCCCAGGTGAAGAGTTAGCCGCCCCAAGACGTATATTTTTGAATTGTGAAAAATAAGACACCTATAATTCTTAGGCTCCAATACCCATACCCAGTATGGTACAGCGTTTACCAAGATTATATAACCAGCCCAAGCACAAATATCCAAGTCTCAGTGAGCACTAACCCAGCTGTGCCCCAATTTAGCCCCAAACTTATCTCTTCCAAAGCTTCATTCATGCTCAGATTCAGGAGACGCCCCAATATTCATCTCCAAGTTTTAAAGGAAACAAAAAGAAAGCCTACCTGGCTTGCTGCACATTTATGTGTTTGGGGACTTTCTCTCCATATGTAACACACGTAAATGACAGGCATCTGTTATTCACTATGTGCAAAGGGAGCCACTCTAGAGGTAAAGACTTGAATTATCAACCAAGTGCCACCATTTACCAGCATTGGAATTTATTTTCTGAGCCTCAGCCTACTTGGCTGTCACATTGGCGATAGTAACGTCAACCTCATAAAGTCTTGGGAGGACTAAATACACGTGAAAGTGATGAAACACGTTTGTTCAGAATTGTTCTGAAAGGGGCACTGTTTACATTGTCTGCTGTCCATCTTGGCCCTGGGATGGTAACTCTAGCTGTCTGTTGATTTGTATAGTTGTTGGTCCATCCTGTCAGTAAATTTTCCTGAATAATGTCTAAAAGGGCTCTTTTAATTCAGGATATTATGAGAAATGCAAAAGGATTAATTGGGCAGAAAAAAAAACACATATTAAGAAATCAATTTCGGTTGGTTTGTTAAGTCTGAGTTGGCAATCTGCATGGTGGTGCAGAGCATAAGCCTGGGAGGCACTGAGGTCTGGGCTGAGTGTCAGCTCTGCAATTGCACCTCCTTGGGCCAGTTATTTACCTACTTAAGTCACAGTTTCCTGTTCTCTAAAATGGAAATAATAATAGTAAATACTTCATAGGGGTTTTGTGAATATTAAATATGATGGTATTTCCATAGTGCTTAGCTGATTCAACGCTAGCTATCATTATTGAAACATACAACTATCTACATACAGTGCACAAACATACCTAGTACCAAGCCTTAGAAATAAGGCTCCCCTGTAATTGATTATGCAAGTGGCTAGGGTTGTGCATGTCCAGGTTGGAACTCTTGCCTCTCAATATCCCATTTCTGGGTCACCTTCTCCAGGCCAGATCCCATTTTTGTACATGTCAGTCTACAGCACAGAGAACTTCTCTGAGTCATGGTAGATCTGCTACTACAGATAGTTTCAGTCTCTGGATTGCTCAAAGACTTCTTGTCTTAGCCATGATGATACTTTCAACTGCAAAAATTTCAATTGCTCTGGCTAGTTCAGTTTCTGTTTGCAATTGCACAGAGAACATCATGCATTAAAAGAGAATCTTGGAGATGTCTTTAGTGTTTTGCCCAGTGAACGCCTGGATTAAAAGAGGTGCTTCATGTGTATTTACTGAATGAACGTATAATGTTATTGAAAAATGCCTCCTACAGAATGCTTACAAATAACCTCACCACAAGTGTTGGCTGCAGCCACAGTGGAAGAAGTCCAGACTTCTGGGCGCTGCCCCATTTCTCAGGAGCCTTTTTCTTTGCTGGGCATCAAATGTTCTCCTTAAATGCAGCAACTGGAGCTAAAAAATTGTGTCCTTTCAATAAAATGTGAATAATTTTTTAGTTTAATCGTTCAAATTTTTTTAGTTTAATCGTTTCATTTTCATGTCATGAGGATTTCAAATGTAGTTTGAAAACTGGGAAGAGCTATAATATAAAAGCATAATACTATTGTTATATGTGAGTTAAGCTAGGAGAAATTTAAAGCAAAAAGAGCCTGGAATTACTCTCTAGTCCTAATTTTTAGTAGCTATAACTAATTTTTTAACTTATCATTTTCTTTATCATTGGAGGGGAGAGAAAGAAAGCAAGCAGAGGTGGGGGTATGGTTCCACTATTTAAGGAAGAGCTGAATACAAAACAATGAGTCTTCCACAGTCTCAACAACTCCACAATGAATAACTGCGGATTATCTCATTTATAATTCACGTTGGATAAAACAAAATTGGTTCCCCTCTGTGTATATCAATTTAATTCAAACCATATTATCTTCAAAATACAAAGATGAATACTACAGGATAGACTCTAATTGCAATAGGTATTTTCTAAGTAGAAGACCAAACACCAAAGGGAATCCCTGTTTCCAATGTCTTTTGATATGACAAGATTTTGCCAGAGTGGAAGTCTGGCACTTAAGTAAGCATTCTCATGGCCAAGTAAGAAACTACAGTTGTTGTGGGTACTACCCTACAATTACCATACATATTACATACTAAAATCAGCATTAAATATACTTGTATAATTATGATAGCAGTGATGATGCTGGTGGAAAAAGCCCGTCTTCAGCCCAAGAAAAGTAAGGGAGAAAAATGTAACAAGCAGAAAGTAAACACAGAGTTGGGCATTTTTTGACTAGGAAAGAGAATTTTAAGCATAGAAGTATAAAAAGAAAAGTACTCCCTTATTTTCCCTATGTGGAGATAATATGGAACATTTATTAGATATACTGGACAAGAACAGAACTAAGTACTCCGACTCTACTGCAGCATTACAGAAAAAGCATCCCTTCACCACAATGTAAGATTTAAGGGCAACCTGCCCAAAGATGCGTATTATATAAAACACAGCAAGATTGCTGCTGCCCTGCCAAGAACTTCCAGTCCCTACCCAGGTCCTACTGAAATACTGGTGGTCCCAATTAGTTTTATTGAAATAAATCTTTAAAGAAAAAGATAAAGCATTTAAAAAGACAAGTCAAAATGCTTCAGGAACCACATATCCAACACAAACTTTATCCTCAAATGAGTTACATTTGCCTCGCAGTAATAAACTTTTTTCACTCAAATTAGAGCAATAATCTTGGATACATAAGTATCTTCCCTGCCCAATAATTCAAATTAAAAAAATCCAAAATGATTAGTAAAGAAAAACATAAGAATTAACAGACCCTTTAAATTTGTTTAAAATACTTTTAAGGTTTAGAAAGTGTTTAAAGTTTGTAATTCCTAGTAGGAAAACATCTGAATGAATACTCTAATGGCAAACCACTGTAAAATGCTTCAGCTGCATTTGGGGGAGAGGGGTAGGGATTATCTTCAAAGCACCCCAGCTCTCTTGATGAGGTCACTGGTTGGTATTATTGTGACATCCGTAAGGTGATCTAGGTTGCTTTTCCTTCAGCAAGGGCTTTACTTATCAGAAGGGCATTACACTTGACCTCCAAATTTGGCTGACAATTTACTGATAAGATTCATAACCTTTGGGTTGCCCTGGTATTTTGACATATTTGCTGGGTTCTGCGCCACATCCTAGAAGGCCTGCATAACTTCTGGACCCTACACGGCTGCAAAAACCTCTGGATCACTAAGAATTTTATTGAGTCCAGGCATTCTGGCCATTCCAGGTATGCCCCCTCCCATTCCAGGCATTCTTCCAGGAAAATTACCAGGCATTCCCCCAGGAAAAGTCCCATACTAAGCTCCTGACTGTCTCTGGCTTATTCCTTGCTCTGGGCTGTCTCATGCTCTTCTCCAGCCTTCTTAACTCATTCTATTCTTTCTTTGATCTCTTGTTCTTCACATTTTTGCTCATACTGTCTCTGATGTTCTGCAGTTTTCTGTGCCCCAGGTTGAACTTCTTTCAGGATTGCACTAGCATCTTCATCATAATCCAATTTACAGGCAAGGGTAAGATCATGGGCTGCTTCTTCCCAGTGGCCTAGAAGTCTGTGTGCTTTCCCTTGCCATTTGCAAGTCTGAGCTGAATCAGGATTTATTTCAATGGCTCTGTCACAGTCTCAGATGGCAGCATTTGGCTTCTGCAATTTGACAAAGACACTGGCCCTCTTGGCATACAAAATGGCCAAGTGAAGATTCAGCTTGATGGCATCTGTGAGTAAGTCAATGGCTTTCTGCAGTTCACCATCATTTAGGGCTTCAACAGCAGCCACTTTCTTATCATTTGCCTAATCCATCATCTCCTCTGTTATCTCTGCATTTCATCTCCCATTTCTTGAGGGGCATCATTGTCTGGTTCAATCACACTTTCATTATCAATTTCTAGATCACTTTCCTCACTTGATGTTTCATCTGCCTTTAAGTCTTCCTCCACCTTCTTGCTATCAGGTTTTTATTCCTTGGTATTTTCTTCTGATTTAGCTTTCTGAGTAGCAGATGGTACTTTACCCCCCATGCTCTCCACCCACTCCCTCAGGAAGTGCATTTCCTCAGTGTGCAGAACGCTCGGATCCTACTTACACATTTTCACAAAGGCCCGAAGCTCGTTCACTTTGCAGAGGTCCATGGTGGGGAGGTGGTGGGTGAAGCTGAGGGGCTGCGGCCTGGTTCCAGTCGCAGGCGCTGGCTCATCGTGACTGCACAGAAGGGGGCAGCTAGCTCTAACTATTTTTAAAGGGGTTTGGTATTGCAAAATTGTGTTTGAGAGATACAAAGAAAGAAAAACACAAGATCAAGTCTTCTTTTGACTGATTCACTAAACAGCAGTTTGATTGCTGGGAGTCTCTTACTACTGCAGGCAACAGACATCAGTTAAATAAGTAAACAGCAAGCCAGAAGCCTTAACACAGGCTCAGGCTACTTGTTTTCTGTGGCTGAAGTACATCAGTACAGTCATGCCCTGCATGATGACATTTTGTTCAAGGACCAACTACACATATGAAGGTGGTCCCATAAGATTATGACAGAGTGGTAAAATACCCTATTGCCAAAATGCCTGCTGACGTTGTAACTTTCTTAAGGGCACAGCACAACCTATTACTCACATGTTTGTGATGACGCTGTTGTAAAGACATCTACTTCATGGCCAGTCACATTAAAAACTATAGCACATGCAATTAGGCATAGCACATAATACTTGATAATGATAATAAATGACTATGTTACTGGTTTATATATTTACTATACTATACTTTTCATTGTTATTTTAGAGTGTACTCCTTCTCCTTATCAAAAAAAAAGTTAACTGTAAAACAGCCTCAGGAAGGTCTTTCGGGGGGTATTCCAGAAGACAGTATTGTTATCATAGGAGATGACAGCTCCATGCATGGTACTGCCCCTGAAGACCTTCCAATGGGACATGATGTGGAGGTGGAAGAGAGTGATATTGACCTGCACAGGCCTAGGATACTGTGGGTGTTTTTGTCTTAGGTTTTAACAAAACAGTTTAAAAAGTAAAAAATAAAAATAAAGCATTTTCAAGTAGAAAAAATTATAGAATAAGTATATAAAGAAAATACATTTGTACAACTATACAATATGTTTGTGTTCTAAGTGTTACTACAAAAAAGTCAAAGTTTTAAAAAATTGACGTTTATAAAATAAAATTATAGCAAGCTAAGGTTAATTTATTATTGAAGAAAAAAGCCTTTTTCTATAAATTTAGTGTACATTGTTTATAAAGTCTACAGTAGTATACAGTAATGTCCTGGGCCTTCATATTTACTCACTACACACTGATTCACCCAGAACAACTTCTAGTCCTGCAAGCTCCATTCATGATAAGAATAGGATTCATTCACTTTATTTTATTTATTTTATTTTATTTTATTTTATTTTATTTTATTTTATTTTATTATTTTTGAGATGGAGTTTCGCTCTGTTGCCCAGGCTGGAGTGCAGTGACACGATCTCGGCTCACTGCAACCTCTGCCTCCCAGGTTCAAGGAATTCTGCTGCCTCAGCCTCCCGAGTAGCTGGGACTACAGGCACCCGCCACCACACCTGGCTAATTTTTTGTATTTTAGTAGAGACAGGGTTTCACTGTGTTGCCCAGGCTAGTCTCGAACTCCTGAGCTCAACCAATCTGCCCGCCTTGGCCCCCCAAAGTGCTAGGATTACAGGCATGAGCCACCGCGTCCGGCCTTCGTTCATTTTAAGTTCACATTTGGTCTAGACAATTACGCTTCCTGATCAAAAGCGAGCAGAACAAAGTCATCACAAAACTAGAGTGCAGGCTTAGGGAGAGCCACGATCTTGCCATGAGCACAATAGCAGCTTTATGCAAAGGGTATCAGGGAGTAGCAAACCTCCTGAGCAATAAGATAATAGTATTTGCTACATAAAATGAATTTTGATTAATAATGGATGCAAAACTTCACCATTTAGTAACATGGGCTCTGTTACAGGGAAACAGCTGCCCAGGGCATGCCAGTGGGGGCAATAGGGCAGAACTCAGAGGAAAGAATCCATAGAGCCTGTCCAAGAAATCAGTTGGAATTGAGTTGGAAATCACTACCACAATGTTATGGTATTCATAGTTATTTTTATGAGCTGCTCGAACAGTTGTACAGAATATAAAATGTTTTAGCTTTAATTATCCCCATCTCTGCCTTCACTGGTGCACCATGAAATCCAACTTTCCCATCTGTTAACAGCATGCTAGGCAGATTCCGTGGTGTAGCTGTGAATTTGAGGCATTCAAAGTCCAGTCCAGCCTAGTCCTGTGGAAAACTCCATCTCATCTGATTTAAAACTTTCCTCATCCAACTGATGATTCAGAGAAAACAGAGAACATGTTAAACACATACCTTGGGCATGCAATCAGCAAAATCCAGACTTTGAGGAAATGACATAAAATAAATGACCCAGTCTCTTCAAAAAATAAATTGCAGGGGTTGAGGGAAGGGAAGAGAATGGTAGAAGATGGAAACAGAATCTATAGATTAAAAGATAAACCAACTAATTACAGTGAGCGAACCCTGCTTGGATCCAGATTCAAACCAAATGTAAAAAATAAACATTTATTACACTCTGACACAACTGGAATCTTGAACACTGACCATTTATTTACATCAAGAAACAGTGCAGTTTCCTTAAGTGTCAGTACAATTGTGGTTATATTTTTTAAAGTATGTCCTTATCTTTTAGGGATATATCTTGAAATATTTATGGGTTAAATGACATCATGTCTGGGATTTGCTTCAGAACAATGCAGGAAGGGGAAACTGATGAGGATACCGACGAAGTGAGATTAGCTGTGAGTTGTTAATTGTGGAGTAGCCGGACTTCTTCCTAGAGTGCAAAAGCGAAAGCTTGCCAGGCCTTCCAAAGGCTTAGGGGGCCTCTGCCTCTTCCTCTTCCTCATGGTCAAAGGGAGTCACAGGCCAGTCCTCCCTCAGTGTGGAGGGAGGCACTGTTCTCAGGAGGCACCTGCCACTGAGGCAGTCCTTGGAGACCCACACTGTTCCAACAGGGCCTCCTGCCTTCCCTCCAAGCCCCGCCCTTCTCACCTCCCAACCTATCCTCCCTCATAGAGCCCACAGAGAAAACTCATCCCTAAGTGTATCTTACAAGCTACTATCGAATCAAGTCCAAACTCATAAATATGGCCCACAAGACCCTGCAAAGTTCTTCCTCTTCCTACCTTTCCAGTATCATCTCTGCACACTGCACCCCACCACTTGCCTGAGCTCTGTTTCAGTCCCTTCCATGCAACCTGTCTGGCTCCTCCAAGCTGTCACATAGGCTATCGCCTCTGCCACTTCCCACTCCCCACCCATCCCACCTTATTACCTGGTGGTTTGTCTCTCAAATCTTGGTTTAGATGCTCCCTACTCTAGGAAGCCTCTCTCTGAGGAAGACATGACACTGAATGACCCAGATCCCACATTAAGGAAGGACTTGCTGCCCAGTCATGAGGAAAGTGTCAGGAGGCAGCATGTGGCTGTCAGCTCCACATCCAGCGGCTGGCAGTTGGGACAGGGAAGCCCACAGTTTTAGCCTGACTCATGACCCTCTTGCAGGCAATCTTCTCTCCGGAACCCCTGCCTGGTTGGCCACGGCTTCTTCAAGATTGTACTGCAGTTCAGTTTCTTCCTCTGTCTGATTGGGCTTCATCCTGTTCCTTTCACAGGGGTTGATCCCTACTAAACATTTTGTACCCTAGACTCTGTCTCAGCAACTTTTTCCTGAGACTCCCATCTGCAGTACATTCCCATCTCACACCTCCTTCTGCCCCATTCTGGGTAAATGCTTCTTCTGGCTAATCTGATAACATGCCTTCTTTTCCCACCCTACCATGTCATCATCACCCTGCATTGTAACTGTCTATGTGGGAGTCTGTATCCCCCACCTGGACTCCACAGTGCAGGATGTGGGCATATCTTGCTCATCTTGGTATGCTCAGGGTAGAGCACAATTCTTGGGATGTAATTGACATTCAATCAATGAATAGAAATCTTAAGTGGGCAGGGAATTGGAAATCAATATTGGAATCCCACCACTGACAGTATTCATAAATGAATGAATGAATGAGGGCCCCTTTCTAGAGATTTCCCAAGGTTTGGCCTGAAAAGCCATTGTTTATGAATGAAAGCAGTAACATTTCAGAGCCACAAAATATTTTAAAGAAGAAGCACCATTTTTAAATAGGTGGATCATTAAGAGAAACATGCTACAATGAGGTATTCTATGGGTGAAGCCGTTCTTTAGAATAGTCAAGACCTTTAGGGATATTTTCCTACAGATATGTTCAAAAAGGTTTTAAAAATACTCAAATTCTTAACACTGAGTGGAAACTGGTATTCCCTGGGATATGGAGGGACTGAGAATAATATGTGTGTGTGTATATATGTATATATCAGACTAATATATATATATTAGACATATATATATTAGACTAATATACATATTAGTCTAATATATATTAGACATATATATTAGACTAATATATATTAGACAAATATATATATTAGACATATATTAGACTAATATATATTAGACATATATATACTATATATATAGTGTGTGTGTATATATATATATATATACTATATATATATACACACACACATACACATATAGTAGACTTTTGGGCACTTACTTCCTGTAATAGCCAAGGGTAGCTGAGATCATTTTAGGCCCATTTTGTATAAGGAATCTGCAGCCAGGAAGAGACTGTCTGGATTCCCTTCATTAGTAGCTGCAGCATAATCAGAGCACAGAGAGAAAAAAGCACCTTATCCATCTCGCTATGCTTTCTTCTCTCTTTCCTATGCCATCCCTCCACCATCTAGCAGATTTGCCAAATCTCTGTAGAGCAAAAGTAATAAGAACATCTGGGCCAGGCGTGGTGGCTCACGCCCGTAATCCCAGCACTTTGGGAGGCTGAGGCGGGTGGATCACCTGAAGCCAGGATTTCAAGACCATCCTGGCCACCACGGCGAAACCCCATCTCTACTAAAAATACAAAAATTAGCTGGCCGTGGTGGTGTGTGCCTGTAGTCCCAGCTACTAAGGAGGTTGAGGCAGGAGAATTGCTTGAACCCAGGAGGCGGAAGTTGCAGTGAGCCAAGATGGCACCACTGCACTCCAGCCTGGGCAACAGAGTGAGACTCCATCTCAAAACAAACAAACAAACTGACATTTACTGCATCTTCAATTCATGCCAGGGCTGTTCTGGGAACTTGACGTTGGCTATCTGTGTAAATCTCACAACAGCCCTGGGAAACAAATGACTCCAAACAAATGAGGAAGCTGAAACGCAGATTAAGTTGCTGAAAGCCTATAGGAACATCAGAACCGAGGTTTGAATCCAGGTCTCTCTGACCCCATAGCCCGTCCTCTAGGCCAAAACAATGTCACCTTACAAACAAGGTGCCTATATCCACTGACTGAGGCTGCTCTCAAGGGCAGGAGAAAGAGATGTGGGGCAACAATGCAGCCACTTCACAGGTGTGTGTTCTGTGGTGTCAGGAGAGGCCCTGTTGACAAGGTCCCAGGGAGTGTGCTTCTATGCTTTCTGAAGCATGCCAACTGCATCTTTAGATGCAGATGGAGTAAGAGCAATTGGCTGAGAGCAGCCAAGACAACTGGCACAATACAATGGAAAAGAACACAGATTCTGGCATTAGACCTAGTTCAAATCCCAGTCCAGCCAATTCCTGGCTGTGTGTCCTTGGACAAGTGACTTAAGCACTCTGGCCTTGCCTCGCCTCGTCTTCTCTGTAAATGGAGGATGGTTTTGTACATAACACAAGGGATGGAGAGGTTTAAATCACTGAGGTAATGCATGTCAAATGAATCATAAATGTAGATTCCCTTTTCCTCTGCATAGTATACCCTCTGAAGCCCCAGGGAAATCTCAGCAGTGACAAAGCAATGAAGACTTGGATGAGGATGGACCTCTTGGGGACTGTGGGAAAGAGACAGGAATATACTATTATCACCCCTCATTTTTTCCCTTTACTAGTTTTGAAGTTTTATGCCTATGTCTGTCCTTTAAGTAGTTAGCCTGGCCCTTTTTTCATGCATATTTAATAGACCCTAATGATAATCAATATCATTCATTACCTTCTTCCCAAACTATTACAGAATTGTAGAGTTAATCAACTGTAGTCACCCTCTCCCAACGCACCGCTATTTTTGTCTAATGTTTAAGTTGTATCCCTTCTTTTCCACAATACAAATTAGATGTCATTATTCTTTATTATCACTGTTTTTTAGTACAAGCAATGTTTGGATGTATACAATATTTAGCATATTTATTGTTCACTGTTATTTTTTAATAGTGGTATATAGTTTTTAAAAATAACAGCTTTAATGAAATATAATGCACATACCATAAAATTGTACACTCAAAGTATACATTTCAGTGGTTTTTAGTATATTCACATGGTTATGCAGCCATCAGGAGTATCAAATTTAAGAACATTTTCATCACCCTAAAAATAAACTCTGTATTCGTGACCAGTCATTTCGTATTCCCCTCTGCCCTCAGTCCCTGGCAACCACTAAGCTTCCTTCAGTCTCAACAGATTTGCCTATTCTGGATATTTCCTATAAATGGAATCATACAATATATATAGTCTTTTGTCACTGGCTTCTTTCACTTAGCATAATATTTTCAAGGGTTATTGATGTAGCAGGTATTGGTACTTCATTCCTTTTTATTGCCATATAATATCCCATTGTATGAACATACCCCATGTTGTTTATCCATTTATCAGTTGTTAGACCTTTGTTTCCACTTGTTAGCTATTATTAATCATGCCACAATGACCATTTTTGTACAAGTTTTCTGCAAACATATGCTCTTATTTCTCTTGGATGGATATTTAAGAGTGGAAATGCTGGGTCATATGCTAACTCTATGTTCATCCATTTGAGGAACTGCCATACTGATTTCCAAAGTGACTACACCATTTTCCAGTCCCACTAGCAATGTACGAGCGTTCCAGTTTTTCTATATCCTTACCATATTCGTTATTGTCAGTCTTTTTATATTAGACATCCTAGTGGGTGTGAAGGGGCATTTCATTGTGGTTTTGATTCCTTAATGACTACTGACGCTGAGCATCTTTTCCTGTGTTTACTGGCCATTTGTATATCTTCTTGGGGAAAATGTCTATTCAAATCATTTGCCTATTTTTAATTCGGTTATTAATCAGATATATCAGATATATTTTTTGCAAATATCTTCTCCCATTTTATTGGTTGTCTTTTCACTTTCTTGATAGTGTCTGAAGCACAACAGTTTTACATTTTGATGAAGTCCAATTTATTTTTTTCTTTTACTACTTTTGCTTTTTGTGTCATATCTAAAACACTATGGCCTAAACCAAGGTCACAAAAATTTGCTTCTATCATTTCTTCTAAGAGTTTATGAGTTTTGGCTCTTACATTGGGTTTTTGATCCATTTTTGGTTAATTTTTGTATATGGATTTAACTTCATTCTTTTGCATATGATATCCAGTTGTCCCAGTATCATTTGTTGAGAAGACTTGTCTTCCCCTACTGAATTGTCTTTAACTCTTGTCAAAAATTAATTGACCATAAATACAAGAGTTTATTTTTAGACTTGCAATTCTATTGCACTGACCTACATGTCTGTATTTAGGCCTGTAACACACTGTTTTGATTACTATACCCTTGTAGTAACTTTTGAAATGAGAAGTGTGAGTCCTACTTTTTTTTTCTTTTTCAAGGTTGTTTGAACTGCTCTAGGTCTCTGGCATTTTCATATGAATTTTATGGTCAGCCTGTCAATTTCTGCAAAAGAAAAAGGTAACTGGAGTTTTGATAAGAATAATATTGAATCTGTAAATAATTATGGGGGTACAGACATACCTCATTTTTTTGTGTTTCATTTTATTGCACTTTGCAAAGACTACATTTTTGAATGCAGTTTTTTGCCACAAATTGAAAGTTTGCAACAACCCTGTTTCAAGCAAGTCTATTGGTGCCATTTTTCCAACATGTGCCGACTTCCTGTCTTTCTCACATATTGGTAATTCTCACAATATTTTAATTTTTAAATCATTATTATATGTGTTATGGTGCTCTATAATCAGTGATCTTTGATGTTACTATTGTGATTGTTTTGGGATGCCATGAACCATGTCCATTAAAGGCTACAAACTTTAATAAATGTTATGTGTAAATAACATCTATTAAATGTTAAAACTGGTTCCAATAAATAAATGTTACGTGTGTTCTGACTGTTCCACTGACCAGCCATTCTCCTGTTTCTGTCAATCTCCTTTCAGTATTCTCCAAGAATATTGAAATTAGGCCAACTAATAAGCCTACAATGGCCTCTAAGTGTTCAAGTGAAAGGGAGAGTCACACATCTCTTACTTTAAATCAAAAGCTAGAAATGATTAAGCTTAGTTAGTGAGGAAGGCACGTCAAAAGCCCAGATAGGCTGAAAGCTAGGCCTCTTGTGCCAAATAGTTAACCAAATTGTGAATGCAAAGGAAAAGTTCTTGAAGAAAGTGAAAAGTGTTATTCCAGTGAACACAAATGATAAGAAAGCAAAACAGCCTTATTGCTGATTGGAGAAAGTTAGTGGTCTGGATAGAAGATCAAATCAGCCACAGCATTACCTTAAGCCAAAGCCTAATCCAGAGCAATGCTGTAACTTTCTTCAATTCTGTGAAGGCTGAAATAGGTGAAGAAGCTGAAGGAGAAAAATTTGAAGGAAGCAGATGCTGGTTCATGAAGTTTAAGGAAAGAAGCCACCTTCCTAACATGAAAGTGCAAGGCAAAGCAGCAAGTGCTGATGTAGAAGCTGCAGATGTTATCCAGGAGATCTAAGATAACTGATGAAGGCAGCTACACTAAACAACATATTTTCAATGTAAACAAAACAGCCTTCTATAAGAGGAAGATGCCATCTAGGACGTTCATAGCTAGAGAGGAGAAGTCAATGCCTGGCTTCACAGATTCAAAGGATAGACTGACTCTCTTATTAGGGTCTAACACGGCTGGTGACTTTAAGTTGAAGCCAGTTCTCATTTGCCATTCTAAAACTCCTAAGACCCTTAAGAATTATGTTAAATTGACTATCTGTGCTCTCTCAATGGAACAACAAAGTCTCAATGACAGCACATCTGTTTACAGCATAGCTTACTGAATATTTCAAGCCTACTGTTGAGACTTACTGCTCAGAAAAGGAAATTTCTTTGAAAATATTACTGCTCATTGACAATGCACCTGGCCACCCAAGAGCTCTGTTGGAAACATACAAGGAGAGGAATGTTGTTCTCATGCCTGCTGACACAACATCCATTCTGCTGCCCATGGATCAAGTTCTAATTTCAACTTTCAAGTCTTATTATTTAAGAAATTCATTTTGTAAGCCTATCACTGCCATAGGTAGTGATTATTTTGATTGTTCTGAGCAAAGTAAATTGAAAATCTTTTGGAAAGAATTCACCATTCTAGGTGCCACTAAGAACATTCATGATTCATGGAGGGAGTTCAAAATATCAAAATTAACAGGAGTTGGAATAAGTTGGTTCCATTCAATCCTCATAAATAACTATGAGGGGCTCAAGACTTCAGTAGACGTAAGTGTGCAGCTTTATTTCTGAGTTTTCTATTCTGTTTCGTTGGTGTATGTGTCTGTTTTTGTACCAGTACCATGCTATTTTGATTACTATAGTCTTACAGTATAGTTTGAAGTCAGGTAGTATGATTCCAGCTTTGTTCTTTTTGCTTAGGATTGCTTTGGCTGTTTGGGCTGTTTTTGGTTCCATATGAATTTTAGAATCGTTTTTTCCTAATTCTGTGAAAAATATCATTAGTAGTTTGATAGAAATAGCATTGAATCTGTAAATTGCTTTGGGCAGTATGGCCATTTTCATATGATTTTTCCAATCCATGAGCATAAAATGATTTTCCATTTACTTGTGTCATCTCTGATTTCTTTCAGCAGTGTTTTGTACTCTCCTTATAGAGATCTTTCACCTCCTTGGTTAGCTGTATTTCTAGGTATTTCATATTCTTTGTGGCTATTATAAATGGGATTGTTATCTTGATTTGAATATTTGCCTGGACATTATTGGTATGTAGAAATGCTACTGATTTTTGTACATTGATTTTGTATCCCAAAACCTTACTAAAATTATCAGTTCTAGTAGCCTTTTGGCAGTCTTTAGGGTTTCTAGATATAAAATCATATCATCAGTGAAGAGAGATAGTTGAACTTCTTCTTTTCTTATTTGGATGCTTTTTATTTATTTCTCTTGCCTGATTGCTCTGACCAAGACTTCCAGCACTACGTTGAATACGAGTGGTGAGAGTGGGCATCCTTGTCTTGTTCTAGTTCTCGAGGGGAATGGTTCCAGCTTTTGCCCATTCAGTATGATGTTGGCTGTGGGTTTGTCATAAATGGCTCCATTATTTTGTGGTATGTTCCTTCAGTGCCTAGTCTGTCAAGGGTTTTTATCACGAAAAGATTTTCAATTTTATCAAAACCCTTTTCTGTATCAATTGAGATGATCATATGGTTATTGCTTTTAATTCTGTTTATGTGAGGAACCACATTTATTGATTTGCATATGTTGAATCAGTCTTGCATCTCTGGAATAAAGTGTACTTTATCGTGGTGTATTAACTTTTTAGTGCTGGATGGTGCTGCTGAATTCTGTGTGCTGGTATTTTGTTGAGGATTTTTGCATCTATGCTAATCAGAGATATTGGTCTGAAGTTTTCTATTTTCATTTTGTCTCTGCCAGATTTTGGTATCAGGCTGATTACGGAGGAGTTGGGGAAGAGCCCCTCCTCCTCAAGTTTTATGGAATAGTTTCAGTAGGATCTGATCTTCTACAAAGCTGACAGAATCAAGCAATGGGGAAAGGACTTCCCTATTCAGTAAATGGTGCTGGGATAACTAGCTAGCAGAAGAATAAAACTGGATCCTTGCCTTTCACCATATACAAAAATTAACTCAAGATGGATTAGCAATTTAAATGTAAGACCTCAAACATAAAAATCCTAGAAGATAACCTGGGAAATACCCTTCTCAACACTGGCCTTGGCAAACAATTTTTGGTTTTCCTCAAAAGCAATTACAACAAAAACATATATTGACAAGTGGGAACTAATTTAACTAAAGAGCTTCTACACAGCAAAATAAACTATCAATAGAGTAATAACTAACAATAAGTTATTGTTCTATCAACCTATAGAATGGGAAAAAATATTTGCAAACTATGCATATAACAAAGGCCTAATATCCAGAACCTTTAAGGAACTTAAACAATTGAACAAACAAAAACCAAATCATCCCATTAGAAAATGGGCAAAGGACATGAATAGACAGTTCTCAAAAGACCACATTCAAGCCAACAAAACGTGGAAAAATGCTCATCATTGCTAATCATCAGAGAAATGCAAACCAACACCCCAATGAGATACCATCTCACACCAGTCAGAATGGCTGTCATTAAAAAGTCAAAACACATACTAGTGAAGATGCAGAGAAAAAGTAATGCTTATACACTGTTGGTGGGAATATAAATTAGCTCAGTCACTGAAAAGCCACTTGGAGATTTCTCAAATAACTTAAAATAGAGCTACCATTCAACCCAGCAATCCCATTACTGAATATATACCCAAAGGGAAATAGATCATTCTACCAAAAAGATATATGCACTCATACGTTCATCACCACACTATTCACAGTAGCAAAGGCCTGGACTCAACCTAAGTGCCCATCAATAGTGGATTGGATTAAAAAACATAGTACATGTACATCATGGAATACTATACAGCCATAAAAGAATGAAATCATGTCCTTCACAGCAACATGGGTGGAGCTGAAGGCCACAAACCTAAGTGAATTAATGTAAGAGGAGAAAACCAAATACTGCATGTGATTACTTATAAGTGAGAGGTAAACATTGAGCACACATGGACATAAACATGGGAACAATAGACACTGCAGACTACTAGAATAGAGAGGCAGAGATGGGGGTGTGGGTTGAAAAGCTACCTATTGGGTACTACACTCACTGTACATGTAGCCTCATATCTAAAATAAAAGTTGAAACTAAAAAAAGTAAAAGACTTTGGTGGAGGAAGTCACCGAAGATATAGTGGAAGTAGCAAGAGAACTAGAATTGGAATTAGAAGTGGAGCCTGAAGATCTGACTGAATTGTTGCAATGTCATAATAAAACTTGGATAAATGAGTTGCTTCTTATGCATAAGCAAAGAAAGTGGTTCCTTGAGATGGAATCTGTTGGTGAAAATGCTATGAAATTGATGAAATGCCAACAAAATATTTAGAATATTATATAAACTTAGTTGCTAAAGCAGTGGCAGGATATGAGAGGGTTGACTTTGATTTTGAAAGAAGTTCTACTGTGGGTAAAATGCTGTCAAACAGCATCGCATGCTACAGAGAAATCTTTCATGAAACGAAGAGTCAATCAATGCAGCAAACCTCATTGTTGTCTTACTTTAAGAAAATGCCACAGACACTCCAATCTTGAGCAACTACCACCCTGATCCGTCACCAGCCATCAACATCAAGGCAAGACCCTCAACCAACAAAAAAATACAGCTTGCTGCATGCTGTTAACATTTTCTAGCAAAGCATTTTTAATTAAGGCATGTACATTGTGTTTTTAGACGTGTTTTTAGACATGTTATTATACACTTAGTAGGTTAGAGTGCAAACATAACTTTTATATGCACTGAGAAAACAAAAATTTGTGTGACTTGATTTATGGCAATATTTGCTTTATTGTGGCGGTCTGGAACCAAACCCACAATATCTCCTTGTATTGCCATCTTAACAATTTTAAGTCTTTGGATCTATAAACACAGTACATTTTCCTATTTATTTAGGCCTTATTTAATTTCTTTCAACAATGTTTTGTAGTTTTCAGTATAAAAATCTTGCAATTATTTTGTTATATTTATTCCTAAGTAGTTAATTCTTCTTGATGCTATTGTATATAGAATCATATTCTTAATTTCATTTTCAGCTTATTCATTGCTGATATATAGAAATACTATCAATCTTTGTATATTTATCTTCTATCCTGTACCTAGCTAAACTCATTTGTTAATTTTAATATTTGTTTTTGTGGTGGTGAATTACTTAGAATATTCTATATACATGATCATGTCATCTGTGAACAAAAATAATTTTACTTCCTTTCCAGTCTGGATGTCTTTCATTTCTCATTCTTGCCTGATTGCCCTGGCTAGAATACAATATTGAGGAGATGTTGCAAGATCTATCATTCTTGTCTTGTCCATAATCTTAGGGAGAAAGCATTTATTCTTTCATCGTAAGTACAATGTTAGCTGTGGATTTTTTTTTTTTTTTTTGTAGTTCTTATCAGGTTGAAGAAGTTTCCCTTTTATTCTGATTTTGTTTAGTGTATTTTTCATGAGAGGGTGCTAGATTTTGTCAAATGCTTTTTCTGCATGTATTTAGATGATCATGCTGTTTTTGTCTTTTGTTCTACTGATATGGTTTATTACATTGGTTGCTTTTGAATTTTGAACAACCTCGCATTCCTAGAATAAACCTCACTTAGTCATGGTATATAATCCTGCTTATAGGTTGCTGAATTTAGTTTCCTAGTATTTTGTTGAGGATTTTTGCCTCCATATTCAAAAGCAATATTGTTCTGCAGTTTTTTTTTTTTCTTGTGATGTCTTGGTCTGGTTTTGGCATCAGGTTAATACTAGCCTCATGGGATGAGTTTGGAAATGTTCCCACCTTATTCATTTTTTGGAAGAGTTTGTGAAGGATTGGTATTAATTCTTTTTTAAATGTTGGGTAGAATTCATCAGAGAAGCCATCAAGTTTTTAGTATATTCACAGACTTGTGCAAAACTCACTAGAATTTAATTTTAGAGCATTTCTGTCACTCCCAAGAGAAACCCTGTAGTCACTAGCAGTAATACCTCACTTCCTTCAGCCTCAGGCAACCACTACTTTATTTTCTCTCTTTGTAGATTTGCCTATCCTAGACATTTTATGTAAGTTAAATCATATAATATACAGCACTTTATGACCAGTTTCTTTCACTTAGCAGACTGTTTTCAAGGTTCATCAATCCGTGTGTCACTACTTCATTCATTTTAGCTGCTGAATAATATTCCACTGTATGAATATACCACATTTTGTTTATTGTCTGTTGAGAGACATTTGGGTTGTTCTCACATTTGCCTATGATAAATAATCCTGCTATGAACATTTGTGTAAAAGTTTTTGTATGGATTAGCAATGTTTTGTTTTTAAAATGATATTTGCAGATTTTTATCTAGCACTTTAGTTGTTTTCATCAGCTGAATTGCCAGAAACATAAATCAAATTTTGCTTTTCTCATTGAGCTTGTACTGCCTAATCGGAGCAAGGAATATGGTCAAAGGATGTGGTGGCCTAGCATAAAGAGAATCTCTAGCAGTTTCATACCTGAGGGCTTTATGCAGGGGAATGTAGGACCCTAAATAAAGGAACAAAGAAATCCATCCATCCATCCATCCATCCATCCATCCATCCATCCATCCATCCATATACTTCATTCTTTCATTAACTAATAGTTCTTGAGCATCTACTGCATATGGGCCAGGCCCTGTGTGAGGGAGGCTGAAAATTCAAATGAATGTAAGACAGACCTGGTCTCTGCCCTCTGAAAGCTTACATTTTAACAGAAAACAACCAAACAGGCAAATTTCCACACAGTATGATAGCTACAATGAAAATGGAAGAACAGGGGCCTATGGGAGCAAAAAGGAGGGCTCGCCACCCAGTGGGGAGAGGGCAGGAAGTCTTCCCAGAGGCAACGGGAGCTACAGAAGAACTTCAATTGTGTATTTGTGAGGTAGGGGGTTGATATGGGGGTGAAACTACCCTGCAACATTCAGTTCTTTATCTAGGAACCCTGATGGAGCAATGAATTTCAAAACCCAGGTCCACCTTTTGATAGAACTGCCCACAATGAGTTTAACACAGTGCTTGGCAGACACAGAACAGGTGTTCCGTGTATGTGTGTGTTTGTGCGCGTGTGTATACACACATACATACATAATGAATCCACGGTAAACTGAACCGTGCACCCACCCCAGTTCATTGTAATCTAGGTGTCTTCCTAGATTTGCAAACCACTGATAGAGATTTTTCTTTTTCAAGAGCAGAGATGAATTAGAGAATATAGAGCTTGTTCTTCAAATCAGTTATCTAAACTGCAGGGCTGTCCAGTAGAAATTTCTGTGATGACAGAAACATTCTAGACTTGTGATCTCTTACATGATAGTCACTAGCCACAAGTAGCTACTGAGTGCTTGAAATGTGGCTAGTGTGACTGAGTCACTCAGTTTTAAATTTCATTTAATTTTAATTAATTTCAATTCAAGTAGTCAGATGTGACTAGTGGCTACCGTGTTGAATAGAACAGCAGAAACACTGTTGCTACTAAAAGTGCATTATGAATGCACTTTTCAAAGAGCTTTACCTCTCTTATCCCTTATTGTCACTTGATCCTCACAACAGTCCTGTGAGAGATGTATACCAGGCACCATTCATCTCATTTTACAGATAAGGAATCTGAGGCCCAGAGAGGTTCCCAGCTAAAGACTGATCTGGGCCTGGAGTCCTGGGATCCTGAACAATTAAGGAGACTGGTGTTCTTGCCCTCCAGCCATCAGAGGATGACTATAAGGCCCAAATAATGTCTTGCCTCATTGCTATGAGTGTATAAAGGATTGGGCAGATGCCTGGAGCTAGCATTGGAGTAGCAGAATTTCCAAGTCTAGATCCTAGGGAGAATGGTGGTCATTCCCATGGTGGGCCACTAGAGGGGGCTTGCTGCTCTAACACAGGGTTATTTCTTTTTAGTTATTACCTTTACAGTTCAGGGTGCCAAGACTTTGCAGCACATCTTTTCAAGGTAGAACAGATGGTTAACTTCTTGGCAATATTTCTATGTCATTTGCAGATGTTGGCTCAAAAATACCTTTTCTTGAGGTCCAAATGTACTGATTAAGTTCAGTTTTTTGGCCTAAAGTTATTTAGAGGCAAATTTCCAAAAAATCATTAAGACTTATCAGCCATTTTCTGAAAGCAGGCTTGAATAGGAGGAAAAAAGAACAAGTGAGTAATGGGAAGAGGAACAGAGTTGTGAAGAGGTAAAATTTATGGAAAAATTCGGTCCTTGAAAAAGGAGAAGAGGAAAATGAAGATAAGTCTTATTATTAGTTCAACTCCTCTTTTACTGTAACAAGAAAAACACATAAGAACTTAAAGGGACTCCAATTATCTTACCTGTGGCTGGATGGGGAGGACTGCATGTCCCCCTGGGAGAAGGCCACAGTCTCTGATTTTTAATACTTCCATCTTATCCCAAGAGGAGACACTCTCCCCCAGGACTTAAGCAACACTTCTTGCCTATTTTCCTGTTCAAAATTATAAACAAGGTAGACAGGGAGGCAACACTGCTTGCATTCTATCAGAAACTGAGCCTCGGATTGCCTGATGACCTGCCCAAGACCACTGAGCTAGTAAATAGGAGAACCAGATTTACAGCCGGGTCTATGTGACTTAGCCTGACAATGCACGGTTGCGCAGGTTATTCTCTATCTAGTAGCAGGAAGTGACATGTACATAGGTATCTCCATATATATATGTATGTATATTCGCTATTTTCCAGCAAATGGCAATCAACTGACTTGAGGGAGGAATACTCATTGTCTAATTTACAAAAGATACCATTTGACATGGTACCAGGCATGGTCAGGGTTTTTTAAAATTCAGCCACTGTATCGCTATTTGATGTCAGGTCAGCAGTCAGAGATGTCAACCTGGAGGGCTGGGCTGGGGATAGAGGAGTCACAGACGTAGAGCCAAGAAACCCTCTGCATTCCTGGTTGTAGCCCAAAGAGACTAGGCAGCTGGGGGAAAACTGGCCATCCAGGCATCCCACCCTCAATTATTAACAGGAGGGTTTGGGAAGAAATGATCTGATATGGGTGCTGAGCATCCCTGCAAGTTTCCACTAGATATGCCAAGAACACAAGTCCCTGAGTGCTCTTTACCCAGATCATTTCTCAGAGTTGTGTTTGCAGCCAGCAATCTTGAGGGATGAGGTAATGTCTTCCTTTGGACAACGAGCAGGCTTGCTTACCACTCATTACGAAAGCAGTAGATTTCTTAAGCTCAGTGTCCCTCAGCAATAATGCAAACTCACTGCACGTATAGCATCTACCTGGGGCCCCCTGCATTGCCCTGTATGACTTGGGGGAATGGAAAACTGATGCCAACATGGTGCTCATGCTGCTGGCTATGTTGTGAATAACAAAGAGACCTAGGAATATCATGTCTTCTAAAAACATTCATAACACATTAACAAACTTGCTTATTACTTTGGAAGTAGGGTAAAATTCCAGACCCTGATGGGAGACTTTCAGAATCTTCTGGTTCAGAGGAGGGACTATAGAAACTTGTCATTTAAAAACTTTTAATTTTGAAGTTTCATTTGACTATCAAACACATGAGGAGTGCGGTAAAAGAAAAAGAATTTATTGAAATCTACTAAAATACCTGCCCCTCTCCCTAAAAGTCCCCTTTGACATTAACATAGCCTTGGATGGGACTTTATGAGTGCAGGCAGGCAGGGGAGTTGGATCAGGAGCTGTACCCCTGGCCAGGCTACCAGCTCTATCCTACAGGGTGGCTTTGGCTTGAGGGGTGGGCTGCAACAGTTTATTAATGATGGAGTATACAGTCTCTCCTACCTCCTGGGAATAGAGGGCTGAGGCTGAGTGGCTCAAATTTTAAGAGATTTCAAAATTAAGTTACTGATCTTTAGTATTATTAAAGAAGAGCTGAAATTGGGGATTTTAAGTCACAAATAACAAGGGTCTTCTGTTTCTATTTTATTAGCCATGTTGTGTGTATACTTTGCTGGTAGCCCCCTCAATTCCTTGTGGAAAAGATAAAAGATAAAAAACAAGCAAGCAAGATCAAGATGGCTGATGGACCACCCAACACTTGCCTTCTCTACAAAGAAGGATCAAACGACAAATAGATAACCACATATTAAATACAGCATCTAAGAATTCAGCAAAGAAGAGATAAAGACACTCTGAGGCATGGAAACTTGAGATGTATAGGATGGGAAGTGAAGCAGCCAGCCAGAATTGGCTTGGAGCTGAAAGCTCCCTGCCCCCTCATTGCAGGAAAAAGGTAAGCAGGAGATCCCCAGCAGTCCACATTCCCACCACAGACACCTGAAATCCTGACTACAGGAGAGCCCCACAGCCCTCACAGGCCCTGAGCCTGATACAGGGAGCTTCCTGGACTCCACATGACTGCATTGCCCCAGAGTGGGAATCTACATCAGGTGCCCCTCACCCTTTGGGACCCGGGCTGCTGCAGTATGATACAATTTTAAGAGCTGAGCCACCACCAAATTTCATCTTGCCCTGAGCCCCAATAGCCCCCTGCCTCTCCACACCACTGGGACACCAATGATATCCACCCTATCACTCATCCAAAGGGCTGCAGCATTATGACACTAGCTGGACCCAGTGGTGAATTTGTGTCGCTGGCATCTAAGCCCATTCAGTGCCCTACATCCTGGGTAACAGGTGGTCCAGCACATTGGGGAAGCTGCCCCCAGGATATAGGAAGGCAAAGCATGGGCTCCTCAGAACCCGAGAGCCACTTGCCTGGGGCTACCACTGCTAGCAGTGATCCTGCCCCCTGCAGTGTCAGGGCTACTATATGCCCATGTGTGCCCCACCCAGGACCAAAGGATAAGCCTGCCCAGGGGCCCCAACCCCAGAAAAATTACCTGATGGCTTCCACAAACACAGACTAAGCCACTGAGGAGCTCGCAGACACCATTGATGTTGGATACAGCCAAAGAAGTCATACAAAGACTATACTACTGTGTTCACCCAGAACCAAAACCAAAGTGCCCCAACCAACCAACACTATAGATACATCTATGGGAAAACATCTTTTCCTACAAAAGCTACTCCATCAAATTGGAAGAAGTGACTGTTACACTATATGTGCAGATATCAACATAAGGACACACAAAAAATGAAAATTCAAGGAATATGACACCTCCAAAGGAGCATAATTCTCCAGTAACAGACCCCAAAGAAAATAAAATCTATGAAATGCCTAGAAAGGAATTCAAAATAATAATCCTAAGGAAACAGTGAGATATAAGAGAACACAGGTAGATAATACAAAAAAAAATCACAAAAACAACCCATGATCTGAATGAGAAATCCAATCGAGATGTATATAATTTTTAAAAATCCAAGCAGAAATTTGGAGCTGAAGAATTCCATGAATAAAATGAAAAATACAATGGATAGCTTCAACAATATACCACATCAAGCAGAAAAAATTTCTGAACTCACAGTTCTTTTGAAATAACCCAATTTGACAAAGAAAAAAAGAATAAAGAAAGCCTACATGACATATAGAACACCCTTATGGAACAAATATTCACATTTTGGGAGTTCCAGAGGGAGAAGAGACAGGAAAGTGCATAGAAAACCTATATGATAAAATAATACCTGAACAGTTCCCAAGTCTTCGGAGAGATACATCTAAATACAAGAAGCTTAAACGATTCCCAAATAGATTCAACCCAAAAAGGTCCTCTCAGAGCCATATTACACTTAAACTATGAAAAGTCAAAGACAAAGAGGATTCTAATAACAGCAAAAGAAAATAATCAAGTCACATGTAAGAGAATTTCCACAAAACTAACAGCATATTTCTAAGAAGAAACCTTATAGGCCAGGAGATAATAAAGTCAAAGTGGTTTTTGTTTTGTTTTGTTTTTTAAAAAAACCCTGCCAGCCAAGAATGCCACAGACAGCATCATCATGAAAATACACAAAATTATAAAACTCACTGGTAGAACAGATACACAAGTGAGAAAAAAAGAATCAAATGTTATTATTATAAAAAACTACCAAGCCCAAAAGATAAACAATAAGAGGAAGAAAAAGAAAATGATATGCAAAACCATCAGAAAATAATTTACTAAATACAGCAGTAAGTCCTCATCTGTCAATAGCAACCTTACATGTAAATTGTTTAAAGCCCTCAGCTAAAAGATATAGACTGGCTGAATGAATTTTCAAAAAGCAGACTCAACTATATGCTGACTGCAAGAAATTCACTTCACCTGTAAAGACACACAGACTGAATGTGAAGGGATGAAAAAAGAAATTCCATGCAAGCAGAAAAAAGTGTGCAGGAGTAGTTACGCTTATATTAGACAAAGTAGACTTTAAGTCAAAAACATAAAAAGAGGCAGAGAAGGCCATCATATAATGATAAAGGGATAAACTCAGCAAGAGAAGATAGCAATTGTAAATTATATGCACCCAACATCAGAGCACCCAGATATATAAAGCAAATGTTATTAGAGTTAGAGATACCTCAATACAATAATAGTTGGGGACTTCAGCACCCCACTTTCCGAATTGGTTAGCTCATCTAGACAAAATCAACAGAAACATCAAACTTAAACTGTACTATCAACAAAATGAACCTAACAGACATTTAGAACATTTCATCCAACAGCTGCAGAATACACTCTTTTCATCAGCACATGAACATTCTCTAGGATAGACCATACGTTAGGCTACAAAACAAGTCTCAACAAATTTTTAAAAACTGAAATTATATCAAGTATCTTTTCGGACTGCAATGTACCAAAACTGAAAATCAATAATAAGAACTTTGGAAGTTGTACAAATAATTAAAAGTTAAACAACATGCTCCTGAACAACCAATGGGTCTATGATGAAATTGAGAAAGATATCAAAACATTTCTTAAAACAAGTGAAACTAGAAACACAACATACCCAAACCTATGAGATACATCAAAATCAGTACTAAGAGGGAAGTTTACAGAAAATGCCTACATCAGAAAAGTAGAAAGATGTCAAATAAACAAGCTAACAATGCACCTCAGGGAAGTAGAAAAAAAAGAACAAACCAAACCCCAAATTAGAAAGAAAGGAATTATAAAGATCAGAGAAGAACTAATCAAAATAGAGAAATAGGAAAAATGCAAAAAGATACATAAAATGAAAAGTTGGTTTGCTGAAAAAATAAACAAAATTGAAAAACCACTAACTAGATGAAGAAATGAGAGAAGACCTAAATAAAAAACCTCAGAAAAAAAGGGGACCTTGTAACTGATACCATGGAAATACAAAGGTTCATCTGAGACTATTATGAACAACTGTATGTCAACAAATTGGAAAACTTAGAAATGGATAAATTCTTGGGCACATATAACCTACCAAGATTGAACCATGAATAAATAGAATATGTGAACAGACCAATAATAAGTAACAAGATTCAATCAGTAATAAACAGTCTCCCAATAAATGCCCAGGAGTGGACGGCTTTACTGCTGAATTCTATCAAACATTTAAATAGGAAGTAACGCCACTTCCTCTCAAGCTATTCCCAAAAAATGAAGAGGTAGGAATTTTTTTTTTTATTCTACAAGGCCAGCATTACCCTAATACCAAAACCAGACAGACACAATAAAAAAGAAAATTACAGGCCAATACCCTGATGAACATAAACACAAAAATCTTCAATAAAATACTAGCAAACTAAATCCAGCAGCACATCAGAAAGATAATACAACATGATCAAGTGGGATTTATCCCAAGGAAACAAGGGTGGTTCAACCTACACAAATCAATAAATGTGATACATCAACAGAATGAAGGATCAAAATCATATGATAATCTCAATAGATGCAGAAAAAGCATTTGATAAAATCCGACATTCTTTCATTATAAAAAAATTCTCAGAAAATTAGGCATATTAGGAACATATGTCAGCACAATAAAAGCCATATATGACAAGCCCACAGCTGACATCATACTGAACAAAGAAAAGGTAAAACCTGAACAAGACATAAATGCCCATTTCCACCACTTTTATTCAACATAGTACTGAAAGTCCTAGCCAGAGCAAATAGGCAAGATAATAAAATAAAGGGCATCCAAATTGGAAAAGAATAAGTCAAACGGTTCCTCTTTGCAGACAACATAATCTTATATATAAAAATACCTAAAGACTCTACAAAAAAAAAAAAAAAAACACCTTTCAGAACTGATAAATGAATTGAGAAAAATTGCGGGATACAAAATCAACATACAAAAATAGTATTTCTATATACTAATAACAAATTACCTAAAAAAGATTTCAAGAAAGCAATCTCATTTATAATAATTACCAAAAAAAGACTTAGGAATAAATTTAACCAAGGAAGTGAAAGATCAATATAATGAAAATTACAAATCACTGATGAATTAAAGAGCATGCAACAAACTAATACAGGAACAGAAAACCAAATACCACATGTTCTCACTCATAAGTGGGAGTTGAACAATGAGAATACAGGGACACAGCGAGGGGAATAACACACACCAGGGCCTGTTGGGGGGTCGGAGGGTGAGGGGACAGAACCTAGATGACAGGTTAATAGGTGCAGCAGACCATCATGGCACATATATACCTATGTAATAAACCTGCACGTTCTGCACATGTATCCTGGAACTTAAAGTAAAATAAAAATAAATAATTTTAAAAAATTAAAGAGGATATCAAGAAATAAAAAGCCACTCCATGCTCATGGATTAGAAGAATTAATATTGCTAAAATGACCATGCTGCCCAAATCTACAGGTTCAATGCATTCCCTATCAAAATACCAAGGACATTCTTTTTTTTTTTTTTTTTTTGACAGAGTCTCACTCTGTCACCCAGTCTGGAGTGCAGTGGCACTATCTTGGCTCACTGCAAGCTCCACCTCCCAGGTTTATGCCATTCTCCTGCCTCAGCCTCCCGAGTAGCTGGGACTACAGGCACCCACCACCACGCTCTGCTAATTTTTTTTGTATTTTTTTTTAGTCGAGACAGGATTTCACCATGTTAGCCAGGATGGTCTCCATCTCCTGACTTCATGATCCACCTGCCTCGGCTTCCCAAACTGCTGGGATTACAGGCGTGAGTCACTGCGCCTGGCCGCCAATGACATTCTTTACAGAAATAGAAAAGCAATCTTAATATTTGTATGGAACCACATAAAAACTGAAATTGCCAAAGCAATACTGAGCAAAAATAGCAAAGCTAGAAGCCTAACACTACCTGACTTCAAAATATACTACAAAGCTAGTATACTAACCAAAACAATATGGTATTGGTATAAAAACAGACACACAGACCAATGGAACAGAATAGAGAACCTAGAAATAAATCCGTGTGTTTACAGCCAACTGGTTTTTGACTAAGATGCCAAGAACATACACTGGGGAAAGGATACCCTCTTCAGTTGTTGGTGCTAGGAAAACTGGATATTCTTATGCAGAAGAATATGTCCCACCACATACAAAAATCAACCCAAAATGGATTAAAGACTTAAATGTAAGGCTTAACACTATAAAACTACTAGAAGAAAACACAGGGAAAATGTGTCACAGCATTTATCTAGGCAAATATTTTATGTGTAAGACTTCAAAAGCACAGACAACAAAAACTAAAATAGACAAATGGGACCATATCAAACTAGCAAGCTTCTGCACAGTAAAGGAATCAACAGAGTAAAGAGACAATCTGTAGAATGGAAAAAAGTAT
Source organism: Hylobates moloch (assembly GCF_009828535.3). NCBI lineage: Eukaryota > Metazoa > Chordata > Mammalia > Primates > Hylobatidae > Hylobates > Hylobates moloch. The sequence continues at coordinate 67,507,728 of NW_026652286.1, read as the reverse complement.
TTGCGAAGTAGACATCTGACAAGGGACTAATATTCAAAATATATAAGAAAATCAAACAACTCAATTGCAAATAAAATTCAAATTGAAAAATGGGCAAAGGATCTCAATAAACATTTCTCTAAAAAAGACATACAAATGGCCAAGTATACAAAAAAAACTTCTAAACATATCTTCAGGGAAATATGAATCAAATCCACAATGAGATATTATCTTAATGCAGTTAGAATGGCTTTTATCAAAAAGACAAAAAAAAATGCTGGTAAAGATATGGAGAAAAGGGACATCTACATTGTTGGTGGAAGTGTAAATTCATTACAGACATTATGGAAAACAGTATGAAGTTTTCTCAAAAAAATATATAGAACTACCACATGATCTAGCAATCTCACCACTGATATTTATCCAAAGGAAAAGAAATAGATATACTAAAGGAATACTTGCACCCCATATTTATCATGGCAGTATTCACGAGAGCCAAGACATGGAATTAACCTAAATGTTCATGAGCAGATGAATGGGTAAAGAAAACGTGGCACATATACACAGTGGAATACTATTCAGTCATAAAAAATGAAATCTTGTCATTTGCAGCAACATGGATATGCCTAGAGTTCATAGTTAAGTGAATTATAATTAAGTGAAATAAGTCAGGCACAGAAAGATAAATATAGTATGTTCTCACTCATGTAGGGGCTAAAAAAGGTCAAGCTCATTGTAGTAGAGAACAGAACTGCAGTTATTAGAGGCTAGGAAGGGGAAGGGGAAAAGGAAGGCTAGAAAGAGGTTGGTAAATGAATACAAAATCACAGGAATAAATTCTAGTGTTCTATAGCACTGTATGGTGAATGTAGTTATCAATAATTTATTGTATATTTTCAAAAAGCTAGAAAAGAGGATTTTGATTGTTCCCAACACAAATGAGATGTGTCTGAAGTGATGGATGTACTAATTACTGTTTTGATCATTAGATGTTGTATACAAGAATCAAAATATATCTCTTCCATAAATATTTGCAATTACTACATGTCGACTAAAAATAAAAGGAAAGAAAACACAAGCAAGCAATCAAATGTCAGAGAGGCAAAAATGCCCATATTCGGATATACTGAGCAAAATGCTAGTGAAGTTCAAAGGAGATAAGAAAAAGAAGCAACAGATTTTCAGAACACAAAATTGATGAGCTCTTTGAAAGTTTTGGGTAAACAGAGTTTTGTAAAACTCCTACTTGAAATGCACTGTAGGAAATAAAGGATCATTCCTTGTCACCAGATCTCAGGAAGCACGTGGCCACCTGTAAGGAAGGCTGGGTTTTTAAGCCAGGCATGTCAATATTCTTCATTGTTGTTCTGTTTTTGTTTTTTTTCTTTACAGAAAGGAAAGGAAGGGACAGGAATAGGAGAAGAAAGGGAAGGAACAAAAAGTAGATGTAGCTGAACAGAAAGCCTAAGGAGTCGCTGATACATAAGGAGGGGATGGGTATCCCATCTTTGGAGCCATTGGAGTGCTACTTCAGCAGGTCTTCCAACAGGAAGTCCACTGTGATTACACATGATGGACTGGTGTTGAAATGTTTGGAAGGGAGGTTTTATGGAAGCCTGAGGGGCAAGGACATATAATGTATCATCTAATTACCCTTTATTGTGAGCCATTGATATGGTTTGACTGTGTCCCCACCCAAATCTCATCTTGAATTATAGCTCTCACAATTCCCACATGTCATGGGAGGGACCTGGTGGGAGGTAATTGAATCATGGAGGCGAGTCTTTCCTGTGCTGTTCTCATGATAGTCTCACGAGAGCTGATGGTTTTATAAAGGGGAGTTTCCCTGAACAAGCTCTCTTGCCTTGCCTGCTGCCATGTAAGACATGACTTTGCTCCTCATTTGCCTTCCGGCATGACTGTGAGGCCTCCCTAGCCATGTGGAACTGAGAGTCCATTAAACCTCTTTTTACTTACAAATTACCCAGTCTTGGATATGTCTTTATTAGCAGTGTGAGAACAGACTAATACAGCCTTCTGTGTGCTTGTCTTACTTGGGCCTTTTCTGGCACCAAAGGAGAGTAACCCAACATGCTAGCTAAGGCTAAAGGAGCGATGTATTGGTTCACATAACCAAATCAACCAGGACAGAGTGCACCTAGGCTGAGGATGATGGGAACTATGGGCAGGAACACAGTCAGGATGCTCCTAGCTTCTCCTCTCCACTTCTGTCTGCTATATTCTCTCTCAGACCTGCTTCCATAGTGCTGGATACCTGTCTACCAGCTGATTCCAGCTCTTCTGCTAGAGAGGATTGGAACCTGGTTCAAGCTGAACAATTCTGTATGGAGGGGATGCAGAATGCCAGCAGAGGACTTTCTGCCTAACAGGTCCAGCATAGATACCTGCATCACCTGCAGTAAAGAGGAGGTGAATGGTGAAGGAAGTAGCCTGAGCCTGCGCCTGCCAGTAACAGACAGGAAGTGTGGTCTGTAAGAGGACAGCAGCCCCTAGTCCAGCCATCAGGTTAGAGGCCCAGACAAAGGGGGAAAGGTGCTGGGCACTCACACAATGCAACAGTGGATGTCCCCCAGGGTAGGTAAGCCAAAAAATAGGGACATTCTGAAGCTCTGGGTCTTGGTTCTGTATTCACTCTTCTGAAAGTACCCATAAAAGCTTTTATGAAGACTGCAAAGCTCTTCTGAGGAGCTCCCTGCCCAGCTCCCTTCAGTCTGGCTGTGGGCTGATTCCTTGGAGGCACTTGCCTGCTGATCTTAGTAGAAGCCTCTCCATTGTAGTTCTATTTATTTATTTAAGACCATGTCTCTCTTTGTTGCTTAGGCTGAAGTGCAGTGGCACAATCATGGCTCACTATAGCCTCAAACTCCTGGGCTCAAGTGATCCTCTCGCCTTGACCTCCCAAAGTGCTGGGATTACAGGCATGAATCCCCCCACACAGCTAATCTTTAAATGTTTTGTACAGATGGGATTTCACTATGTTGCCTGGGCTGGTCTCAAACTCCTGGCCTCAGTGATCCTCCCACCTTGGCCTCCCAAAGTGCTGGGATTACAGGCAGGAGCCACTGTACTGGACCTCTCTGTGCAGCTTTATTAACAGTAGGATGATACCCCAGCCAGGACGATTTTCCAATGTGACAGAAGACTCTGGATAAAGTCCCAGCTGGTAAAAAAAATTGGACCTAATTCAAAGTTTGAAGCAGGTCCTTGCTCCATTGTGCCTCCCTGTGTATAACCAAGATACCTCCCTTCTTCTCTCCTCAAAGCAGAAGTGAGTTTGGCTAAAAATGAAGGTCCTTATTCATAGCTCCTTTGCTAAGCAAGACCACATAAGCCTAAATCCAGGGCCTCCTGCCCTCACCAGGCACAAGGGTGCAGGCCCTGACTCAGTGCATCAATTGCACCCCTGGGGTTGGGGCCAGCTCTCTGCACGTTCCAGCATCCAAGAAGCTGCAGTGCATCTGCAAATTCCTCCCTTCACACCCTGACCTCATTCCCCATTTCACTGGTTGGTTGATCCTTTGTGTGTGCCTAGGAAGATTTACCCCCGCCTCCACCCCAACAAGGAGAGTGTAAACAAGTTGCTTCCTGGGCCTCTGTAGAAAACAGTGCTGATCACTGAACCATGAAAACTCGTGGTCTGTGAGTCAAGCCCAAGCGGCCATGGGCATCAGCTCCATGCTAATAATGATAGCTGAACAGATGGAGAGCTCTTTCTGTGCCAAGGTTGCACTGAGTACTGTTCAGGCTTGTCTCATGCTCCTCATGGGAACCTCTGTAAGAAGGGGACTGTTATTCCCATTGATAGATGAGGACACTGATGCACTGAAAGGTTAAGTGACTGGCCCAAGGTTACACAGCTAGTGGAGTTGGTTTCCAACTCTCCCAGTCTGACTCCAGAGAGAGAGGCTTTCCTAACCACTCCATGGCCGAGAGTGCATCCGTTCAGGCTATCACACTGCTGGATGTGGAAAGGATTTCATGTGGGTGGATGGAGCCCTTGGGGTGATGTCCTCTCATGTCACATCTATTAATGTCTTTAAGCCTAACAGTAATAACAATAATAATATCTATCTCAACGGTTACTGTGAATATTAAATTAGATGATGCCTGTAAAGGGCTTAGCACAAAGCCCAGCCCTTGGTAAGTGATCTGTAATTGTCAGCTCTGAGTCCCTGGTGTGAATATGGGGAGTGGATTTGCAGTGCTTTACAATGGCTAACACAATACAAAGTCTGCCCTATAGCATATCTGATGCAGATACGGTATGAATTCAATTGGTCAGCAAGATCGGTTGATTCAACCGCCTGCATAGCTCATAAATCTTCCCTATTTAGTAGTAGCAACATTCTGGGGCTGTCTGTCTCCGTGCTTTCCTTTCTAAGGCTGAGGCAGCAGCAGTGAGAGGGTAAGAGTCTTTGGGGCCCTCAGGCTTGCACTTGGGGCTGGCTTCTCTGCTTCTTGGCTGTGTGACTTCAGGCAGGCCACTTCCCATCTGCAAGCCTCAACTTCCTGATAGATGAGATGAGGAGAATGACGCCTGCCTCACAGGCAGAAGGGAGAGGAAAATGAGAAAATGTATGTAAAACTTCTGATACTGCATCTGGCCCACAGTTGATACCACTGTAGCAGACTTTGTCTTTCAAAGTGGCCACAGCAGTGTTTCTGGTCCTGTGTGCTTTTCTAGAACCTTGCCATTTTCATGTAAAGAGATGAAGTTTATCCCCTCACCCTCACCTCTCAAACCCAGGCAGGTGTTTTTAACTATCTTGGCAGTAGATGTGGCAGAAGTGAGGCTGAGTGACTTCTGAGGCTAGGTCATGAAAGGAGTAAGCTCCTGCCTTGTGTTCTCAACATGTCCCTTTGACATCCTGAGCTATCATGTAGCAAGTCCAGCTTCCCTGGACTACGCCAGAGGGACCCTGAGAAGAGACCACAGTGAAATGAAGATGCCCCAGGACCCCCCACTGTTCTAGCCCCTGGTCTTTGAGCCACCCCAGTGGGGCCCAGCAGAGATGAACTACCCCCATCGAGCCCTGCTCAAATTGCAGTTATAAGCAAAATAAATGCATCTGTGCATGCTGTTCCCTCTGCCATCTAGCTTCAGCCCCATTTCCCTTCTCATTCTTCCAAGTTCAACTCAAATGTCACCTGCTTTTCTATTTCCCCACTCCTTTAGACCAATAGAACAGTCTGTACATTTCATGAGTTTGACAGTAAACACCATATTGTGGACCTTTCTTGTCTTTTTGCCAAGACTGTGAGCTTCTGGGGGGTCAGACACAGCATCTTATTCATCTTTGCACCCTTCATCCAACATAATGAGAATGTTAAACTAATGTGTGTGTCTGCGTGTCTGTTACTTTTAAGTGTGTTTCTCAGTATGAATTATTTACATCATGAATTGTTTGTGATGCCTTGTACATTTTTCAAATGCTGAGATTCCTAAGGAACCAGGTGCTACTTGTCCCAAGTGACCTGGATTGATCAGACTGTGACAGGTAGCATCTCTCCAACCCTATATTTCAAAAGTAAAAGGGAACTGCATTTGCCATCAGCCCTTTTATCCCTGGGAAAGATCCCCTTTAGTTTTAATCTGCCACCTTGCTGCCATGACCATTCAGATCTCAGCCCTGATGTAAGGTCAAGGGTTTCAAGGTTGTCAAAGAAAGAGTCCCAAAGCATTTTCTGCTGTGATCTCACAATACTGGGCCCACCCCTCCTGGCTCTGCCATTGGGGGAAATCCCAACTCCTCAGTCCTGACCAATGGCTTTGTGGAAGCAGTTGGCTCATTAGACATACGAGTAAGAACATGAAGCTCTTCTGAGGTGACTTCCTGGCCAATCCAGGCCAAGCCCATCACTTCTCAGTTTACTGATCCACAGACAGGGTAAGGTGCAGGGCTCAGAAAAGACCCAATGCCCACAAAACTCCAGCATAGATGGCCCACTTTGCCCAGAAAGCACCAACAGGGCTGCAAGAGGGCCTGCCTCTAATTGGCTCTGCTGGCCTTTCACCATGACCTTCGGAAAGCACCCAAGCTCTCTGTTTGCCTTTCTCCCAGTTATGTTAAAAGGAATCACGACAGCCATCCCTAGCTGTTTCTCTCGGCAGTGAGAATAGCATAAAACACATACCTGTGCTCTTTAGAAGAAGGGCATTATGCACAGGTTGGGGATGTTACTAAGCAGAGATTTCACATTCATTGGACACTCATTGAATGCCCAGTGTTACTCTTCAGAAAACAGGAAACAGGAGTCTGTTTTTTTTGTTTGCTTGTTACCAGAAGCCCTAATTTAGTGGGCTTTCATCTTCTCCTCCAGAACACTGTGATAGTCTTGACTGAGAGGCAAGTAAGACTTAAAGTGGCTGGCTTTGCAGTTTCTGCTCATTACTTGTTTATGACTGATGTCCAACATAAGTTGTACATGCCTGGCAAGTTATATCACGTACCCAAGCCCGAGCCTGTGAATTTAGTGGCGATGAGCAGCAGTGATGCAACAAAACATATTTGTTGTTAATCAATATATAAAGTCCTGACACCTAATTTTTTTTAAAGGTACAAAGTATGGTTACCACCTCCAACTAACCCTCTTCCAGGTAAAATTAGATTGAGAAATTACATAGACTGGCAAGAGAGGAGCACAGGGGACACCACTAGCTCCTTTGAGGAGCCTCTCTCAGTGTCTTTTCTGGAAAGGCTTGGACAAGGCAGTAGATGGCCCCTGCTGGTGGCAATGGAGCGCTCAGAGATAGAAGTGGGGGAAGATTCAGACTGGGTTCTCTAAATGTATCCAAATGTGAGACTTCCACATGCAAACTTCGGTGGGGCCTCTGTCTGCTCTATCCAGGCAGGTTGTCTACAGTGCTGTCTCAGAGCTGGGGCCTGCAGTACATGGCAGGGTACCATCAGTCAGTTTCCCTCCAAATGCCAAGGGTGGTGGGGGCTTGACAGATATGTCTAGAGATCCTGGCGTACATCCTCCAGCAAGGACAAAGATCAAATTGTTTATCATACTTGTGACCTCAGTTAGACTTGAACATGGAGGTTACATGATGCTGTGGAAACGTCCTGACTTTCAAAGTCATCCAGGCCTGGGCTCAAATGCCACCCTGCTGCTTACTTGAGTAAGTGTAGACCTTGGTAATCTTCTTAGCCTCTCTGAATCTCACTGTCCTTGCTGTTATGAGGACCAAATGCCATGGTTGACATAAAATGCTTGGCGCACAGTAGGAAATCAGTCCACTTCCCTGCCCCTCGTCTACCTTCAGGGCAGGATCACCATGGCATTCTGTATTATCTGGCTTCCCCCCAAGATCTGAAGCATGCTGGGCACATAATTAATTTTCAGTAGTAACCTGATGAGTGAATCATAAACTGGGCTTCTTTTTACAGGCTATTCCTAAAGCTAAATATTTGTAAAACTCTGATAGACGCTCTGCGAAATGAAAGTGCCAGGGACAAGGGAAGGATCAATGTCATCAACTCACTGAACAAAGTCAGACTGGACTAGGGCTGAGTCAAATTATGCCAGGAAAATGTGTTCTCTAGGCCAAAGGGTAGGGCACTGGATGGAAAAATCAGCCCCTCAGAGAGCTGACAGAGGGTTTCTGGAAGGAAACAGGGCATTCCAGGCCAGACTGAGCTGAGCCATCAGCTGGGGCCATGGTGCTGTTGAGTCGTTGGGATCCCAATGTCATCATGAAAATCATCAATTTTTTTAGTGCCTGGACAGGCGAATGGAAACGTTTTGATGTACTGGAGGAACACAGGTTCAGCATTTGGCCAGGCCTGACTTATATATTGCAAGTTTTGGCCTCTCTCTTAGGAGAGAAAACATCTCCCCAGCTTCCCCATGCTCTTAGCTCTCCCTTATTGCTGGGGAAATGCTGTGCGGAGCTGGGTGGTGGTGCAGGAGCACCCTCAGGTTTCAGTAAGCTCCCCTTCCTCTACACATAGGAACACATATCGCCATAAACCACAGTAAGAGAGATCTACACGTGCTGCCTAGGAAACCTGCCTATGACCTATTGTTGAATGAAAACAACCTAGTTGTATGAGTGGCATGGTCTTATATTCATTCACTCATATCTATCTATTTGGTTGTACGTATCCGTAGAGGAGCCTAGAAGGAAATCCTCCAGACTTAACAGAATTAATGGCTACATGCAGCAATTTAGAGGAGGTAGTGGCTTCTTTGTATTCTCCTCTGTATTCTCATTTGATTGTTTTTAAAAACAAATATGCATTACTTGCACAGTAATTTTTAAATACAATTTTACTTAAGGATCTCTGCTTCCAGTTTCCCTGACAACAGTCACTGAACATATGCAATTAGAAGCTTGGGAGAATTCACAGTCAGTTTAACTTTTAATGAGCATCTACTCTAGATACAAGTCAGGGTTCCTACCCCAAACAGATGAGCTGACAGACACTTGTGTACGTAGTTCACTATAACAGGAGACGGCTTGGGGCAAGGGCTGGATGGATGCTATGATGCATGGCACTGTCATTTTAGATACACTACAACTCTTCTCTCATTAAATCCTTGACTCATTCAGTCAGCACTCAAGGGTTGACTCATTCAGTCAACACTCAAGCACCTGTGGTGTGCCAGCAACTGCATTAGGTGCCTGATTCACATTAATGAAGAAACAGACATGGTACTTGCTCCATGGCATCTTGCAAAGAAGTAGTTTCAGAAGTTCAACAACTTTCTCCAGGTGGCTCAGCTAATAATGGAAGAGGAGCAATTAATTTTGACCCTGGTGACCGGAAATACCTTCCTGAGAAAAGTGACATTTGAGCCTCACCTTGAAGAATGAGTTAGATTGGACACATGGACATCCCAATCCCAGAGGCATCCCAATCCCAGGGACCCCATGGATAGGTGCAGAAATGGAAACACACAAAGCAGATTATGGACACAATGTGGTTCCTAGAGCAACTTGAAGGTAGGGGTGGAAAGGGAAGTGGAGAGAAACTAGTCGGGGAAGTGGGCAGGGGTCAGACTGTGCAGGGCATGAATGCCACAGCTTTATCCTGAAGGCCACAGGGGGCTAATAGTGCTGTGGCAATTTCCCTCAAAAGGGTGACATTATCAGACATCCCTCTAGAAACTCGGGTTGGGGAAGAACAGTGTGGTCTAGAGGCTCTGGAGCCAGTCTATCTGGGCTTGGATCCCAGCCCTGCACTCAAAAGCTCTAGGACTTTGGGCAAGACGCTTAAATTCCCTACTTCTTAGTTTCTCCGTCAGTACAATGGAGCTATAATAACAGTGATTGTAAGAATTCAATGTGCTAATATGGGAAAGGCTCACGGGAGGTTGGGTGCATAATGACAATGAATCAATGTCATTATTACTCTTGTTTCTCTGGAGTCCTTGTCAAGAATAGAGTAGGATGAGACGGTAGGCAGAAGGCTACTGTAATTGTCCACGCGAGAGATGAAGTCTTGAACTAAGGCCATGAGGATGGAGAAAATAAAAGTACAGAAGCAACATGGGAGGGTGAAGTGGGCAGGAACAGGTGACCAACTAGCTAAAGGAGAGAGTGGGGAAGGAGCCCAAGGTGACTGGGGACCCTAGCAGAGATGACTGAGTAGATGGGGAAGAAGCAGAGCCATGAATATGGAAGGGAAGGCACCAAGGTTCAGGTGATCAGGAAACCAGGCATAGATGCCTGTCAGGTACAATCAAGAATTTCATTAGACTGACAGACACTTCCATTTTACGCTCAGCATTCCTGGACCACAAGTTGTGTGGCTTCACAATGTACCTGGGGAAAACCAAGAGCAGGTCTCCAGCCCCTGTGCGGACCTGACACAGCTTCTGCCTGTTGGTCCCTTCTCCACCATGCTGCCTACCAGGTGAATGTTAATAAACAAAGTCTAGTAGATAAAGATTAAGTATACATCTCACAGACCAGAGCCACTGATCCAGCCTGTCTGTCCAGTATATGACTTTGGCCAAAAAAAAAGTCACATTTCCAACAAGGGCCTCAATAATGTTTTTTCAGTTAGCCATCTGCTTACCAATTCTCTTTAGAGCGATTAAACACAAACACAAGCAAACCATAAAAAAACATACACACACACACACACAACTAAAGTCAAAGGCAACAATTCAGTGCAGAGAGAGAACAAAGGCTTTAGAAATGAGCAGGCCTGGCTTCTACTGCAGAGCCCAAGTGCACACCTCACTTCTCTTGAGTCTGTTTCCTCATTTGACATGCAGGGGTAATAATATCCCATTAATACCTACCTCTGGGGTTCTTAAGATAAAATATTATTCCAAAGCCAATTCAATAAAACTTAGATCCTGCCTCCCTTGCACATTCAGAGAGGCAAAACCCATCAGGACATAAAGTTAGGCACTGTTAGTTTCTAGCGATAGGACTATAATTCATATTACTATACTCCAAAGCACTCAACGATGTAGTCTATGATCCTTATATTATCTGTATACACATTATGAGTCTCCAAAAACTTGGGGAGAGTTACCCTTTGATAGAACTCCACATCAGATACAGAGGGCTTCCCAGGTTCCCATAAACTCCAGGTTCAATTTAAAAAATCACCTATATATCTCCCAATATTCTAAAAAGAGAGGAACTTTGAGGATGATAGACTCACCAGGAGAGGGAGTCCTGGCTCACTTGGAATGGTTTCGGGATGTCTGCCTGCCAGGAACAGAGGCAGATAAAGGAAGCACATCAAAGACACACTGTCATGCTTGATAAAAAGGCAACAGAAACAGTAAACCATAACGATATTTTTTTAATGACAGAAAGCTTCTTTTATTTTGACAACACAGAACTTTAAGAAAGGAATTTCATTGCTTCTGATTTATTTCCCATTTGTGACCTAATTCCTTATCATGATGAGCCTGCACAACTTAAAATGCATTGCTATCTCTTGTGGTTCCTGAGGCCCCAGCCCAGATGTCAGAATGGAGGCCAGTGTTCCTTCAGTGCACAGACGTGTACCACTTGGAATGATTACACAGAACTGCTGGGATTGACAACTTCTCTCCTGGGGTGTACAAGGGGCCAAGAGAAAGGTCAGAGCTCAGGGGGTAGCTCGCATGATGTACACATGTGGGATCAGCGTGGGAAGGTGACAACTCGGAAGGGTCATACAAACCCTAAACACAAACGCAGTCCTCCAGCTGTCTTCCTGGAATCATCCTGACAGGTAGAGGCTGGGGAGCCACAAGGGTGCATCTTTACGTGAACTGAGTCATATTTGCACACACACACAGATGGTGCTTCCTGCAGAGGATTTCTCGGGGTAGAAGCAGGACAGACAAGAAGCCAGGCCAACAAGAGCATGAGCTCTCCTGCCTCCCAGCATCCACCTACCTCGCACATGCAAGTGCCTTGGCTCTGCATCAGGTAGACCCGGGTTCAAATTCCCGCCCTGCCATCTTTTGCACATTACTTGCCCAAGGTTGTTTGAGTTTCAGTCTCCTGGGGTTTAAAGTGGGGATGATGACGAGGTTGTTGTGACTGAAGAAGATAATGCATATAAATCACACTGATGATTATTGGGGGGCTAGAGATGCATCCTTCATACTTCCCCAGAGCTCACATCAAGGAAGCTTTTCCTATGCTAGGGCTGGGGGTGGGTGAGGAGAGAGGCTTTCGCTGAAAAGGCATGACCAGAGAATAAACAGCAGGCACCACTCTCTCTTAAACACAGTGATACCAGGGGAGGGGCCTTCATGTGGAGACTCTCATGAGTCTTACTCTGTTCTGCTTCAGTCCCTGAGGCTCCTGGCTTGGATTTCACCCATTTACCATGTGACTCCTTCCCCCCAAAGTCCCGCTTTTTTCTCCTGTGACCCCAGGACACTAACAAAACAGCTCCCATCTCCCATTTCCATCCTCGGGCTCAGAGAGGCATGGCTGACTCCAGGCTGCCTGGGTGAATTCCTGAGACAGAACCGGTTTACAGTGATCATTTGCAGGCTCTGAACTAAGGAACCCCAAAAGTGGACACTCACATGTGATCAAAGTGGACACCCAGGCACACAGTCTCCCTGCGTTTCCTTTCTCCTTATTTGTCTGGAGGAGCCAGGAGTGGGCGGGCTGCAAGCTGCGGTGGTCTGGATGATTCATTTCCTCCTCAGAGTCAAGAGCTGCGTGTTGGTGTCAGCGTGAGGCCCACAAGGGGTGAGCCGAGGGCCTCTGAAGCAAAACATTAAGTGGGGTACAATGAAATGAAACATTTATTGAGCATCAGTTTATAAGTCCTTTAAGGAAGAAAAGAGCAAGCGAGAGGGAAGAGCCATTTTGCCATTTTATCCATTTATTATGTACAATATTAAGGCACAAGTTTAAGCAGCAAAGAAGAGGAAAATCTTTGGCTGACCAACAGCATCAATATTTGCTGTGGGGGACAGGCAGTGTTCTTGGACTCCCCACACTGGTACACAGACCCATCTGGCTGTACAGCCATGTACCTCACCCCTCAATACAGACTGGAAATATGAAGACACTAAATGTTACAGCCAGATACCAGAGTCTGCTGGGAAGAGCCGGCACGAGCACGGCACACTGCCACCAAGCACAGTGACACACACACACAGAGCAGGTTGGAGGGCAGCGGCACCAGGACAGCTGAAATCGGGTGCCCATGCTTACCCTTGTTTCACAGAATTTTACACAATTCTGTAAGTGCTCATGGAGGAGGAGGCTCCGTTCCTCCTCAAAAGGAAAACAAAACAAAACAAAACACCTTGATTCAAATAAAACCAATGTGGATATATTTGCTTACATTCCGTTTTGTAATAAATACTTACAGGTGTCTCTATGTGAACAGACTCCTAGGCACAATCACATGTAAACACAACACCAGGCATCCAGACTTTGGGAGCTGATACAAGAAAATGCTGTATATGTACTTCAATATAGAGAGAGCAGTATTCTAATTCTGTGAAGAAGCAAAGTTTCATGACAAAGAAACACCCCAGTCACATCATAACATGACAATAACATGCACTAAAGTAAACACGGTTTTACAGAATACCTACCAGATGTTTATATGAATGATTATGCACTTTTGTCTGTAGTGTATGCAGAGATGTGAACACATAGGAGGCATGGCAAGAGAATTGATTTTTAAAAATCTGTGTGCTAATGAGGATGGTCCTCCCTTGAAGCGGACACTTTGAGAGGCTCTGAGGCCAAAGACTGACTCCAAGAAATTTCTTAGGGATTTTTTTAGGAACAAAAATGGTGCAACTTACCTTAATTGCCATCTTTGTTCATCCAACTGTGCTATCAAGCACTTGAGATTATTTCCAGAACTTAAATCCATCCTCAAAGGAGGAGGATTTCTCATCTCTAAGGGGAAACCAAAGGAACATGTCAAGCCCCGAAGGCCATTCTAGTAGAAGAGCTCCCAAGACATTTTTACTTGGCAGCACTATAGTCCATCAGCACATAGTGTCCCAAAAGACACCTTTTAAGGAGGGCGGGGTGAGATGAACACTTTGATCTTCTGTATGTTAAGAAAAGAAATTCCCACAAACAACCCTATAGTCATACCTCATATGTATGCACTCACTTATACACATGTCTTTATATACCATTAAATTACTAAGTGAGAAAAGGGTATACTACTTAAGAGAAAGAGGAAAAATTGCTCGTTTGTTCCAGGAGAAATTCACTTACTGAAATGCTAACTTTTGCATTTCCCCAGCCTACCAATTTCTGGTAACTTCTTAATTACTTTGCCTATCTCCCATGGAGCCACACGTCAGAGGCAAACTCATTAAACAATCGTCACATCTAATGAAGACATTTTAAACACTTTAATTACTTAAACAACAAGAAAAGAAACATTTATAAGCATATACCAAGGCTGTCTCAGATTTCAGGATGTGGAGAAGCCAATGGTAGGCTGGATACTCCCTGGCTACTTAAAGCCTTACCCATTTAAGAACATTTGTGGGATCCCACTGACTATGGCCATGGTACTCCTTTGCTAAGAGGAGTGCAAGATCATTCGGAGAACACAGAGAAGCATGCTCCACTTACTCCAGTGTGGACGCGGGGCAATACTCTGGTTTTGAAAAGCACATCTCTTTGCTCAGCATAACTCCCTGCAGTCAAAACATGAGCCCCCTGCCTCAAAATCTTTTAATGCGCCAATCTATTATCCACTGCTTCTGAGGTCCCCAGCCTCACCTGAAGTCTGTGTCCCTAAGTCTCTGGGACTCAGGTCAATGAGGAGGAAGGAATTTCCCACTCTCTCAGCACCTGGCATGAAGGTGCTACAGCCATGGCATCATGAGAGTGTGCACCCAGGTGAGAACAAACAAGAGTAATGACTGGCTGCTCTGCATGGGGCATTCTGAGTACCTCCTTCCCGAGTAACAGAAGCACTGAATTCTCTGTTCCAGGTTCAGAACTAATTTGGTGCAACTGTTTTGGTATCCATGCCAAGCCTTGTGGAGTCAAACTCATACGTGAGTTCCAAAGAGCAACCCCAGAGGACTGCACTCAGAAGGGCTTCACCACTGCCTGCTCTCCCAACCAAAGCCTGAGGAGGGCCAAGGCAGCCCCTGCCCTGCGTGCATGGTTAGAACATGCTGAACTCCGCAGTGCCATTGGCTGCCAGCCTCTGGGAGGCAGAGAAAATGCTGAGAAGAAAACACTAAGAAAGGGTTCTGCACATGCTCTGAAAGTTTTGGAAGATAATGTGTTTTTCCTGGCAGCTTAGCTATATGGACCTACAGACAGTAATAGTTCTTATGTACACAGGCATCTAATTAGTGAAACTGTAGCGTCAGAGACCTCACTCCAACTTCTCCAATTCCATATAATATCCTGGCAGCACACAGAAACTGCCAGACAATGCAGTCCAGGGTGAAGCAGAACAATGCTGGAATATCTTCCTGTGAAGCCAGGACCTCTCCCCTTTACCCTGAGACAGGACCCTCAAATTCTATAATCAAGTTCCACTGGGAAAGTTTGAAGTCCAGGTCTCTGGGAAGTGCAGAAATATTTTTTAGGTATAGTTTGGAGCTGTGCTTTGGTGGAACACAATAATTTCCATCTATGCCTGGCATTTATAGGTGATTCCAGGAGTTCTGGGCTTAGTCCTATTTCTTAGGCTCTGAGATGTGTGATAGCTGTGTGTGTGTGTGTGTGTGTAGTTACACGTGCACACACACATCACAGACAGGGATAGAGACTGCCAAGATGCAGTGCCGCATGTTAGAGGCTGTACAGCCAGGGTCTATGCCCAATGCCTCTCCAAACTTTGTTTTAAATCATCCTAGCTTCTCCTGGCTGTGAGATTTCAGGAAGGGACTTAACCTTTCTGAGCCCATTTCCTCATCAGTGAAATCAGAATAATAAACTCACCGCCTGTACTCCAGGTGGGTGGAGGACTAATTAAAAGGTACTTACCACACTGTTTGCATACAGTTGGCACTAGAAAATATAGTTGCATTATTTTTCTGAAAATCTGTTTAAGATATTGTAAGCTGCCCAGAACTCAGAGCAGGTGCTCAGTATATGGCCGGACTTCAGGAAAGCTCTAACGATGAAAGTATTTAGTGCCCTGGCTTGGCAGGAAATTTCCCATAGAAGAAGGCATTTTAAAGCTATAGATCCCATTCTTAAGGAAGAGTCTTAGTAGGTTAAGAGAAAAAAAATACGGTCAAAGTCCAAAATACAATGCCGTTGAAGCCCTGAAACATGGCGATGTGTCTGTTTACAATGAAAACACTTGGCAGCTCAGGCGGACCTCGAAGAGCAAGCAAGTCTGACACCTGATTGGGGCAATGAGGTGTCTGGGGCATGAAGACCAGGCTTTGGGAGAAACGGCTGGGTCTCTCACTCTAACCTATGTCTAAGGGAGGCAGCCCAAGTTTGGGGTGGCCCAGACCTGATGGTAGGGGCTGGCAGAGTTGACTTACCTTCCTATCTCTAGACATTTTCCTTTCTGGTCCATCCCCAACATAAACTGGGGTCACAATGTCCTTAAGAGAGTTAGCTGCCATCTCCTAACCTCATCTCCTATGAAATGTGGTGGGAACAGAGATTAAGAATGGATCTCTATGCCCTCTCCCCACCCATGTCCATTCTCAACCCTTCCCCCCATTGATGAGGCCTCCTGTGCCCTCTTCCCACACCCTATGGCATGGGGCGAGCGCCATGCTCAGCCTCTCTGAGCTCCTCAGTTTTCCTGTCTGCACAACAGGTACTCTGATGCTCAGTGTGAGACTAGAGGAGGTGATGAGCAGGTGGCACAATGTGCAGTGCCTACGGCCAAGCAGAGCCCCAGAGGGCCAGTTCCCACTCCTCTGTCATACTGGGTGGCACAGAGGCTGGCCAAAGCCACTGATTTCTTCCCTCCCCTCTCCAGCCTACACCTCTTGTCTTCCTTCTATCACCTCAATTTGGGGAGGCTATAACTTCACCGGGGTTACACACCCAAGACCAGTCCATTTGAGGACCCAAGCAAAGTTTCCTGAGTAGCACTCTCTTGAGTGTTTCATTTAGAAGGTACCTGGAAAAGGTACGCCCCTTTCTTCCTCTAAGCAAGCATGAGCAAAGGGAACTGGGGAAACACCGATCCAGCTGACCTGGAGGCAGAAACATCAGGACCCTGTAGGACCGCCTCTCTGATGCCCCGATGAGCTTCTCCTCTTTTCTAATCCAGCATCTCTTAGATTTGTAAAGGAAGCCAGTGTCCGCAGAGCTGAATATGTCACAGCAGAGGTCTAACGGACCCACCACCTAACACACTCCTGCCTCTTTTCCATGGCACTTCTGTCTCACTTTGAATAAACTGCCTCAAAACTGAAATCCTGAAAAACCTGACAACACCGTATATACACTGGCCTGGTAGGTTACAAGAGAAGTTCACAACAGAGGCAACCTGGTGCTACGGAGGTCTGGATGCTGATCGAGAGCAAGGAGAGGCGTGCGCGGGGGAGGAAAGACTGTGAATACGCTCATGAGCCTCAATACAAGAAGCTATACGGGAGGCTGGTGAGATTCTGGAAACCACTGAGACAACTGTCTGTAAATTGTCATCTGTTTCCTGTAGTGCTGTCCTAAGTCTTCCCCAACAGAGCAATGGAATGTGGAAATGTCAAGCTCCTTGCAAGAGATCCGATGTGAGAGACAAAAAAGCAAGTCCCATGATCTCAATGCAAGATGTCACAGGGACCCACGGAATCTCCTGCCTCCTCAAAGATTGCTTAGTTCACAGTTAGAATGAGGCTCGCAGCTGCAACCCAGCTGTGCAAAGGTGAAGCAGCCAGGAAGTCGGCACGTGGCTTTGTCCTACTGGTCACTATCAAACACAGCAGGAATTATGACAGTTCAGGTATTGCTCTCATAAATCCCATACCTAAGGAATTCTGCTATGTCTTATTAAAAAGAAAAAAATGAAGGAACAACAAAAAATTAAAGACCGTAAAGCAGAGACAGAGATGAACTCAGAAGTTAGGATGGATGGGGACCGAGATCATAATCTATCCTGCTGAGAAAATACTGCAGAATTCAGAAAAGCTAAGAAGCCCAATCATCTCTCGAAAATCCAAACCAAACATGTAATTAGGTGAAGACCAGCTTTCATATCCCTCTCGCCCTCGATGCTTCTTCTCACTGCCACACTCACACACACGGGACGCCCCATGGTTGGAACAGGTGGCACTGCATTATGCTAACACAGGCTCTCAAGATTTCTTGGAGGCTTTTCTTAAACCAAACATGCTAAGAGGCAAGGAGAATGGGGGTATTCGAAGGATGATCCACATTTGGGTTTATCTGTTTATAATCAGAGAATGGGGGTACACAGGCCCTTCCAAGAGATACATTTTCTGTACAATGAAAAATTCAGTTTCCTATTTCTTAACTTTGTTTGCAAACCTACACGCCTCTTCTCTCTTCCACCATGTGTAATAAAATCCATCGCATTCTCTTCTGTCTTCAGTCTTGTAGGTCTCCTGTTTTTGTGTTTAACATTAATAAAATGTGTTCTTATGAGTCTGAAATCTTTATCAGTTCAAATCATTCCTGATTTCCCATCTACAACCTTCTAGGTCTTTCTTCTTTCTCTGCCGCTTTCCTTGTTTGTCAGTGTTCTGTACTCAAACTCCACAGGGATGGCAGTTAGATGAGGACCTCCATCATCTCTCCATCAGGGAACTCGGGCTTGTGCAGCAAGCTGCTGACCCGGCCTCTGTGGTCAGGCGACTTCCCATGGCCAGGAGAGTTCTCTGCCAAATAGAGGGTAAACATCAGCTGCCCATTCCTCCGGAGGGGCACAGGCTTTCCAGATTCTCTAAAATGGACCCACGTCCGATACCATTGCACACCCAGGATTCTCACCACAGGGCATGCGAGATGATCCAGCCCATAGTGGGAACATGCAGAATGACTGGGCCAGGATTCAGACAAAAATACAAACCAGGATGGTGATTGGAGAGGATTCAGAGGGTGAGGATGACAGTGGGACTCTGTACAGGAGCCCCTCACACCCTCTGCTCAAAACTATCAGGTGCACATTCTGAGCCAGGCACTTTTTACATGTTCTCTGGCTTACTTGGAAAAGAATTACATCTTTAAAAAGTGACAACATTGTATTTACTTGTCTACTTTGAAAAGTGAAATAAACAACCCCCTTGGAGGAAACAGTTAACTTAAGCCCCACACAGCCTGCATCTCCTCAAAAGAATTCCTGAAAAGGGAGGTCCCCATGACCATGATTAGTCTCAGGTTTTAGGATGTGGAGAAGCCAATGGTAGGTTGGACACTCTCTGGCTACTTAAAGCCTTACCCATTTAAGAACATTTGCGGGATCCCACTGACTATGGCCATGGCACTCCTTTGCTTAAGAGGAGTGCCTTAAGAGGCCAGGTCTATTCTTACCCAGCACACTTCGGGACTCACTGCAAAGATCACCTCTCCCAAGTTGTCTTCCCTTAAATACTTTAAACAGCTCGTTAGTCCTGGCCCACGTGCTGTGCCACAAGTTAACCGACTCTGCAGGTCAATCTACATTCTCCTTCCATCATAATGTCCTCCACCGAGGCCAGAATCCCTGGCAAGTCAGAGCCCTGAAGGCAACAGTGAACTTGTGCCTTTGATGTACGTACCTGGTGCCTAATTCTGGCTCCCAAACATACCAGAGGGCATTCAGTCCCTCAGAGGGTCTGTTGTCACTCCATCCGGGTAAGGGTTAGTTAAAAAGCATGCATTGCCAGGGTAGTCTCAAGCTGTGCACTCATTTCAAATAGTAATAAACTAGATGTGTCTATATGGGAACTTTATTCCCATAATAAGAAAGGTCACACATATCCTAAGTGCATTAGGATAGCATCCCCATAGAGGAAGAGCTGATGGGTGCCCCTGCTTCCTCTCTAGCGCAACAAAAGATTCTCTTAGGCCAGACAGTTCCACAGTTTTCAGGGGCGTCAAGGTGGGGTAGCCCACATACCCAGTTTCTCTGCGGTCCCTTTGGCCGCTGGGTGTTTCAGGACAGGGCTGTGAGCAGGGGTCGTGCTCAGCCGGCCGCGGCTCGGGAGGGACGCCATGCTGGGCCAGAAGAGCTCGGCACTCTTGTCGGTCTGTGTGCTGCTGTCCTTGCTGCCTGTCTTGGCGTGGGCACTGCTGGCTGCCGTAGTGGAGGCTGTGGAGGACAGTGCTGAGGTGGGTGGGGGTGGCAGCAGTGGGGCAGAGGCATGCTCATGGTGCTCCTTCCCCAGCAGCAATCCTGAGGGCAGAGAACAGATTTTTCAATGACATTCTTTTTTTTCCTTTTTTTTTTTTAAATCTAGTCTTGGAGATCTGTTCCTTGTTGACTGATGATTGCTTCATTCATTCATTGATTCATTCCCCAAGCATTTAATAAACACTTATTACAAGCCTGATAAAATAACAAACACTGAGAGAATAAAAAATGGAAGACCTAGTCCCCTTCCTAAAAAATTGTAGGTTTTTTTTTTTTTTTTTTTGGAGTAGAGAAGTAGTTGTCAAGTAAACTGATTATAACTTAATATATAAACTGTAAGGTACAATTATTCACAGGGTGGTATGGACGAACAGAGAAGTGCCTAACTGCCAGCAGGAGGGGTAGGGAGGTTCCTGCAAGGCTTCCTAAAGACCATGCTTGCTGTCCCCATTGTGGCCCAGAAGGGCTGGCCTGAAGTGTGGCAGTGTGCTTAAGAAAAACTACAAGGCTTCCCTAGTCCTAGACATGTTCCCATTGGCTTGCTGCTCTTCTGAATAGTTCACAATTCCACCCCACTCCTTGTAATGGATGATGGTCCCCCATGGGCTTGGGTTCAAAGATAAACATGCTACCTGCACATTTCTGCGGTGGAACTGTAGCCTGCCAGAAGTAGAAAGCCACCAGCCTCCTAGGAAAGGCCACTTAGCCCTCTCCTTACCCCCTTCCTCAAGAGTAGTGAGGCTGGGGTGGGGAAGAGGGGATGCTGGCTATGGAAATGGGAGGCGTGGTGTGCAGAGGTGTCCATTTTCCTCAGAGCCTTCCTGGAAAGCTGGGCGGGAGGATAACTTTTTATTTTTAAATACAGCCAACACGCAGGAAAGTGCCAGCACCCTAGAATGCCAGCCTATAGGAAATACGGTAAGCGCAACCAAGTATTTGTTCTCTTATCTGGTTAGATAGCCAGCAATTCATAAAGTATCTTCACCAAGGCTGTTTTAAGGTGCCTATTTAGAACTCAGAGCAGTTCAGTTTGTCAAGAGCAGTGCTTCTCAAAATGCAATGTGCATAACAATTACTTGGCTATATCGTTAAAAGGAAGACCTGATCTAGCAGGCAGGGCCTGGGATTCTGTATTTCTAAGAACCTCCCGGATGATGCTGGTGCCGCTGGCCCACAGACCACGCTGAGCAGCAAAGGCCTTCACCTGCACTTCCCACATCATCTCACTTCATACTGCACGTCATTCCTGCAAGACAGGCCTTATCCTGTCTTACAGAGAAGGAAATGGAAGCTCAGAAAAACTAATATCTCACAGCTAAGAAGCAGCAGAAATGGGACTCAAACCCAGCTGTGCCTGACTTGGAGTCCAACCTATGTTCTTTCCACTTCATCGCCCGGCCTGTGGAAACTCCAGAGTCTGCAGGATGTCCTCGTAGGGAGTGACAGGCTGAATAAGTCGCTAGCCAGCCATAGCTCCTGGGAGCCCCTGGGCAATTGGGAAGGTATATGCTGTCACCTCCACCTCCTTCCAGAGCCTATCGGACAAGCAACGGTGACAACATGTGGGGAACTGCGCAGTCACCCATGAACCTGCCTCAGCCCCTCGGAAAGTCCCTCCCTTTGTTTGTGACACGTGGACACCAATGACAACAATGAGGAGGAATATCAGTGCAGGGAACACAGCAGCTCTTCCTTCAGACAAGTCGTCCGGCTCCTAGGCCTGGTTTAGACATGCCAGGTCCTGGGGCATACGGGCACAGACACCAGAGATGCCTGCCTGGCTGCATGTCACAAACAGGGGACTCCCAGGGAGGTTTCCACCAAAGCTGAGCAAATTTTCAAACTCCTTGACCAGGCCTGTCTCAGCATTGCCTCCTGGCTCTCTAGCTGGGCTGGGAGCTAAATATCCTTGGGACGGTCTTTGATGCTCTCAGCTACCGTCCACACACGTCTTCTTTGAAGTGCATCTCCTTTGGGGGCAGGGGCTGCTGAAGCCACCAGTGGAGGGACTTCAAACAGAGATCCTGGCTGGGAGCCTTTGATCCCCCCAACTCTGTCGGGTTCATATGGAAGCTCTTATCCCCTCTGGCCCAGAGCAGCCAGTCTCCTCTGGGGTCTTATGCTGAGGACAACTGGCTCTCAGCTGCACAGAGAAACAAAAACACGATCTGATGAGGGGAAATGCATCAAAGAAGGGCCAGACCCCTGGAGAGGCCAGAGTGCAGGGGAAGGGTGTGGAGGACCTGTGTGTGGGCATGCTGCCTGCTTCCCCTCCAGCTTGACTAGACCAGCCAGCCAACAAGCCCGCCTGCCCCCAGGAAACCTACTCCTGGCTAAGACCACACTTAGGGAACGTTCCTCAAAATTCTGCCCATGCAACAACAATACAGCAAAAACTTACCACCCCTACCTTATGCGAGAGAGCACTTCTTCCAATGTGCTCTCCCCATTATCCCATTCTTCCCTCCCATGCCCCATGGGGTAAAGCAGGCAGACACTGTCCTCCCTTTCTAGACATGGAAGCAGAGGTGGAGCCTTCATACAACTGGTCTAGAGCAGAGCCAAGTTCAGAGGTGTGACGTCTCTAGGCTTTTCCATGACAGCCTTTTGTGTTATAAGGGTCACCTCAACTTACAACAATAATAGATAATTATCATCTGAGTCAACCCATGGCTAAGAGCTACTCCAGTGGTGCAGTCTTTAGAATTTACACAATGCTTCCACATATCTATAACTGAAGTATGATTGATTTCCCTCCCCACTTCAAAGATGAGTAAACCGAGACCAGGAACTATTCAGGGACATTTCCGTGTCCCATGAGTGGCAGAGAAGCTGTCTGGTCTTGCTTTTCCAATCATGGTCTGACAGAGGTGTGGGGCTCACCTATGCTCCCCTTCCAGGTCTTCTCTTCCTTCTTTTCCTCGGCCAGCTGGCTGCTGGTAAGAGAGGTCTGGCGAGAGTGTGTCCCAGTAGCTGCTGCTATGGATGGAACGGAGCGGGCAGGACGTAGGCTGGAGGAGTCTGTCTTCCCGGCATCTTTACGAGATCGCTGCTGCAGGACCTTAATCATAGCATCTTTCTCTATGATTTTGGCATGGAGATTTTTAATACTGTAAAACAAAACAAAACAGTCTCCATAAAAAGCCACTTGGCTAGAAAAACTTGAAACATTCATCTCAGGCTGTCCCAAGGACTTTAATTGTAATTTAGGGATACAGGATGAAGAACAGTACGAATCTTCAAACGTTGATAATCTCCAAATTGTTAAGACAGGTCTTTTATCATATGTCAAAAGAGTACACCTTCCCTGGCACCTTGGGAGACTGGGACTTCAGGGAGGTACAGTTAGAATGACTGTGGCCACATTCCTGGACTGAAGTGGGCTGGGGACTATATTTAGAGGGTCTAGCATTGGCGGCGGGGGCCAGGTGTAGGGAGGGGATAGGGAAGGATAAAAACTCTAAAGCCTCAAACAAGGTGAGCTTTCAACTAAAGTCAATTTCTCTATTTTCTAAGAAAAAAGAACCAAGATGAACAGGTTCTCTGGTAGAAGATGATTTTTCTGGAAGAATGCTGAGTTATTTTCACAACTTTGACAGTAACTCACTGAGCCTATCTATCAATGGCTCAACTACTCAGCCCTATTTTCACATCTGCAAAATAAGAGGGCTAGGGTTCCCAGGGTTCCACAAGCCCTCAGGTAATGAAGGGGGCAGGCTAGTTTTACTATGTCAAAAAGTCTGCTGGAAATTTTGTGTAGCCCATCAGAAGAGTGCATTAGCTAAATATGTTCTTTATTTTGGACTGGAATATATAAATTCTGGCTCAAAAACTCTGAATCTTTGGGATATAATGTTTCCCCCTTTCAGCTCATAATGTCATAGAGATAGACACCAAGAGATAACATAGACATCTAAATTCTTCTGTCACTAGACTCAGCCTGCATCTTAAAACCTGCAGGTGACACGCAATTTCCCCCAGAGAACCCCAGCACCAGATCCATTGCTGAGTGGAACCATGTGCTTAGGTTGGAACCTTTTCCTTCTCTCCATGGCACAGCATGGGGGAGGAGAGTTTTTGGAGACCTCATGCTCATAGCCTTTCAGAACAGGACAGAGAAGCAATCTGTTCTGGAAGGCCTGGAGTGTGAATGCAGCGGGCCCCACGCATCACACATAGCCGTCCCTTACGTGTATTCCATGTCCTGACACCTTCTGTTGGCCTGCACCACCTCCTCCTCCTCCTGCCAGATGTGGGCCTCCAGCGAGCTATCTCCATAGCTGCCATTCCGTGAGTGGTTGATGATGGTGGTGTCCCTGGCAACACAAGGATATGCGTTTGATCACAGGAAACCTTCTTGCTTTGTCTCAATGCAAACAGACACAGAACGGAGAGGCTGGTGTTCATGCTGGAACAGAGATCAGATCTGCATCTCCCATTGGCTCATGAAGGCTTTCCCTCCCAATTTCCCCAGCTCAGTTATCAATCTCATCTGATGCCCGTACAGAGAAAGGTGTAAGTGCTTGCGGAGAGGTGACCACAGGGTGCTGTACTAAAACTCCACAAACTCCTTCACCCACTTTTCCTCTCCTGAATTCTGTCCAATTCTCTTCCTTAACTAGATAGAATTAAGCAGTATCTAAGGAAAACAAAATAAAATTCAAAAATCAAGTCCTTCCCCCTTCTGACTACATTATGTATGTAGCTACACGGCATGTTATGAATATGTAAAATGGGCACCTAGAGATTTAATCTACTGACATATGGACACTATTATTATTATTGTATTTCTTGGTGTTTCCATGCTTGTACTTTTTCATGCTTGCCCTATACCTCACTTTTCCAATCAGAGTTTAGGTTTTATTTCTGTTTATCATCCATATAGCATAGAATGCCTACTTCAGTATTTTACAGTAAAATGGGGGCTCAGTAAATTCTTAAAACTGAGACTGGTCCTCTCAGAGAGTGAGGCTCCAAGCTGAAGTCTTCCTTCATGTTGTATTCTGTCTCACTTCTTGTTTTATGGGCCCTGCCTGGGATGCAGGTCAGGACAATGTAATAGGCATGCCAGGGTCCAGGACAGAAAGATGAAGGCAGACACTGTCTTGACAAGTTCAGGTGAGGTGGGTGCAGTGAGGGCAAGGGCAGACACAAGAAGATTGAGAAGCAGTTTCACTGCAAGCATCTGTCTGACTATAAACAACCGGTTACAGATAACTATTCCTGCCACTGGTTTTGACAATTTAATTACTGCTAACTGACAGTGATTAGTAAAAATAAGATCACTGCGTCATCTGAGTGATGTATCTCAAGATGAAAGGCACAATAATGGCTCTGACTACATGAGTACTTAATTAGTAAGACATGATGTAGCCAAGTATTTCACATCTTTTTAACTTCATATTCCAATGTACAATCACACTGAAAAACTTTTTTTTTTTTTGAGATGGAGTTTCATTCTTGTTGCCCAGACTAGAGTGCAGTGGCATGATCTTAGCTCACTGCAACCTCCACCTCCTGAGTTCAAGCGATTCTCCTGTCTCAGCCTTCCAAGTAGCTGGGATTATAGACATGCATCATCACATCTGGCTAATTTTGTATTTTTAGTAGAAACGGGGTTTCACCATGTTGGTCAGGCTGGTCTCGAACTCCTGACCTCAGGTAATTCACCCACCTCGGCCTCCCAGAGTGCTGGGATTACAGATGTGGTGAGCCACCACGCCCTGCCTGAAAACTTTAAAGCTTTTTTTTTTTTTTTTTCCACAGAATAGCCCAAAACAGAAAAATAGAGGCCCCTTTAATGACAGCTGTCAACATTAATGAGCATTTACTTCATACATGGACTGGGTAGGGCATGGTACACATGGTCTCTCATTTAGTTCTCACAACTTGTGCACAAGGTATTATTATCCTCAATTTCTAGATGAAGAAACCAGGGTTAGGTGACATTTCCAAGAATACTCAGTTAGTGAATAGGGAAAATGGATTCTAACTCAGGTATTTATGACTCCAAAGTCCATACCCCTAACCATCACTCTATACTCCTGCAAGTTTCATATGTCTTTAAGAAGAAGGTCTCAGCAAAGATGAGTAAAGATAAAAACAAACCAGAGGGCATATGTGAGAATGTGGCTCAGAAAAGTGCAAAGTGTCATTGAAAATACACTAAAGGCCAAATGATGTAGAAAGCAAACAAAATGCTTTAAACATATTTGCAAAATTATAAATTCACAGTATGGTGCACAAAATCATCAATACAGAAATTAGTGGCTAGAAACATTTTCAACAAATTTACTTTTGGAGACTTTACATGGAGCTGGAAACAAATCTGAAAATTCATGTTTACATTGCCAAGTAAGGAGAGCAAACACAATTAGAGGAAAGCAACTTAGACAGTAAATACATAAAACTCTGAAAGAAATATTAATTGCTTTGAAATTTTTAAAAAATTTCAAAACCTCCTGCACACATGAAAGATAAGCTGACTCTAAAAATTCTGACCAACACCATCAAGATGCATAAAGATGGGAAAACCAGTTGGTGTACAGGAGTTATTTTCTTTGCTTAAAAATCATTGATTATAAATATAAAGCATGCATCTGCGGTTGAAAAGTCACAAAACCAATGGCTGGAAATAGTAATTTTTACCAATCTGTCTGTGGCCATTTAGCACCTAGTCAATAAGAGCTCAAAATGTGTACCTTTCTCAAAAACGCTTCATTTTCCTTTTTTCTCTTACTGAAAAGAAAAAAGCAATTCTGAAATGACAGAGGTTTTCTTTGAAAAGAACATTAAGATTGGAGCTAACTATCTGAGGTTCTCTGAACCTATTCCCCCACCCAGAAGGGAAGACTGTAATGGGGAGGGTAGTTGCTCACAGAATTATTAGATGCTCAATAAGTATGTGTAAAAGCAAAGAAGACGGGGTGACGGGGATGGAAAGGGGCTCCCTCTACCTATCCAAATAAGGCAGAGAAGGGGAACAGTGGGACTGGGTAAATCCCACAGAACTCCTATTCTCTGGGGTAAGAGTCATTTCCCCTTGTACGAAGGATAAGAACAAGGTTGGGCCTAGAATCCTGTGAGTAGGTGATTGTGATTGGATCTGTGGTTCTACTCGCCCCCTACCCTCCCTCCTCTGCCCACTACAGGGTTTATGCTTTGGACCCATTCATTCCCCGACTTCTGAATTTTACTTTCTAGTCCCATTCACACCCTCAGGGCCCAGGATCCCAAACAGACATCTAACGTGATAAACCCATGGACTCTGAAACAACAATGACACATGGAAGCCCCTGTGTCATTCCTCCAAGGTCACACATTTACACTGCTACTGGGGCTTTAGTGTCCTCAGCCAGAGCAATGTGGTCAGCTTCACTGCTCTCATCATTTATATTTCACATGTGATGTAAGTGACACTCAGAAGGGCTTATCCCAGATCACACACGCACAGTCAGGAAGGGAGGGAGAAGCCCTGAGCGCAGGTGTCCTGCCTCCCTGTGCAGCGTTTTTTCCATTAAAGCATTCTTTCCATTAAAATTGCAGGGAGGAAGGAAACTCCCAGGGCAACCGTGGACAGCAATGCACTAGACCACATATGTCCAAGAAGACCAGGTCTCTCTGTGACTTTATGATGACCTGTTCTCTTCCTCGGAATAGAGAGGAAATTTAGTTATTAGCTTAGAAAACAAAAAGCTGAAAAAAAAATTTCAATTATGTAAAAATCAACCAATGTTTCCAAAGGCTTCCTTGTGCCCATCCATATACTGCAGGGACTGAACTGGAGGCTGCAACTTTCCTCCAACTCTCGACCCAGGACCCCAGGGCTTCACCACACGATCTCAAGTGTCTATCCCCACTCCCAAAGCCTCACTCTCATGGATACTGTGGGCTGCTTCCCATCAAAGTGTAAACACATAAACACATGAACAACGTGGAAGCACAGAAAAATGATTCCCAAACGGTCATTTTCCACATGGGTCTGTAGGTCTTTCTCGGTGCAAGTGTGCTGTGGCGCCCACTGCAGACACCAACGCCCGAATGGTGGCACTGCTTTCTCCAATTTCTGGAGCTAACATCTGAGCATACTACTGGGGATTCTCCCCTACTTCGATAATG
Organism: Hylobates moloch; assembly: GCF_009828535.3. Taxonomy (NCBI): domain Eukaryota; kingdom Metazoa; phylum Chordata; class Mammalia; order Primates; family Hylobatidae; genus Hylobates; species Hylobates moloch. Next base: position 67,479,913 of record NW_026652286.1, on the reverse strand, counting down.
AGCCTGAGAGTCTGTGAATAACTTCAAGAGTATCCCCTCTGCACCCCAACAGGCCTTCCCATAGTCATTAAAAATATAGTAACCCATCCCAAGGCAATGTGGCTTTTACTCCTCTCTTGGTTCATGTCCTGTCATCCAAATAGTACCATAGCCCTTATTTATTAAGAAGTCCTGTTTTCTGGATGCTCCTTTGAAATTTGAGGATCCTTTCCACATAAATTGATCCTGAATTGTGGCGAATTCCAAACAAGTTTAAGTTAAATGCCCAATATAACTTATGGGCAGAAAGCAAACTGGGTGGGAGGCAGTGAGGGGCTGGATGGGTCCCCTGCACAGCCACCCACGCGTGTGCAGCGACTATGCATGCAGCTGAGATCCAGTGGCCAAAGGTCAAGAGTGCCTTGCTCACTCTGACAACAGTATGTTTTAACAGAACATTTGGGAGCTTTTTTTGTGAATTACTGCACACTTTGAGCTAGTTTATAAAGACAGAATGAGCCATGCACCTACAAAAAGGTAAGGCAACAGAGGTAAAAACTGACAGCAGCAGAAAAGAATTTCAAACTAAATGAAATCAGTTTTCAAGCCAGGCAGATCTCCATTTGACACAAGGCCCCACCACTCACTAGCAGTGTGATTAGGAATCAACCACTGTACCTCTCTAAGCCTCATTTTCTTTGCTTGTAAAATGAAGATGATAATAATATACCTGCTCTCAGGGCTGCTATGAGGATTATCTATTCTTCTAGTTTGGCCCGTGATATAAACCTAGCATTAAAAAGTGCCTTAAATATACTTTCACAACATCATTCTTGGTGATTGCACAGTATTCCACTGTGTGATGTACTTTAAATTATTAAATGAACATCCTCTTGTTGAAATCTAGGCTGTGATAAATGTATTGATATTTTCAACAACACTGAGATTAACTCTTTAGACATTCATCTTCTGGCATGTCTATGTTTTTTTAAGATAAATATCTAGAACTAGAATTGTGGACTCAAAGAAAAGATATATATTGCCAAATCACCCTCTAGAAATGTTATACCACTTTGCTCTCCAACTAGCACTGTAACTACTTAAAAATAATTTTTAGCTGACCTCACTCCCTAGGATGGGCCTTGGACCTCTCTGGATAGCCTGTTTGTTTTGTTTTGATTTTTTTAACTGTGCTTTTACGACCACCAGAGTTCCACTGGTCTCACCTCTCAGCTGCTGCGGTGGCTGCGGCATTCATGGCAAAGTGTCGGATGGTGCTCTCCTCCAGGTACTTCTGCTCCCACTTTGTCATGTCGGCCTCCAGGGCCAGGATCCGCTCCTCCTTCTCCCGCACAAGTTCCAGGAGGGCTGGGGCATTGTATTCCGGCATGTTGGCTGGCTGGCCATTTCCATGTTTCTGAAAGAGTAGAAAAAAACATCCTGATGCTCAAAACCACATCAATGCTGTCTACACAACTGCCCATAGAGAACACATGAGGTTCCCCAGATCCTGCAGCAATTCACACACCACGCTACTTCACCTCCAAATTCCTCTATTGTAGTTAATTCTCATGGCGCTCTGCAAAACAGACAATATTATCCCAGTTTTACAGATGAGAAATGAAGTTTCTGAGGGATTAAATTAATGATTCAATGTCTCTCAGCTAATCACTAGTAGGGTCAGGATTCAAACCTGGGTCTATCTCCACAGGTCAAGGCCTTTGCATGACAAGAAGTGGCTTGTCTAATGGCATGCAGTTAATTACACCAAAAGCAAGAATAGGAATTAAGTCTTGGCCTCCTGGTCTAGAGTACTTTCTCCAGAATTCCACAAAGTGATTCCAGTTGTTTGTTTCCCCTAAGGCTGGTGGGGGAAATGGAAGGCAAAGGAAGTGGGAGATGCCCTAACTTGCATGCTCCCTATCTGCAATGCTGGGAAAGGAGGTATTCACACCTGCGCCACTCAGAGGCCTGAGAATGAGAATCATACTAGATAATGCATATGAAGAAGAAGAAGACTTCTAGCATAAGGCAAGCTCATTTTTCAGCCTTTTCATCACTGTCAATAAGATAAAATAAAGCCATTTTCTGGATTGCTCACAAACTGAGGATGTTCATACTTCAGAATCTTTTTCCTTTAATTAGGTACACTATTTCCTCTAAAAAGCATGACACAGAAGAAGATGGCGCTCTGAGAAAGTTCTGCCTTCAGAGCAGCAGCAGAGATAGGTCATCTTGAGGTCTCAGGGTTAGGGGCCCAGTCAGAGTGTGGGCCAGGCTCCTTAGTACTCCAGGGAGAATGATTGCATCCCAGCTAGTCTATGTTCTGGGGTACACATTCCCCTCCTGTTTTCCAGTGATTGCAAATTTTAAATGCAGAGCTGGGTGCAAGGTGAGAGGCATGTGAATGCTTTACTCAGAACCACATAATCCCCTAGATTAAGAAAAGGACTGGGGAATTACCCAGAGCAACAGCTGGGCATTCAAGCTGTATTGCCAGAATCCAATCCTATCAGAGAGGAAAAAAGAAATGGGTGTATGGGTTTTTTGTAAACCAAATTTTGTTTTTATTCAGTTTTTTTAAAGCTACAAATATAAATTATTCTAGGAAGTGGTATCTTGCCAGTGACCAACATTTTAAGTAGGAACAGAGCAGAAGGGCATACCTATCCTCACCTGACCTGTGCAGAAAGGGCACTGACTCCATCTGGCCAGGCACCTAGCCTTAGGCAGGCGAACAAATGAACCAGTCCAGCGACATGAGATGCTCCCTTATTTTTAGAAACTTTCCAAGAAAAATCTCCCATGGCCTCACTAAGCTGCCATCTATGCTTGTCAGTTTCTATCTAAATCCCTTCTGTTACCATCTCAGCTGGCTTATTTTTGCAGAATTCTCTTAACCTCACATGAGATCATGACAACTCTTCATAGCCTCCCCTAATTCAGGTCATTAAGAGTTATTTACATAAATTTATGAATGTCAACATTCAAGGGTACAGAGCTAGCATGGTCTAATGGGTAAGTGTGCTACTGAGAAAAACAGATTGATGGTCAGGTGTGCCAGCTTCTGCCGCCCATTCAGTCATCTAGACAGCAAGTATTGACTGAGCATGTACCATGTGCCAGGGATGCAACAGTGAACACTACAGATTAAGTCTTCGCCCTCAATGTGTTCACATGGGAGGAATGTCCTCATTAGCTACATGACCTTTAACTTCCCTGTGCCTCATTTTCCTTTCAAAGAACATTCTTCGAGAACCTTCTCTCTTCTTTCTCATAGGACTACTGTGGAAGTAAGATGTGAAAATTAATTTGAGCTCTTTGTAAAAGAGATAAAATTGTGAGTTCTTAAAAATGTAAATTCCCCTCTCTCTTTTATCTTTTTTCTCTTTCACTTCCCTCCCGGTTTCTAATGATGCTGAAGTACTATTTGACCTCCCATGGTAGAGGGGCAATTACTTATAAAACAAGAACTGTTGATTAAGAGCTTTTCTTCCTGCTAGTCCTATTGTCCCAACCTATCTTTCTCTCTCCACCCTCCTTCAATAAGCCACACTTCTGTTGACCTTGTTTTCAATGAGGCTGGAAAATCGGGGTAAGGGTGGAATTTGGGAGAGGGTACCTACGAATGCCCTAAAACTTCAAATGATTCTGAAGGTAATGATGGCAATGAGAACAACAGTGAGAGTGATTTGTTTTTAATCAGTTGCTACGTGCAAGGCATTCCAAAAAGTACTTTGTTCAGATTTTGTTTGTAGTTGCAAGTGTGAGGTAAGTATAATTTATTTGCCTCACTTTATAGACAAGGAAGTTGAGGCTCAGAAAGATGACTTACTCTAGGCTACTTTTCTGGTGGGAAGCAGGATTCAATTGTGGCTGGTTTAACCCTGGGGCCCATGCTCAGAATCAACACATGATTCCATGCCTCTCTGCTCATCCTCAGCATACCAGCCCTTCTGGAAAGGTCCAGAAGAAATAATTGGAGCTGACTCGAGGGCTCTGTGTTGTTAGAGGGGGCCAAGTAGATGGGCTCAGCTGTGTCCTGGCATAAGTCAAAGGGCAGAGCCCTTGTCTGGGCTGTTGATTCAACAAGAACTCTAAGCTGCACTCTCAAAAGTCTCTTCAGAATCATGCCCTATGGGAAGTGGTGAGTCCATGCGGTTGGTCTATTGTTCTGTTGAGGGTGGAGATGACCAGGAGCTTTGTGACAGTGTGACCCCAGCATGCTTTCTAAAGCTGTCAGATAACTGCCTTGGACACAGGGATGAAGGAACAGGGTGTGGCGTGGAAGGCGGAAGTCTTTCCCCAGGCTGCCCGAGGCCGCTGCCCAAGAACTGGCAGGCACATTCATGAGTTGCGTGAGGGTGAATGAGGAGGAGGGGATCAGAGAGGCCCTGGATCCCCTTTCCCGGACAGGCTGAGTTCCTCAGATGACCCCATGTTCTCAAGTGCACTCCGAGTCATCCCTGGTGAGGCCAGCAGAGCTGCCCCCCAGACCAGCCCACAGGCCCCAAAAATGAGTTTAAACACACTTTGCCCTTTTTACAGTATCTGCCACATAGAACTGGTAAAAAAACTCAAGATGTTTCCAGTGGATTTTTTTGTAATAGCATTTTAACCTTTTTTTGGTTATAAGATAATGTATGCTTACTGGGAAAATTAGAAAATAAAGAAATATTACAGGAAAAAAAATAATAAGGTTGAGCATCCTAAACCTGAAAATACAAAATCCAAAACACTTCTGGTCCCAAGCATTTCAGATAAGGGATACTCAACCTCTATTTATCTTTTTAATGAGTATCAAGAGCAACAGGGACATAATCCCTGAATGTATTTCATATCATAGGAGGCAGATTAACGCTTTCATTAAAACAACAACAACAACAAACTGTAACGTTATTTTTAAAGAGATGCTGAGCATCACAATTCTGTTTAGAGACTGTCTCCTCCTCTCCGGTCTCATGTCAGCCATACACAGCTGGGGGTCTGCCATCAACTCCCGAACACAAATCTAAAATGAAAGCAGAGTAATTTCCTGGGAGAGCCTCAATTCTGAAATTTCTGTCCCCCACTGGCGCTCCTCAGCCTGTCAGCAGCCTTCATGCAGGGCAGGAATGTTGTTTTTGCCTGCCTGAGGAAACTGTGTGGGTGAGCGTGCATGGGTCTGAGTGTGCATACAGCCAACTATCCTCTGTGGCAATTAAGATATTTTTCAAATAATTCTAACATTATGTTTCTTCTTGATAAACAACAAGGATAACAGAGGTGAGTCTGGTTTCACAGCACTCAGAAGAGCCAAGGAGAAGTAATCTAACTATAGGGTGTGGACGGCATATTAACCAGGAGGGAACATTCTTTTTGTGCTCTAAGAACCGAGATACCAAGATGTGCCCATTTGGCCAGCCAAAGAAAGACTCATCAGTGTCTACTGTGGGCCAGTGCCATACCTGGAGCCAGGGAGAACCCCTGTCCTCAGTTCGGGAAGCGAAGATCTCAGCAACTGAGTGACAGAAAACAGCTGAACGGTGTAACTCTGTGCCAAAGTATGTGGCACAGTTTATCAGTATTAGAAGTCCACAGACAGACCTGCCTTTTCTTACGAGCTGTCCAAGCCAAGACAGTGGGAGGCGGAGGTGGGTTTCTTAGTTTTCTGGGCAATCTCACTAACACCTCCTTCTCCAGCCAAATGCATATACCCAGAGGGAACTGCATGGGCCTGCCCTGCGAGAGGGCTGAGCTGGCCTGAGTGCATGCGCTCAAGTGTTTTCAAGTGTTTCAACCACAACCGCTATGCCCTATCCAGTAGATAATTCCATGGGGCCCCGCCTTGCATTTCCCTGGTATCCCGATTTTGAGCACACCCTTCACCAGCTGCATAAACGCCTCTGCTCATCATGCTGGGTGATGGTGGACAGGCTCATCTGGGGCCAGGAGCCTTTGACCAGTCTTCTTCCTGCTTGCCGTGGTGCAGGTGAACCCCAGGCTGGGCTTTTCACTCTGTGCTTACTCATAGCTGAGTTACAGGCTCAGCTGTTACCAGCAGAGGACAGGCAGCAGGAATAGGGGATTATGGCCAATATTATTTTCTAGGGATGGTCCTACATCCCTTCCTCTCCTTTACTTCTGAAAACTCACTGATCATCATGTGCTACTAATGTCACCCCCTTATTGGCTCTTCCCTTGAACTCCTCCATGGGTTCTCACTGTCACTACACCCTAGGCTGCACCAACAACCTTCAGGCTGGCCTCTGCGACTTTAACATCCACCCTCTGGATGGTCCTCTGACATCAGAGGGCTCTCTCCCTGATCTCTTGCACCATGTTTCTCTCCAGCTTAAAAACCTCCCAGTTGTTGGTACTCTGTTGACTATAGGAAAAAGCCCAGTCTCTCGGCTTTGCCAAATTCCCTCCACAAGTGGCCTTAGTCTCCTCACTAGCCACTGCACTGGGCATTCTCCCCTAGCTACCTGCACCCTGCTGCCCTGGACCTGCCATGTCGTTTCATGGCCCTGTCTTTACCATATTCTCCCTCTACCTATGATGTTCTTGCCCTTGAATGCCCAAAAACTCATCTTTCAATGTCCAGCTCAAATGTCCTCCTCTTGAAGTCATTAATGCTGCATTCCGCTCTCCCCAGCCCCAAGCTGGTGACCACTTTCTCTCTGTGAGGACATCTGTCACTCCAGTGAGTGGACTGCTCACCTTCTCTCCTGGTTTTTGTTTGGGTTCACTGAGGACAGGGAGTTCTTGTTTCCCTCTGAATCCTGGGAGCAAGGTGCAGCATCGGGCCCATGGTAGAACATCCACACGTTTGCTGAATGAACATATCTAATTCTTCCACCAGTCCATGCCCAGTTCCTCACCTGCTGGGTTCTCAGTGCATCCAGCTCTCTCTCCAGCCAAGTCCGCAGTCTCCGCTCCATCTGCTCTCTCTTCTCACATGCAGACTGCAACTGCGTCAGGGCCTGCTGCAGCTTCTCGACTTTCTCAACGTATGCTTGCTTCTCTCGTAACTGAGTGGAGAAGAGTAAAAAAGAGCACAGAATTTAGACCACTGATTCTCAAAGCTGGGGTGGAGGAGGTAGGGTCAGATTACGTGGAGATCCTATTTAAACCACAGGTGCACGTACCTCCCACCTCCCTACTCCTATCCTTCAAGTGCACTGGAACAGAAAAGATTTACACATAGGCTGCCAGTTATACCTACAATGGCTAGGATGTAAGAAATTGAAGACCCTACTGGGGTACCTGCTTTTGATAAGTTGTGCAGCTTTGAGCTCAATACTTGTTTATTGCTTAATAATTTCTACATTTTCAGGCATTGGAAGTGAGGTAAATAGTTTTTGCACATATGTTTATTGCAGGACTATTTACAATAGCAGAGACATGGAAGCAACCCAAATGTCCATCCATGATAGACTGGATGACACCATGGAATACTATGCAGCCATAAAAAGGAATGAGATCATGTCCTTTGTAGGGACATGGATGAAGTTGGAAACCATCATTCTCAGCAAACTAACACAGGAACAGAAAACCAAACACCACGTGTTCTCACTCGTAAGTGGGAGCTGAACAGTGAGAACACATAAGCACAGGGAGGTGAACAAAACATACTGGGGCAAGTTGGGGGCTGGGGGTGAGGGGAGGGAGAGGATTAGGACAAATAGTTAATGCATGTGGGGCTTAAAACCTGGATGATGGGTTGATAGGTGCAGCAAACCACCATGGCACATGTATACCTATGTAACAAATCTACACGTTCTGCGCTTGCATTCCGGAAATTAAAGTAAAATTAAAAATAACATAAAATAAATAGAATTAAAAAAAGTTTTTGACATCATGAAGAAATGCTTATTCTATAACATCAAGTAAAAAATCCAGAATCAAAAATTATATACAACATTATCATAACGATGTCTATCTATCTGTGAAAAAAAGGCAGGAATGAAATACTTAGAGCATTAAGCATGCTTATCTATATGACAGAATGGCAATTACTTCTTTATTCTTTTCTATATTTTTTCAAGTTTTCTATAAGCATAAATTACATTTATAATAGAGAAATTAGGTATGTATGTATATATGCATGTGTACTCATTTATGTATGTGTGAATAAATAAAAAAATTTTCTTATTACAGATATCTATGGAGTAACTTTGTCCTAAAGATTTCAGAGTCCTTTATAGATAGGTAGTTGGCAGCCTTGAAGAGATGGGAAGTGCATAGTGAATATTCAACAACACAATAACTGAGGAGATGGAAGTTAAGGCTAAAATAATTTATGGAAATATCACATCAGGTATGAATTTAGAATTATGACCAACAACTTCCAACTCTTACTCTCCCACTTTGTTTTCTTCCAATTAGGAGTTTGGCCCATGTTCATAAATCCTGGGCATACTGACAGCATTCTGAGAACTGGCTAGTGCCAAAAATGAGGCTTAGGCATCGACTTGATTTGGTCCTGGGTGAGAAGACACCAGATGCTATTTCCTGTCATTCTGCACCTGGGTGTATTCAATCTTGAGTTCAGTGATGACACTGGCAAGTTGGAACATGCTAGTGTTTTAGCTGCTAGGTGAGCTTTCTGACTCAGCAGGCAGCACTGCTGTGAGTTATACCTATATCCTGTCCTAGCTGAAGCCACTGGAATAAAATGGAGATGCTTTGACCTTTCAAGGAGGAGAGAGCAACTTTACAGACTTTTTTACACCTGTTCTTGGGATCGGTTTTCATCTGGCCCTTTCACTCCTTGTGATTTTGATTGCTCAATTCCACTGGCTTCTGAAGACCTAGCAAGTGAAGGTTCCTGCAGCCTCATCTGACAAAATATTTTGTGTGTGTGATTCATACACCACTTACCATATCTTCCACTGTATATACCTTTCTGAATGTGTAGCTACTAGAATATAAGCACCAAGAGATTCGCCTATTTTGGTCTCCACTGGGCAGAGTGAACAGGGCGTACCCAATGCCTGGAAGAGCGCTCAGCATTTAGTAGGCACCCAATAAGTATTTGTTAAATGAATAAATATTATCCTGAAGCAATTGCAAAAAACTTGAAGGCAGGAATCTGTCTCCTTTACCTTTGTATCAACCTTAATTCTAGCAAGGCATATATCCTGATTAGGATGATTAATAACAGTAATTACATCAGCCAACATTGTCGGAACACTACCATGCCAAGCATTGTGCTTTATATGTAGTATCTCATTTAATCCTCCAAATAACAATAGGAAGAGGAGGTAAAGTCCTTTATTATTGCCATTAGAGATGAGAAAAGTCTTCAAGGTTATATGACTTGCTTAAGGTCACACAGCTGACAGGCCATAGAACCAGGATTCTCATTTACAGCTGTCTGCTCTAGAGTTCACTCTTACCCATCACGGTAAATTACAGTAGGCTGTCAGTATCTGAACTGAATTAAGACCCTTAAAGGAAACTCTAATTATACCATTTGACCCAGCCATCCCATTACTGGGTATATACCCAAAGGAGTATAAATCGTGCTGCTATAAAGACACATGCACACGTATGTTTATTGCGGCACTATTCACAATAGCAAAGACTTGGAACCAACCCAAATGTCCAACAACAATAGACTGGATTAAGAAAATGTGGCACATATACACCATGGAATACTATGCAGCCATAAAAAATGATGAGTTCGTGTCCTTTGTAGGGACATGGATGAAACTGGAAAACATCATTCTCAGTAAACTATCGCAAGGACAAAAAACCAAACACCGCATGTTCTCACTCATAGGTGGGAATTGAACAATGAGAACTCATGGACACAGGAAGGGGAACATCACATTCCGGGTACTGTTGTGGGGTGGGGGGTGGGGGGGGCGGGGACAGCATTAGGAGATATACCTAATGCTAAATGACGAGCTAATGGGTGCAGGAAATCAACATGGCACATGGATACATATGTAACAAACCTGCACATTGTGCACATGTACCCTAAAACCTAAAGTATAATAAAAAAAAAAAAAAAAAAAAAAAAAAAAGAAAGGAGTGATGCTGGCAGCAGACCTATGAGACATTCTGGAGAGGCTACATTCAACCAACCAAAGATTTCACATAAATATAATGATTTTTAAAAAGACCCATATTGGTTGTTATAACCTGTCTTCAAGAAGCTCACAACTAATTTTTACTTTAATAGAAATATTAAAACTAAAAGATTTTAAAAACCATGATTTTCCTTAGCTCCACTCATGGAGATGGAGATGTCATTTCAGTGATGACAATAATGAGAAGCCCAAGCCTCCCTTAAGCATAACAGATCTCCTGTCTTTAAGGGGTTGAGGTCACTTTCTGTGGCAAGTGTTTTCATATTTAATATGTTCCTTAGTGGCAACATGGAAGATACCATGGGGGCTGCTGCCCCAGATCCTTATGCTAGTATTAAAATGGTAGTTTCTATGCAAGACTTATGGGGTTTTAAAGGCTTCCAATGGGCAAGACCCTCGTTTACTCCATCATCTTCCTCTTCAGCTGCTTTATCCTTGTGTTTGAAATTTGATGAAACATCCCTGTTACTTAGCATCCGGGGAGGTTTTCTGAAGAGACGTTTTTTTTATTCAACAACAGTTGGGTTAGTAACAATACTGTTTCCTTTGTACCCAGCAACAAGCTAAGCACTTCAGGCAGACTTTCTCAGTTAAGACTCTTACAGACTTTGGGTTTCTACTTCCTGGAACGGATCCTGCTCAGGTAAGCCTGTGTAGCACAGAAGCACCTGCTGCCACCACCGCAGGGCGCTGGAGGGTGCAGGGCAGCAGGCCCCTGGCTGCCTGGCTAGGCCTCTGCTCCTTTTCTTCTTCTTCATCTATAGCCTGGATTCCTTAGCTTGGACCTCGGAAATGGTCATTTTAATTCCTCAGTCAGGCTTCAAGGAAAAGGCTACCTCATAACGCTTAAGCTAAAGGGTTGATTTCATCAGAAACTACTAAATGCAATGCATGATGCCTGGGTAGGACATGTGTCAACCAATGGGCTGTAGGCTGGGCTTTACACCGAGTGTGAGTGCTTTGCTGATGGGATTCCCGTGTGCTTTCCATACTTTGCCTGGCTCTAGAATATCATAGACTCTGTTTTTATTCACTTTTATTTGAGAAGTTTCCCATATCCCTCCCCTGTCTCAACTCCTTGGAATTGGCTCTGGTTAAAGTAGTTGGGTTAGGAAAAGAAAGTGGAAGCCCTCTGGGCTCTGCTTCCCCACCAAATCCCCACAGCCTGGTCTCACCTCCTCTTCCAGCTTGATAACCCTGGCCTGGGCATTGCTCAAAGCCTGGTCCAGGATCTCGATGTGTCTCCGATGGTCCTCACTTGCAGTCCGCACTGCTGCTAACTCCATTTCTAATTTCTCCTTTTCCTTCAAGAATTCTTTGTCTAGAAGGGAAACAAGAACAAAACTACCTCTATCAGAAATTGCTCACCCTCTGGGCTCACGGCCAGTCTACATCTGGCAAGGATTAAAAATAAAAAAGCATGCAAATAGTGGAGGACTGAATTGCTGTTTCTGCTCCCTTTTAATAGTGGTGGTATGGAAGGTAATGGTTTTCTCAAAAACCACTGTCAACGGTAGATACATTCCAGGCCATACTTGTGAACAGTACACAAAGAACCAGTGACCCCATATTCTCGATAACTCACTTCTCTACAACATTGACTTTCATACTTCAAATTAATCTTGTATCTACTATTACATTTTATGCTTACAACCTTCCCTGCTTCCATTTTCCAAATCTGTGGTGAAAGGGTGGGTAATATTAATAATAATATTAATATTCTCATTCATAGAAAAATAAACCAAGGTCCAGAGAGGTAAACTCTTTGCCTGAGGCTAGACAGCAGAGGGGAGCATCAAGCTCAGGCCTCCAATCTCCGGGTAGAAACTCTTCCCATATGACCTGGCCCCACAATTTCTCCTTTTCCTGCTAAAAATGGGAAAGGGACAAGGCTTTAGATTTAGGAAAACTGCTTTTCTTTCATTCAATGATAATGTAATGATGGCGATCACTGCCTCTCTTTGCATGTGGTAAGCCAAGGCTGATGTGCTCTTAGTTACCCATCGTCCTATACAGACTTCTCTACTGTTTTAGCTTAAGCAGGCAGCGTCGATAGTGTCATGGGATGAGCATTTCTTTATTTTATTTTATTTTATTTTTTTTTGAGACGGAGTCTCACTCTGTCGCCCAGGCTGGAGTGCAGTGGCACAATCTTGGCTCACTGCAAGCTCCGCCTCCCAGGTTCACGCCATTCTCCTGCCTCAGCCTCTCTGAGTAGCTGGGACTACAGGCGCCCGCCACCATTATTGAAAATACTTTTCATGTTGCAAAAGCAATATGTTGTTTTTAAAAAATAAGACTATTTAGATACGTTGCTTATAATATGGAAAAACTTGAACAAACAATACGTAAGAGATTGGCCAAATAAACTTCTAGAAACTCTCTGATAGGATGCAGCCATTAAAATTAAATAAGAGAATACTAGTGACATGAAAAAAAGTCTCCTTAGTGAAAACAGGTAGTTACAAAACCGTACGCATACTATTCTGTATTTATAGAAAATGAGGCATAGAATTACAATAGTAGCAGCAACAATAGTAGTTAGAAATGGATTTCTATGTGCCCACGCCATTTCAATGTTCCATACTGGCTATCTCAATCCTCCTAGCAACCCACACTGAACCACAGAGAACCCAAGTCTGGAAGCAACATCAGTGGTTAACCAGTGGTTAACAGTGTTTGCATTCATTCATATTTCCATCTATATTCATTCGTTAATTTAATGAATAGTTACCAGACATTAAGGACCAGCACTATGTGTTCTGAAGCAATAGAAAGAATGCAGCACACTAACAGGGCAGAAAAATGTGGTTTTAAATACAGGGCGTGGAAATTAAAATGACACTGTAAGGCTGCAAATATCAAATAAACTCACAACTTTAGAGCCAGAAAGGATCACGGGAAACATCAACATCCAGTTCTCCCTCTTTTGCTTCATTGCTGAGAAGAGAAAGCCCTGAGGAGCAAAGGCACTTGTCCAGGGTCTCCCCGCCAGAGGGGACAGAGCCAGGGCCAGAATTTGGTTTTCCTGATGTCCCAGTACAATGTCCTTCCTTCTTGACTGCACAACCCTTGCATTGTCAAATTATGTCGATAGGATCAGAGGGCAATGGAACAGCTTCTGAATTGACAGACTGAAGGAGCTGACTTGTAAAGCTAAGTGGCGGCTGTGCTTCCTAGAAACAATGGCATCCCCTGAAAACAAGGTGAGGCCACCAAGATCCTGACTCAGAGCAGAGCACTACTTCTGGGCTCTTTATGCCCCACTGCAGTGACCCACTGCACTGCCCCTTCTTCCTTTCTGCAGCATTTGAAATGGTGCCTCTGAAACTTCCTTCCCAATCCATGGGCATGTGAGACTTCAACAACAACAGGCATGTGAGAGACCTAAACAAACGGGTCGGTAGCAGCCCACTAGCGCTTCCCGCCCCCATCCACAGCCCTGAAGGGACCAAAGCACCTCACTCTTTCTGTGCAAAGTCACTGATATTTGACCACCTAACCCTAGGTTTGGACAACACCTCAATGGCATAGTGCCTGCTGGCCTTGTCCAAGCTCTGGAGGGCACTATTACTAAGCAGACATCCTGGAAATGAACCACAGGATCTCAGAGTTTCTACCTGGTTATCAACCTAAGCATAAAAGTTCTTCTCTTTGTTGAGGGCCACCAAGTATACACTGATGTTGACCAGAAGTAATAAAATGATAGTCTGAGCTCAAGAATAGAAGCCACAACCAAAGCCTCTCATGTTCTGCAAATCAGTGATCACTATTATTGATTGCTATGTCACAATGATAGCTATTTAGATAGTCCTGAGTCAACAAACACCCTACCCCTCCAACACCCCCCCACCGCATACATACATGATCTCAGCATTTGCTACTTGCTTGATAAGCAGTATCATATTGTAGCTAAAGAAAGGATTTTTAGCATGAGAAAGACCTGGATTCAATTCCTAGGCTCACTACTTTACAATTATGAGGCCTCAGGTGAGGTATTCAACCTCTCTGTGCCTCAGCTCCCTCATCTATCAAATGGCAATGGTAACATCTACATCACAGTGTTATTATGATGATGCTATTGATGAAGACGATGCTTATAAAGTATAAAGGACTTTGTTTGATTATTATTGATTTCCTGGGCCAATAAGAGCACCTGGCTCAAAAATATTGTTGAATGAATGAGTCTCTATTATGTGCCAAGTTCAGTGTCCACTGAACAATAAGTCATAGTTCCTGTTAGCTATTAGGTATTCAGCATCCTCGTGATCTCCTAACAGCCTTTGTTATGCAGCTGTCCACTCGATCTTTGAACCCACTGCTCACTTACAAAGCCGCGACACATCAGATGGCTGGTACTGATCATGGAAACCTCTGGTTCCTTCCTCTGCCCTGGCCCCCTAAACCCCACAGTGTACACTACAGACAAAGATGTGGAGATTGGACAAAAGCTACATTCGTTTCTGGAGTGTTTTGTAGACCTCTGAAATTCATGGGTCAAATATCTCTGTCCTGAATTTGGTGACTTTAGACTTCAAGCTCCAGCAGTATCATTTAGCATCACTCACACTGGTTCAGAACTCCTTGTCCACTGATAGGAAGTAGTGTTGTCAATTATAAAGTTTTAAAAACAATGCTCATGACAATAGTAGTAACAATATCTTCCCATGTTTGTTGAATAAGTATTGTGTTCCAGGAATGGTTACTTACAGTAGTCTCTTTATTCTAAGTTTACTGTATGAGGTAGGCACCATAATTCTTACTTTCCAGCTGAGGAAAATGCCACTAAAAAAAGGGTAAGTAACTTGCCCACAGAAGTGATGATCATCAACGGCAGAAACAGAAGTTGCATTTATATCTAATGCGTGTTCCCAAACACAGCCCTGTACTGCCCCTCCTCTCCAAGCACACATAGGGATAGAAGAGCCCCATTATAACATAGCTTATTGTTGCACAGATTTAAGTTATGTCACAGGTCATATATCTCTGAAAACATAGCAATTACATTCACATGTGTATCCATTTACAAATATTAACTAATGAAGCATCTACTACACAGAGGCATCAGAATACTGCCTGGGTTCATACCCAGCTCTTCCACTTATGGTTCTGTGACTCAGGTAGTAAACAAACCTCTCTGTGCTTCAGCTTCTTTGCTTTTAAAGTAAGCATCACAATAGTACTTATTTCAAAAGGCATATAGTAAGTTCCCGATGAATGTCAACTTCGATAACACTGGCTATTATTGTTGTTACAGGAAGTATGATAAATTCTAGGGCTATGAGGTGAGTAGGATGTAGCATTCTGCACTTGATCTGGTGGGAAAAGATGTAAGGACATGCGCAAAGGGAATGTGACAAGTTTCTCTAACAGATGCATGCACAGGGTGCTGTGAGAACACAGGAAGGACAGCTAATTCAGGGCAGGGAGTGAGGAAGATGGGGTATCAAGGCAGTGAGCCTACAAGGTGGGCTAGCTATGCTCCCCAACTCTTGGAGACATGGGGACCATGAAGTGTATCAGACTCACTCAAAGAAGTTATCCTTTGGGAGACAACAAGGGACAGTCCCATGGTGAAACCACCTCATAAGAAGGTCCTTCAGTTTATTAGCTAAGCATCTTAGAATGGGTCTCAAGAAAGACAAGCCTCATGATGAATTTTTGGTATATATACTGAGAATATATACCAAATATAGAGAGTATATCCAGTATATATACTGAGAATTCCTAGAACAGGCAAGTTGACAAGGGAATTCTTGCCCAGAATGGTCTGTTTACTCAGTTGATATGAACTACCCTGAATTGTGTGGCGTAGGGAGCTGTTTAGCTTGATGGCTCTGGTCCCATTTACATGGAAGGATGTCTGCTCATACACTGTTTACTCTTGAAACCACAGTGATGGCACAGGCTGTGTGGCCAGGCCGACCTGGTTTGATTTTGGCACCTTCACATAGCAGCTCACCTTGGACACATGACTTTACCTCTCTGAGACTCCATCTCCTCAAATGAAAGTCACAAGATCTATTTTGCAGAACTGCAGGTGAGGATTAAAATGAGTATCAGTAAAATGCCTACCACAGGACTTGGCACATAATACTAATACTTGATAAATAACAAGAGCTAACATATATTCCTGGGGACTTACCATGTCCCAGCTACTGTCCCAAGAGCTTTACAACATATAATCCTCACATAAGCCCCATTTGACAAATAGAAAACTGAAGCAAAACAAGCTATGACACATGTACAATGTCGAATGGTGGTCCCATTTGTGTCTCAACCCGTATGTTAGTCTCCCTTGCTTGAGGAAAGAACACAAGTGGTGGAAAGTAGAAATAGGCCCAATAATTCAAAGATGTCCCCTTTCTGTCTTAACCTTCTCCTTTGTCAGTTCTGGGTAAGGTTCCAAGTGGACACCCTGCTGAAACTGTTTCTGTGATTACTATCTGAGCACTAAGCCTAACTGCCAGCTGATCCATGGGACATAAGACCCTGTTCTACCGTGTTAGCTACTGCAGTTAAGAAACACTGAGGGTGGATGTGGGTATAAGGTCAGGGCTCTATGTGCTGTGCTACAGCTTCATATTCAGTGCTCCCACTTATGGCTGGGGCTTCTGAGGACAGCAAACCTGTAAGCCAGCACTTCCTACGTAGGAATTCATTTCTAGGGCTTTCTGATATAATGGATTTTTGAGAAGTTTTTCCCTACCCCATGTAGCTGAAGAGAGAGAGGAGTCTAGCTACTGCCTGCTTGATCAAGGAGTGTCTAAGTCACTGGAGTGCTTGGTAGGTAAAACATAGGTGTTTGCTATGGTTTGAACACGGTCCCCCAACTTTCATGTGTTAGAAACTTAATGCTCATTGTAACAGTATTAAGAGGTGGGGCCTTTTAGAGGTGATTAGGCCATGAGGGTTCAGCCCTCATGAATAAATTAATACTGTTACTGTATGAATAGGTTGGTTATTGTGGGAATAGGCTACTGATTTAAAAAATGAGTACTGCTTGATTCTGTCTCATGGGATCATTTCTGCCTCCTGCCCTTTGGCCATGCAATAACAGAGCACAAGGCCCTCACCAGGTGCCAGCACCATGCTCTTGGACTTCCCAGCCTCCCGAACTATGGACCAAATAAACTTCTATTGTTTGTAAATTACCCAGTCTGTGGTATTCTGTTACAGCAGCAGAAGATGAACTAAGACAGTATTCTTTTCCTTTTTCAGCTGGAATCAAGGTTTGATCCTTAACCAACTGGATTTGGGGGGTTTAGATCTCTCAGAGAGAGAGAGAGAAGAAAGAGAGAAACAGAGAGAGAGAGAGAGAGGTATGAAGGCATAAAAATAGGCCAAGCTAATTCTGTTCAAGCTCCAAATTCCAAATGCTCCCATAGTGATACATAACTAGCCCATTTTGGCACCTGCTTCTGGAGAGTAAAGTATCTCTCTGGCACTTCTCAAGGAAGGTTCTTGGATGTGGGAAAAGGGGGTGGTGGTGGCAGAGTTAAAGGAGGAGGAGGCAGGCACAACAATGAACCTCGGAAATGCTAACGACTGATTTTAGAGGTACAGTCTCTGGGACTCTCTGAGTGAAGACAGCTTAAAGGGCGTTACCAGAGAAAAGGCCACAGACAAAGGAGAGGCTGAGTAGGGAGACTGAGGGGAGCCATGTACAGCAGTGTCCAGGCCCCTATGTACCGTGCTAGAGCCCCAAGTCCAGCACTGGAGGTTCACTCAGAGAATGAACCTCTGTGTGAAGAGGCCAGTGCCTCCTAACCTGGAATGCTCTATGAAATAGACAACTTTCATGCTATCTGCCCAGCTAGTCCGGTGCTGATCAACACCAATGGCATCAACTCTGTTAACTAGAAACTTCTCCACAATGCTGCTGAAATGAACTCCTCTTATGAAAAGATGTCCAAATAATTATCTGCCACAATATCCCTCCCTAGTTTCTCTTCCATTTCTTCTTCCTCAATGATCCCTCAGCTCCAAGATCGCTGGCACCATATCTGATAATACTAAACAGATGTTGGAGAGGATTCTATTCCAAGGGACAGCTACAATTTATAGGGTAATTGAAGGGTCAGATTTATTAGAAAGTCCTTGTTGATACCAAAGGTAATTTCTTTTTTTCTGAGGTTGTGGGAGTGGAAAGACAATAGGAAGATATTTCATTGACTTTACTGTCTACAAAACTATTTAGGTTCCTTCTGCCTCAAAGATATTCCACACTCAGGGGCCCCTTCTTAACATCTGCCCCCACATCCTCACCACAGTTTGAGTCAAACTGATGAACCTAGAAAAAAGACTCAAAAAAATAGAATCCAAAAAGAGCACTGTTTACAACACGTACGAGTGATCAATTCACATGAGGCTTGATGCAAAACAACAGGAAATACGATCTACTTTTTAAAGCCACATATTAATTCACAAACAGAAAAGTAATATGATACAACGCTGACCTTAGAAGATGCTGGTTTGATTTTTTGTTGTCTTTTTAAAATTTGCTGATGGTTTCTTGGGTAAGGAGGCTTGTTATTTGGGGAAAGGGTCTTCAGCTTTCTGCTGTCCCTGAGCTCTGGTGCAGATTACCAGGGTTCTGCCAGGCGGCTGGATACATAGGCTGCAAGTGGGTGGTTAAGGTGGGTCTATTCACAAACAGGAACACTCCAGCGAGGGCTGGTTTTAAACGGCAGAGAGAGTGGAGTGTTTTTAAATGAGTTCTGTAATAAGGAAAATTAAGAAGGGGAATTCAAACCAAACTGTTCTGCAGAGCCCTGGGAGAGAGACAGGGAAGAGAGGGAAGGGAGAGAAGGGATGTTGGGAAGTGGGAAGGAGAGGAGCTCTGAAGATGAACCCATCTCAGCCAGAAATTTCTTCAGCTGTCCTTCATTTTATGTATTACGCTTCCACACTATCTGAACAAGAGTTCTGAGTTTGAAAGCTACTAGTTTAGTCATTACAAAAGAGACAAAGATTTGTGGAAATGGCTGCTGTTAAAATGTGGAGAAGAAATCTTCTGGAGAGATGGATAATATGGGAAAATGAGGTAAAGCCTAAAGTGCAATGGATTTATTCAAACTCTGTTGCCTAAATGTAAAAGGATAGGAGTGTCCCTGTTGACACAGTGCTGTGCAGCAAAATTCTTCTAAACTGTTAATTACTTTTCAAGGCCCACCCTAAAGGCTACAGGCTTCTCCCCGAACCCACTTTTTTTTTTGAGGTGGGGGTTCTTTTGAGTGTGGTTCTCTAACAGGTACTTGCCACATTCTGCCTTGCACTCCAGGTCCAGTGGCTGATGTGTGTCTGTCTCATTTTTCCTACTGGACCTCTTCATAGTGACTAAGCTCTCTTCACAGTGCGTCGAAACCCTTCTATCTTCGTAGGACTCTAAAGATCTAAGATAACTGACGTGTCTTATATGTGAAGAAATTAAGTTTAGGCAACAGCTTATTGAATAAGAGGATGCTATTGGTATATAATCAAATTCTAACTGAGTTTTTAAAACAGTTTTCAAATACTTGTTACTGAAAAGCAACAAAGCCTAACCACAAAATCTTCTATTGGTCTAATATAAGAAAACAACACATTTTTGTCTTAACATAGTTATAATATTTTTGTTACTTTATATAATTTATCTATTGCTCTTATCCAGAACCCACAGTGAGTTTAAAGCACCAAAAGTAAAATATCTCAGGTAGGATTTGGTATAATATTTATTTGACTCTCTACCTGTAAAAGTTCTCTTAAATACAATTTTCTCTGATCTAGTTATTCTTCACATTGCATTTTACTTCTGGAAATTGTGCTTACACATTTAGGTATAATTCATTGGTTTTTTTACCCACCCAAGTTTATTACATATGCACTTTACAAAATTGCTTGACTGAGGAGACACCCATTCATCCAGCTCAGCTTCCAAATGTACTGTTCAACCTTTCACTTTATTTTGTTTTACTTGAAATAAAAATGTACTGCTACTTCGACATCACTGCTGACAGCATAATAAACTAGACAATGAATTAATAATGTCACATAAATATAGGATGCACAGGGCTCTTGGTTTTGACTATATACATACTAGTGATTCCATTTTAAATCAAACCTGAAGACTTAAACTTTTTGTAACCACCACTGAAGAAAAGTGCTTTTTTGTCTTCTTTTTTCTTTCTTTCTTTTTTTGAGACAGAGTCTGGCTCTGTGGCCCAGGCTGGAGTGCAGTGGTGCCATCTTGGCTCACTGCAACCTCTGCTTTCTGGGCTCAAGCGATTCTCCTGCCCCAGCCTCCAGAATAGCTGGGATTACAGGTGCGTGCCACCACACCCAGCTAATTTTTGTATTTTTAGTAGAGATGGGGTTTCATGGTGTTGGCCAGGCTGGTCTTGAATTCCTGACCTCAAGTAATCAGTCCGCCTCAGCCTCCCAAAGTGCTGGGATTACAGGTGTGAGCCACAGTGCCTGGTCTTGCCTTCTCTTTTCTTAATATAAAAAACTGACAGATATGACAAAGTAAGACCCTCCTGGACGATTTGGCTCCTGTGCAGAGAACAACCATAAAACCTGGCCATAATACAAAGAATAATGATCTGAAGGTGTTAAAGTGTGAACAGAAGGAGACAGGGGAGTAGCAGCTCACTTACAGAGGTGAGGAGAAGCCAAACTAGCTATATAAGTTCTGTACCTTGATTGTGCTCATTGTTACATTTCAGGAAATAGGACATTTAAGTGTGTAAATTTTATTGGATGTAAATAATGTCTTAATTGAAATCAATATAGGTATAAAACAAACATAGGTATATATAATATGTATATAACATGTATATACTTATATTTGTTTTAACTAAGGCATTAATTAGGGCATTATTACAATGTGTGTGTGTGTGTGTGTGTGTGTGTGTGTGTGTGTGTGTGTTTTAAGTGGCCCCTCTGAATGGCAGATATGGCTTAACCAAACCTTGCCCCAAAGATAGACGTTATGCTAGGGAAATCATTACATCCGGCGGAAAAAGTTGTTTATGCTAGGACTGATCAGGGATAAAGAAATGAGTTGTCTACAATTATATTCTCTCCCTTCTTTTAACTTCTGTAACCCCTCCCACTGTCATTTTTGCAACTTGCTTTGAATAGATTCCTTTTTTTCCCCTTCTTTCTACCAAACCAGTCTTTGTAAGCAAAAAGAAAATTAGTAACAGATGCAAGCTTATTTTTAATGGTCTACGACCAAATTTTCTGGACTTAAAACAAACACTTTGTCCCCTCAAAAGTTCTCTGAATCCATTAAGATACAGCTGTAGGCTCTCACTATAATTCATGAACTAAAAATAGTTTTGAAAACTAATTGTAAGAAACCACACCATGGAGTTACTCGTTGTATTCTGCTTATTTTTTAATTTTTCTCATCCAGAGAGTAAAGTTTGATTTCACAAACATTTTGAAAGTTTTCTTTCTTTCCTCTTTCTTTCTTTCTTTCTTTTCTTTCTTTCTAACTCTAAGCTCTATTCTGATCTCAAGAAAATAAATTTGGGGCAGGTGGTATCTGAAGAGGATATACTGGATTATCCAACAAGGCCTTTTATTATAATTGGCTCTAGTTCAAAGATAGATGTAAAAGCCAAAGGCACAGAATGTTAATTCCAGTAGTTGGAACTCACTTGAGAAGATCTGAATACATTAGTATTAAGTCACAGCACTGGGCTAAATAATTTGCAACCAATTAAGACTTCTAGTATAAAAATTTTCTAGTATAAAAACTTTGTTCATTTACCATCCAAGATCCTTCGCAGTGTAAAAACATGAAATCCTCAGTCAATCCCAGAGCCAACAGAATTGACCTTTTGGAAAACGGGAAGCAACAAATAAGAAAAAGGAGGTCCTAATTCTAGTTGTGGTTTAGCCATTAAACACTTGATCACTCCGGTTGCAGTTTCTTCTTTGTAAAATGTGAACCCTACACTAATGAGCTCTAAAATCACCGGGAGTTCAACATTGCCACCTCTCACATTCTAACATCTCTCCACTCACCTGGTTTGTAGGAGGTGGCTTCCCCATGGCAGTTCAGTATAAGTTTGGGCTCCAGAATCGAATGACCTAGGTTCAAAATCTGTCTGCTTCAGTTATCAGCCTGTATGACCATGGGCAAGTTACTTAATCTTCCTGTGCCTCAATATCTCCATCTGTAAAATACCTGCAATACTTATCTCAAAGGTTTGTTTGGAACAGTAAAAGAGACAATGTACCTGTGAGGGCTAGCAGAGTGCTTGGCTCACAGTAAGTGCTCAATCAGTGTTCAATTAGTGTTGGCAGCTGTTACTGTTGTTAAATGACCACAGCCGGTCTGGCCTGAACCAGGCGGGACCTGAAGGATGGAAACTGGGGAGCAAACCTGCAACTCCACCTGAGGATACACTTGTAACCAGCAGCTCCACAGCCTCCAAAAACACTGACACTTGTGGCGGCCATCAGATGGCTGGTTACTGGGCTCTGGTTCTGAAGACACATGCACTGCTGGTAACCATACTTGTAACCTTTAAGGTACTCTCCAAATCTGATATCCAGATCTGCAGGCCTCATTTCACAGTAGGATCCTTATGGTGAGAATTTATGGCACCACTGGGAGAGGCACCCCTAAGACTTCACTATCCAGCCAATTAACTATCATGGATAACCACAGGGCTAGTCCTGCTCAGACCTTTCTCCATCATTAGATAATTTTGAATCCTCACTGGGAAACTAAAATTTTTGACTGCATTTCTGTGTCTCAGTTTTCTGTTTTTCTAAAATGATAATAATTATGTTCCCCTGATGTGGGATTAAGAGAGAAAATAACAATTATATCTTGATTTATACATTAAGGCAATTTACGAAGTAAGATCTAGGGAATACTTTTGAAGTTCTTTATTTTGCATCTTCCTTCAATATTTTCTCCTTTTGTTAGGGTTCTTTCTTCTTCCGTTTCCATGACTAGGTTCCTGGAACTGAGGTCAGCAAAGTATGACCGGCAGGCCAAACCCAGACCACAGCCTGTTTTGGTAAATAAGGTTTTTATTAGAACATGGCTACACCCATTTGTTTACAGATCATCTATGGTGGCTTTGGGGCTACAGGGACAGAGTTGAGTAGCTGTGGCTCTCAAAGCCTGAAATATTTACCAGCTGGCCCTTAACAGAAAGAGTTTGCTGACTTGTGGCCTAAAACACAGTGAGTTGATAGTAGATAGCCTATATGACTGTTTGCTTGAATAAATGATAATGATCATTTCATTCAATGTCCAGCAAATATTTATTAAATGCCTCTAAGTGCCAGGCACTATGCCAGGTTCTGAACATACAATGAGTTGGGACTCCAATGTGAAGATGACAGACAGGGCCCCTCCCCTTATGGTGTGTACAGTTTAGTGGGGGAAGATAGAAAAGGATTATCCAAACAATTACTTATTTACCGTTGTGATGAGTGTTTACAGTGGAAAAAAGTACACAGTGCTGGGGGAGTATATAAAAGGAAGATCTAACCGTATCTCAGGAACTCCTCCCTAAGCAACTGCCATTTAATTTAAGCTCAGGCCTGAACGTGGATTTCCTGGTTCTGAATTATTAGGGAAAGCAAGGGTTCCCTGATGCCAGAAGAAATGCAAATGGATTTCAGTATGTTTTCCAGTTTGTGCTTACTCCATCCATCTATCTGGCTATGTAGTGCAAAGAATGTTAAAAAGTTCAAGATGCTTGATTTTTCAGCCTTATATATAACAGGAAAGCCAAGCAAATAAATAATTTTAAAATCAACAACGTGAAAATCATAACCCATGTTTAGTTGCTAAAGGCCAGACATCAACACATGACCAAGAGGCACTTCTTCAATCAGCTCCATTCTTTAAGCATGGCAAATCAGAACCTAATTTGAGCCTAAATTGAGTAACATTAATTTTCACACTTGGGGAGGAGATTTGATTGAACATAAACAGATGCCCTGCAGGCTGTGCGCACTTCTGGTTGTCATGTAGGTCTGAAGTTTCTCAGTGCTGCCTGTCAAGGTTGATCAAGTGGGCTTAAGTACTCACATGCTTTGCTTTCCAAAGTCAGTGAGGCTCAGTAAACCACGCAGGCATTCTTTGGGAACACGGCCCACTCTCCTACCCTGAAAGTTGGCAGGTCCTTCTGGAGAAGGTGCATGCCAAAATAGATGCAAGAAGGCAGGGATAAGTGTTGCAGAATACATGTATTTTATAGGCTCTGCTTCACATTTCCTATCACTGGTTAGCCCTCAGAGCTCTGGCAGCTAAATTGGGAGATTCATTCTTCTATTACTTTAAAGGAAATAGAGCTGCAGGTAGATTAAGCATCTAACTTCAGGTCTCTGAGCCTGTTAGTAAGACACCAGGACTCAGGAGATGTGGCAGCTGATCCAAGACAATTTGCTGGAGCCTGGACCCACAAAACTTTGATTTTTAGAACTGCATGGTCCTACTACATGTAAGGGTCATTTTCAGGAGAATCAGTTAAGACAATTTTCTTGATCAAAATAATGTCACCCTGGCAGGCTTCTTGGACAATCCTTTCTCTTTGCTCATGGTGCAGATCTGCAGTGTCCAGCATGGCCTATGGATTGGTTGGTGTGAGCACCTGGCCAGTTGTTACCAAAACCTTTATACACCAGGCCAATTCTCACCTCCAACATATCCACAGCAGGGTAAATGGGAAGGAGTTAAAGGAGCCAAAAATGGACTATACTAACATCACCTTTCTTGAGAAATACTATTGTTCTTAATAATGAAAGACTCCTATTATCTGGATATTCTTCTATTCTAAAAAAAAAAAAAAAAAAAGGAAGGAAGAAAGAATGCAAAAAAAGAAATTCAGCTATTTTTAAATTGCTTTTATTCTGATAGTAGTTTAATAATTTTGCCCTAATGTCTTGAAATAACATAGGATTACCTGGAGTTTCTCTCAACATGACTGGAACATTGAGTTTAAAAGAATATTTTGACACTGATGCTGCATAAAGATAATTTCAAGCCTATTGTCACCAGGACTTTCCACTTTTATTCATTCTCTCAATAAACATTTATTGAATGCCAGGTACATGAAGATGCAAGGGGTTTTGATGGGGGATGAATACTGGTGAAGAACGTCTATAGTTCTCCCACTTAGTGGAGTGTCACCCAAATAAATCATGACCTTACAGGATGCAGAATAAATGCTGTAACAGGAGCTTCACCCCAAGGAGCCCAGAGTCAGGAGCAGCTGCAAGCACTAGTGCTGGTTGGCCCATGAGAGGCGGTAAATCAGTGTGTTCACATGTGACAACATCTAGCCTTCCTTCCTAATGATGCTTGATAGAAACCCACAGCATCTGATGTAATGAAACCTAATAATTCAAAATAATCTCCTTATGCTCTATGTGGGTCAACAGAATAAATGTTTATGTCATCTTAACTTCTGACGTGTGGTTCACAAAAGACCTTATAGAAATACAAAAACCAGGAGGGATTTTCTTTTAGGAAATGATTTTAGTCTCTAGAACCTAACTATAAGAGACAGAAAACAAAAACAACTAAAATAAGATTCAAGGGTAAGATGATGATTGCCAGCCAGCTACATTGAAAACAGCAAATTATTATTTTTAAAACAATATGGTCCAACACATTTTTTTCTGTTAATTTTTAGACCCGCAAGAATTTTAAGGGAAATCAAATGCATATAGTTCTGACTCATTTACACCCATGACTCATCAATATGTTGTTTTAAACAAATCATTGAAAGTCCAAGAAATCTTCTGTTTTTAGAGAGGCACATCATTTAACAGCCAGAATCTTAACACAAACTTGAGTTTAACCAGATATGTTGAACCTGCAGTGCCCAGCAAATACCAAAGCGGTGGAGATAGGCTCTTGTGCAACCTTTAAACATGACTTGGGTTTATCCCAGAATAACACAAACATGGCAGAGCCAATCAGGTCCCACTCAATTCAAGAATACAACAAAGCTCCAACATATCTATTTAAGAACCCCAATAAAATGAAATTTCATTTCTACCAGTTCAGTTTCTTCACATCTAATATTTTATTTTTGGCTTTCTGGCCTAGAGCTGATGGGAATTCTGCAGCGCTATCCATTTTCGAAATAAACAGTTTTTAAAAGTTTCCGTGACGAGAAGACACAGCTAAGAATGGTAAGAGGTATTTCCAGGGGTTCTGCCTTTAGCAGACAGTAACCTGCCTCTGGTATGCATGTGTGTATGTGACAAACAAATGGGAAAAATGAGAACCTTAGTTAAGTTGAGGGACAAAGAAGCCCGAGTTTCTCACAGCCAGACCAATCAGGAGTTGGCTAGAGGCCCTGGTTTTCAGGAGCAATTTGGCTTTGACATCACCATCCTATAAGCTATAAAAACATTTGGAAAAACAAACAAGCAAGACCAGAAAATTCACAGACAAACAAAAAGCTGAATTCCTCCAAAGAGAATGTTACAATACCATGAGGTGACAGGGGAAAAAAATACCTCAAGGGCATCAAGCTCCTAAGCACTTAATTCTTCAAGATTTTTTGTATAGACAAATCTCATGACCAGGGGGAGTACAATGAGCCTGTTTCATGTCCACTTCAGTCTTTAGAATTAAGTAGTAATTACCCAGGCAGTCCACCAAGGCCTTCATAAAAATCTAACTGAAGAGCAGAGTTCAGTTTTTAGAAGAAAACTACCCTGAGCAGAGGGAAATGTTTAAATCTGGCCAGGAAGGAGCTCCTCCCTCCATTAACTGGGAGATCTTTCAAGTCCCACCTGCTGCTTGAACTGCAAGAGTTGTTTGGGTGTTCGTAGACTTGGATGGCTAGTTTCCGTGCGAACACCTAGCAAAAAAGCTGAGCCTGTTATTCTCTACTTCTCGCTTCCCTCTGACTCTCCCATTGCCAAGGTGGCTGGCAGAAGCTTCACAACCTAATGTGGGCTTCTTGGTATGTACTACCCCAAGATATAACTTTTTTTTTTGAGACGGAGTCTTGCTCTGTCACCCAGACTGGAGTGCAGTGGTGCGATCTCAGCTCACTGCAAGCCCCACCTCCCAGGTTCACGCCATTCTTCTGCCTCAGCGCCCCACCCCGAGTAGCTGGGACTACAGGCACCCGCCACCACGCCCAGCTAATTTTTTGTATTTTTAGTAGAGACAGGGTTTCACCATGTTATTCAGGATGGTCTCGATCTCCTGACCTCATGATCCGCCTGCCTCGGCCTCCCAAAGTGCTGGGATTACAGGCGTGAGCCACTGCGCCCCGCCCGAGACATAATTTTTATTGCAGTCTTGCCTTTCTTTTAACCAAGTGCTAGAATCCCAAAAAAAACTCACTTGAAAAGGATGGCTTCCCTTAAGTGGGCAATATTTATAATTATAATCACTAGGTGTTTGAAATTTACTCTAACAATAGGGTTTCTGAAAAAATATACAGATAATGGAACACATTAATAACTAGGAAGAGAGGCAGTAATTCATGCCTGCCATTCTGTACCCACATGCTAAAATGAAAGCCTGACAGAGAGCACCATCCAACCTTCTGAGTATCTTTGCACCTATTGTTATACCTGCTCATTGAGCTGTGGGTTGCAAGGTGAGATGACGAACATGTTCAAACCTTAAGTCATTATCTAATCCCAACCTCCTCCTCCTGCATTTTATTGGTAAAGGGTGATCATCCATCCAGCTGCTCCAGTCACATCCCTTTCTCTCACTGCCATTATTCAATTGGTCAACCAAGTCCTACTAACCTGTCATTTGTTTATCTGTCCCCTACTCTTCTTGCTATTTCCACTGGCCTAGTTCATGACCTCTCCATCTCCTCCCCAGATACTGTACTGAAATACCTGCTAACTAGTCTCCTTGCCTCTAGGATAGTCCCTTATGAATTTCTCCTCTGCTCTGCCTCCCAAGTTAGCTGCCTAAATATGTGCCTTGGAAACAATGAAATCATACTCATAATTTGAAGAAAATATTGGTGAATATTATTATAACCTAGGAGGGTAAAAAGTATTTCTAAGCAGGACAGAAAACCTAGAAGGCATAAATATGGTCACTTAAAAATGTCTTCTATAAGATAAAGAACAAAGATTAAAAACAACTGGAGAAAATATCTGTGACATATATATGTGGGGGAAATGCTAATTTACTTAATAAAAGAATTCTTACAACTCACTAAGAAAACAAACTAACTATAAATTTGAAATAACATCTTGAGTCCATCCCTTGGCCACACTAGGAGAGGAAAAACTAATGTAAATAATTATAAAGCTGTGAAGGCACAAAGTGTCCTGCAAAGATTAGGTGTAAGAAAATTGGTTAGGTATCACCATTACCAAACCTGCTTCAAATGCTCTGCCTAGATTCAATTACATTACATATCGACACTGAGATCCTTTAAGCAGTTGAAAAATGCCTGTGGTCTCTTGTGTTTGTCTTCAGAACGCAAGTGGAGCATATTTGCACAGAACAAATAATTCCCTGTCAAGCTAGAAGGGCTTCTTTGCTTGATAACTGATGTTTCAGCTTTGAGCCAGAAGGTTAAAGTCTTTCTAAAGAACATTTCTGAGTTCACACAGCACTAAACCCTATTACTCCATTATTCCATACCAGCCTTGGCTGGGAGGCCAGAACAATGCCCATCAGGTGAAACTGACTGGCTTTTCCATTTTGACCTGAACTAAGTGATCAAATTATGTCCCTTGGCAAGAAGGCAAAGTATCCACAGCGTGTACAACACTGGCATTGCTGACATACCTGCCAAAGACACTAACTATACCTAGGCATGCGGTCATCCAGAAGTAACGTGTCACGATCTTAAATGCAAGTAGTAAAGACAACTCACCTTTCAAATGAAACTGAGGTGAGATCTCTTGCAGACATAGGAAGAGATATAAGATAAATTTTGTTACAAAAGCAAGTAATTCAAAATGCTGATATAGCCTTTTATGTGAATCTGGAACATGGGCCAATCAACTGAGACCACAAAGGAATCCCAGGCAAAAGCCCTAGATAGTATTAGTGTCCATTTGCAAAAAACGGAATTTAAAAAACAGAGCTAGTATTAATAGCTGGAATGCAATCATGAAATCAATCTGGGGGACACACAAGAGGTTAAACCTAACCAAACAGTATTGGAAATTAGAAAATTTAACCAATTATTTTCCAGTCTTTAAAATGTAGGGCTGCATCGAGGAACGCACACATCAGAAGACCACTATCATAAGACAGATGGCTAGTGCCTGAATACATTACTTTTTGTTGTTCTGAATTGTCTTAACTTTGTGAGCACTTACTCATAATCTTACTGAGAATTATGATATAGATATGAATTTAATTTTCAAAACAGCTTTAAAAAAAGTTGGATTTTTGAACTTCTGGCTAGTGCAATGAATCTGCAGAAATTCAAACCTTGACCAATGGTTTCTCAAAATCCATTTGATTCTATCATTTGCCTCTGCTAAAATTAATAAAATATTCTCTCAATAAATCAAGGCTTACAAAGCCACTGTTCATTATTCCTGGCTGAAATGGGCTCAGCGGCTTCTGGAAATGAGTGTCACGCATAGAGATACATAATGCGATCACTTAGATGGCTTGCACACTGGCAAGGGGCAGCCAGTCTAGAACTCCACAACCTACACGAGGACAAAACCTCCCTAGAGAGAACCAAACCCCACCACTAGGCCGCCTTCTGTTTCCTGAAGAAAAAGGGTTGTAACTTATCTGAAGTAGTGAGTGCCAGGACATGCTGTGATGTTGCTATTGCTTGAAGGGTATTATAGAGAGAGAGAGAGAAACTGTAGGTCAGAGGGACAGAATAAACATCACTAAAGCAACACATAGTGACCTCAGCTTTGTCTCGGGCAGACCTAGGAGGGCCTCATCTGAGGTCAATAGGTTGTATGCTAAATTAATAAACAAAAAGCAAACAGCACAAAACCCACTTGAAACTAATATGATTCTTCCCTCAGGACCCCGTTTTTAAACAAACAAACTTTGGGATAAATAAATAAGTGGAGACTCACTCTGGGAAGCATAATGCCCCTCTGCAGCTTTGTCTTCATGCCCTTCATATTCCCTGCTGGATAGTTGCCTGTTGGCAGTCTCTAGTCGATCTATGAACAAAGAGGAAATGATTACAAAGAAATGTATATGGATTGAAGTCATCATCTAACCAAGAAATTAAATAAGTGCCAAGAGCTGGGGAGGAAGAGATGCTCAGGCAGGAGCCCAAAACTGAACAACTTGGGGACAGACAGTAACTATGTCCCAAAATATCAAAAGAAAAGGCTTCAGATGCCACACTGTGTCTTTATGCGATCTAATGCCAAATAATATGCACGAGCAGCAGCCAGCTAGGGACAGGTACTGAGAAAAACCACCTCACTGCCTCCAAGGCCAGCAAATCTGATTTGAAGTGTTCACAAAGACAGTCTCCTTGGCCTCAAACCCAGCCCTAGTCTAATCTTGATCATCAGCTGTAAATTTTAGCCAGTGATAGCTCTCTGTATCTCAGAATCAAAGAAAAAAAAAAAAAAGAATACCAAAAAGTCAAAATGACCTAATGTATGAAGACTCTACACAGCAAGTTCTATGTTTGCTCAAACCACTTGGTAAATCTTTAATTATTCAATAAATAATCCAACTCAACAAGTATTCACTGGATGCAGATGACACCCAACCCAAAAGAGTTTGTAGCAACAAAAAAGGTGGGATCTAGCTACTGGGTACTACCAGGACATTGAGTGTTTTGACATATGAAGCAACTGAAAATGGCTTGGCTGAAGGTGAAGTAACATTTATAGGTTAACTCATTGTGCATATCGGAGATTGCCAAAATCCAGCAGCAGGTGGCTCCTATCTTTCAGCGAGTTTATTGTCTACTTATTTCACAACTGTGGGGATTTTTTCCCCCTGGGGGAAAATATGTCTAGCTCTGTCTTCTATTGTTCACCTAGCAATAGTTAAGTGCTGCTTTTCAAAGTGTGCTACCAAATGACAGCCCCATGTGGTTGTGTGTCTAACATTGATCTTTTCAAACATTTGGATTCTCATAGCCATGAATCGTGGTTGAGTACTTTTAAAGCAAGAAGGAGCCACAAACAGAATCCCTTCCTTTGACAGACTCATGCATACAGGCTGTCACTTCCAAAGCTCGATGCTGCAATATACAACCC
This sequence comes from Hylobates moloch, assembly GCF_009828535.3. Taxonomy (NCBI): domain Eukaryota; kingdom Metazoa; phylum Chordata; class Mammalia; order Primates; family Hylobatidae; genus Hylobates; species Hylobates moloch. The sequence goes on along the minus strand of NW_026652286.1, from coordinate 67,448,675 downwards.
ACAAGGAATAAAGAACAATTCTGCTTTTTGAGCACACCTCTTCCTTCCCCAGATGGTTGAAATATACAAGATTATCCAACACAGGTAGACTAGCACTTGTGGCAAAGCACTCTGGCCCTGAAGTCGTGCTTTTAGCTACACAGGTAGTTTAGGTAGAGAGAACATGAATAAACATGCCTCGGAGGTCTCTGTTGAAATCATGAAGTCTTCTAATCTCGCCTTCCAATTTGTTTCTCATTGCCTTGTCCAGTGACTCTCGCTTGGTGGTAGACTTGACCAGACTTTCATAGGCTTCCGAAATTCTCTGAAGTTCTTTTTCAAACTAAAAGAAAGAACTGGCATTAAAGTGGTACCTTTGACATTCATGCTGGTGTCTTGGTAAAACGGATTCTTTGACATTGCCAGTGTGAAGGCTGTATCTTCAATGCAGTCTTTCTGCATCTCAAGTTTCATGTGTACCAAATTGTATAATCGATTTCACTCCCCCACTTGCTCTCTAAAGACTACATTAGGATCTTGTAAATTACAGGCTCACAAGTCTGGCCAAACTGTCTGATGTCACCTTGTAAAAGTCCCTCTGTACCAATATTAGAAAGGGGTAAATCTAAACATAACTTAAACCTCTTACACTTTTAATGGCAATTTATAGCTATTATGATTATTCCCAGTTAACATCAGGAAAATATTAAAGTACAAAAAAAGAAAGGACTATAATTAGAACCCAAGTTTCCAGACTCCAAGTACAGTGCACTTTACAGAGACACTCCTATCTGTCCCCAAAGGAACATAAAATCCACTGGAGGAAAGGCTTCATTACCTAGTATTTTTATTCCTTTGTCTATAAAATTATCTATATGGTGCAGTGGCTCACGTCTGTAATCCCAGCACTTTGGGAGGCTGAGGGGGGTGGATCACCTGAGGTCAGGAGTTTGAGCGGTCTGGCCAACATGGTGAAACCCTGCCTCTACTAAAAATACAAATATTAGCCAGGCATGGTGATGGGTACCTGTAACCCCAGCTACTTGGGAGGCTGAGGTGGGAAGATCGCTTGAGCCTGGGAGGCGAAGGTTGCAGTGAGCAAGATCACGTCACTGCACTCCAGCCTGGGGCAACACAGTGAGATTCCATCTCACCAAAAAAAAAAAAAAAAAAAAGAGGTTTAATGGACATGTACATGTACCTAATCATAAACAAATATATCACAGACGATCTCTTTATATTCAGGAATTAATAGCCAAGAAATTAAAACCATTTAAAAAATATTTCACTAAATCAAAAACTAGCTGGGGAAGCCTTTAATCTATGGCACATATAAACTGATAACAAGTAGCTCTATTCTAACAGGAGTTTGATATAATAGTGTGATTTTGATGTAGATATCAATAAATCCCATTGTACTGTTATGTAGCATAAATGCAAGAGAAAGGGTAAAGACCAGGTGAGGGTACCTGCAAACACAGATGGATGCTTGGTGAGATGCTGCTAAGGTCAGAATCAAAGGCAAAGCTGATGGGGTTGAAAGCACTAGTGCCCTTCACTGGGTGCCAGATCAGAGCCATGTTTTCAGTCCTTCCATAGGACAGCAATGGCACCAGGAGCCAGGGACCCTCTTTTCTGAGCCCCAACTGCCCAGATCAGAAAGTCCTGCCAAGACTCCTACAAATAATACGTATCTGAACAGATATTCATTGTTTGCTTACATGTCAGGTGTTTTTCCACATGCCAAGGATACAGAAATAAGGACAGCAATTCCTGGCCTTTAGGAGCTAGGAGTCTTAAGTTGGCCTGTAAATATTAGAAAGAAATGGTAGTCCAGGAATGAGGGCAAGGTAGAAGTGGCAGGAGGTGGGGCCAAAAGGAAGGACTTTAAATTATGGGCAGGGGAGGCTTAGTGGGGGTGAGAGATACTGGGGAAGGAAGATTATAACTCTGATCTCATCCAAGTTTTTATAGAGACAAAACTAACAGATGGGGTTGGAGAGTGGGGGTTTATCGGAGAGGATGTAGTAGAGATATCCAGGTAAAAAGCTAATGTAAATAGCTCAATGACAGATGACAAGGGCCTGAACTATGACACTAAAAGGGCAAATTCCAAAGACACTAATGAGTAGAATCAACAGGTTTTGGTGACTGGGTGCAGAGAGTAAGGAAGAAAGCAAGCAAATACAACATAAACATTCACAGCTCAGAAGATGGGGTAAGGAGACTTAACCAAGATAAATGATTATAAGAGAAACAAGTTCACTAAAGAAAGAAAACCAGTCTGGGTTTGGAGATTCCATGTTTGAGGAACCCGCTGCAAATATTGGCGAAGATTTCCAGTTAGCAGATGAACATACAAGTCTAAAAGCCAGGAGAGTGGCTGGGGTGTCCTTAATGTACAGATGACAGATGACATCAGAAAGCAGAGACCACTCAGGGAGGTAAACAGAAGATTAGAAGGCCAAAAAAGCATTCACGCCAAAGGAGGGGCAGGGCACCAGGGAAAAAGACCGAAGCCAGTGGAGCCGTAGGAGCCTAGAAGCCAAAAACTTAAAGGAATGAGAGATACTGTGGTCAGTGCCCTCAGAGGTTACAGAGTAGCCAGGATACGGCTGAGAAGAGGCTGATGAACAGGCTGGAGAGCACGGGGGCTTCTGCTTAGCAGCAGCCAACTGGAGCCGAGCTGAGATAACCAAGGTTCCTTTCGGTACCACCTTATGTTCCCAAAGGCCTCCTTACATCAGAGTTGGTTCTTCCATGGTCCCCTCATTCCAACAAGGCCTTTCTGATTCGTCCACAGATATCATGAACCACTGGTAATGCAGCAGCACAGAGGACAGTATGTCCTAAATCCTGTTCATAGCCTTATCATGAAATATGATCCTGTCTTTAAATTTTATTTACAAAAGAGATGGCTCCCAGACACACTAACACTTCTTTGCTGATTTTATCTATAAAAGGTGGCCTTTGTTTTCAGACAGCTGGGCATGTCATAGGAACAGTCCCCATCAAGACCAAAGAGCATCATCAAGTCACCAGGGAAGCTGAGAGAACCACACACTCTGAGGCATCCACCATGAGAGTGGTGTTCAGGCTTCCAGTCCAGGACAACTAGCAAGGCTTCCTTAACTACACCCACAGGGACCCTTCCCTTGGTCTGATTTTATAGTATTTTTTATCTGTTGTATTTCCCTCATTGGAATTCTAATCTGCGTCTGCACTTTGCGGCTCTGATTCGACTACTAACTCCTTGAGGGTAGAATAGCTCTTACTGTCCTAGAACTACGCCTTGCCCATGACAAAATACCGACTGATTAGTTAATCTTTAAATGTATAACTTCTAAAGACAGACTTGGACACTGAATCATGCATTCTTTCCTTTTACTCAAAGAACTTCCCTCTGCATACTGTCAAAGGAAACTTCAGGATCCCTACCACAATATAGTTTACTATCTCAAATCCTAAAACAATCAAGACCTGACATAAGGTTATGTGCTTAGAAGGGACCTAGAAAAAAAAACAAGGGTCTTAGTTCAGAACAAGGTAATTCCTATGAGAACTGATAGCTGTAATGGTAGAGAAAGACTAATCCCCTTCAGTGCATGCTATGGATATGGTTTGTCCCCACCAAAATTCATGTTGAAATTTGATTCCCAGTGTGGTGACATTGGGAGGTGGGGCCTAGTGGGAAGTGTTTGGGTCATGGGGGTGGGTCCCTTGTGAATGGCTTGGTGCCTTTCTCGCAGTAGTGAGACTAGACTGGATTTTGCAGGAATAGATTAGTTCCCATGACAGTAGGTTGTTATGAAGAAAGACGTGCTCTTCACGTTTTGCCTCTTTATACATGTCTGCTTCCCCTTTGACCTTCTGCCATGTTGTGACACAGCATAAAAGCCCTCGCTGGAAGCCAAGAAGATACCAGCGTCATGCTTCTCAAACTTCCCAGCCTGCAGAATCATGAGCTAAATAAATCACTTCTCTTTATAAATTACCCAGTCTCAGATATTCAGTTATAACAACACAAAAGGGAATAAAAAAGTATGATTACAGAGGACAGAGTTATGAGTAAATGTAGGAAGTTAAATAGATGCAGGGTTTTTTTGTTTTTGTTTTTTTGACAGTCTCACTCCATCATCTAGGCTGGAGTGCAGTGACACAATCTCAGCTCACTGCAAACTCCACCTCCTGGGTTCAAGTGATTCTCATGCCTCAGCCTCCAGGGCAGCAGGAATTACAGGGGTGCATCACCATGGCTGGGTAATTTTTGTATTTTTTTTTTTTTAGTAGAAATGGGGTTTCACCATGTTAGCCAGGCTGGTCTCCAACACCTGATCTCAAGTGATCCGCCTGCCTTGGACTCCCAAAGTGCTGGGATTACAGGCGTGAGCCACCGCACCCGGCCAAGATGTAGATTTTGACTTAACATAAAGAAACATTTCCTAACTACATTTTCCAGAAGTGTAGTATACCCATTAGTGAGCTTCTCTTCTCTGGAAGCATTCAAGTAAAAGATGAATACCTCCTTTCAGAGAATGACACAAGGATTACTAAGGAATGGGAAGTTGAAGTAGACTCATTTTAAGAATTTTTAAACTAAAGCTTTTTATTTCTAACTATACACTCCTTCAGAGTAAAACCACACCTTCTTCTTTCTATTTCTCCATGTTCAGAACATCTTAAGCACCCTCTGATATTTGTTAAAGACACAGGGAGGGTTAGACAGGCTGGTTTGATACAAAAACTATCCAGACCGGCTCAGACTCTGAGTACAGTGCAGGGGGGGAATCCCAGTTTACCTTCCCAGCTCTCATTCTCCTTTTCAGTCTAGGTGTCAGGGAGCTCTTAGGCCAGGCCATAAGAATTCCTGCAATCACAGAAATACACTCAATGTCCCAGAGACAGAACTACAAGCAGAGCAGAAAGCCCTGCATGACTTTCACTGGCACTGTTGTAATAAGCAAATGGACAGAGAAGGCCCTGAGAAAATCTCAGCCATTCCAAGCTCCAGATACTGGCTTTTTCCCCTGAGCACCTTCATGTGCAACACTCAGGGATGCACAGGACCAAAGAAAGGCCTGCTGTGCAAGCCACAGACTGCCCAATCAAAGCCACCTTTGTTTCACTCACAAAAGAGGGTCTTCACTAAAGCAAGCCTGGGGTAACTGTTAATGCTTGGCCCTCTCCCATCAAGTGCCCGTCTATTCCCTGATGGCTTTCAAGGCCAACCCGCTCAACAGCCCACAGTCTGGCCCTGGTAGAAACTCCATCGTTAATTACATTTCAGGGAAACCGGGAGGAAAAAGATGCAAAAAACATAACCAAAAGGAAAAATTGAAAACAACATCTCTTTCTGGGGGTCCTCGACCATCATTCCAACATTAACAGTGATAATCACTACCTTGAGCCTCTTTGGAAACAGGGTCTTCATATCTAGGCTGGGATTTGATAGTCTCTGAATTTAATCGTTCTCTTCTGCTGTGTTCCTGGCACAGTATGCATAGGCTAAATTCTGCAATTAAAAATTCATCTATTTTTAGTTTTGCCCTTACAATGAATCTCTGCAAGGGCCAAAACGTTCCCAATGCTGCGAGGAACTCAGATGGGATGAAACTGTGGGCATAGCAGGGTCATATCCTACAACATCGTGCAGCAAAACAGGGGTCACATCCATGCCAGGAGAACCGGCAGCTATCATCCCTGAGAAGCAAAGTTTTCACCCCATCTGACCACCCTCTCCCCAAACCTAAGGCTCAGGCAGCTACACTGAGTGGCAAGGCTGGGGATGAGGGAAGATCTGGGAATAGGGTGACCTTAGGAATGCAAGGCACAAAATGTTATGTCATGAAGTTCATGCAACTCTTGTGTCTCTTGGTCCTAGTTGTTGAGAACAGCTATCCAACTTGTGATGAGTATGCAAGTATCCATCAAAATCTGAGGTTTGAATCAATAATTCTGGTTTTACATATGACTGATTAATGTAGTACAGTAAGTCCTCATGTAACATCACTGATAGGTTCTTGGAAACTGCAACTTTAAGTAAAATGACACATAGCAGGCCCCCAAATAACATCATTTCTTTCAACATCATTTCATTGTGATGTTGATGAAGAAAAAATTGGCTTTGCTTAAAATTGTAGCTTCCAAGAACCTATTTATGATATTAAGTGAGGACTTACTGTACTTGTAGAACAATTTATAACATTCAAGGGACTGAAAAAGTTTTGGGTTCTAGAAGGGACACAGCTTTTGATTTGTCTCCTCTTCCAGAAGTCATCAAAATCCTTGAGGCCACAACTTTTAAGAACCATCCTCTGTGCAGGAATACTGAGACACTGGGAGATTAAGCCACTTTAGTTTTCAAAATGGAAATGGGCATCAAAATCAAGAAAGAGATGTATGTTATAGGTCAATAAAAAGTACATGTTTAATCCTAGCACTTTGGGAGGCCAAGGTGGGCGGATCATGAGGTCAGGAGATCAAGACCAACATGGTGAAACCCCGTCTCTACTAAAATACAAAAAAAAAAAAATTAGCCAGGTGTGGTGGTGCGCACCTGTAGTCTCAGCTACTCAGGAGGCTGAGGCAGGAGAATTGCTTGAACCCAGGAGGTGGAGATTGCAGTGAGCTGAGATCGTGCCACCGCACTCCAGCCTGACGACAGAGTAAGACTCTGTCTCAAAAAAAAAAAAAAAAAAAGTACATGTTAATAAAAAGGCAATGAAAAATAACAAGACCTCCAATTTCTGCACCATTTGTATAACTTCAGAAACAGCCATGGGAAAAACCCCAGCACCAAATTCTGCCTTCAAGCGGGTCTGTATAGCTTCTGGACATGTCTGCCTTGAAGCTTCATTAGGAGAGAAGAAAGAGATCCTTGTTTCCCAAGAAGTGCTGAGTCTGCACTTCCCAATTTTCAGACCATACCAAAAAGAAGCTGCCCAAAAATGTCAGAGGCAAGCTTGGGCCTGTGCAGTGTCTTATAGGCTGAGGGCTGTGAAACAACATGCCTATTTCCCAACTTCTAAGGGTGCAAGAGGGGGTGGGTGTGAGGCCACAATCTTTAGGGGGCCCCTGTCTGTTTCTGGCTCTCATTTTTCGCCTCCAATAAAGCCAGCCAGAGGGAGCTCAGCCAAGTCTGGTCTTGACTCCAGGGAGCTCCAGACCTTTTCAGTGGAAGCTCTGCACAAACGTGCTGGGACAAATTGTCTGTAAACATATGCACCATCAAATCCACTGCTCCCTGACAGCCCTCAGGAAGCAAGTAGAGCCTACTACTCTAAAACCCTTGACCAGCAAAATGACCAGCTTGACCTGTGAAATCAGCACTAACTCATGAACACTAACACTAAATGGGCCAGCCGGAGCATTAATTGTCACATAGAACCAAAGTGACAATGTTCTTGTAGTCAGGTGGGGTTTATACTCCTATACTTTAACTTTACAGAAGCCCTTTATGGCCAAGGGAAGAGCCCGCACTTACTCTTAGAGGATCATTACTACTACACATGCCTCCTCACCCCCAGAAAGGAAACTCAAGTGCTCTATGGCTGTCTTGCCCTAAAACATCCTATTACTTTTGCCCAACCCCCTTGCATCCTACCTGCAGCACATGAGATGCTGACTTGAGGGGCATCATGAAATCACTGCCCAGCAACAGCTCATTCTTGCTGGACGTTCCCCTATTTACTTTGGCTCTCAGCATAAATCTCTAAGAATAATGGCTGCTATACATTTAAATATTCCAACAGTAACTACACGGGCTGGAATTACTCAGCATCTCCCCACCTAATAAGTCACAACATGCAGAAACATGCAGTCACAAACATGCAGAAAGCACACAATAACTCGTACTCTTGACCCTCTCATGTTGAGGCAAGGCTGCTTTTTGCAGAGACCGGCTAATGAAATGAACATGACAACATAAGGTTCCTGTCTGAGATTCCTAAATTTAAAGGAAAATTTGGTATCTCTCACTTCGTTTCTTTGTGGTTTTATTTTTTATTTTTGAGACAGGATCTCATTCTGTCACCCACGCTGGAGTGCAGTGGAGTGATCTTGACTCACTGCAACCTATGCCTCCCCAGCTCATGTGATCCTCCCAAGTAGCTGGGACTACAAGGCATGGGTCACCATGACTGGCTAATTTTTGTAAAGACAGGGTCTTGGCATGTTGCCCAGGCTGGTCTCAAACTCCCGGGCTCAAGCGATCCACCTGCCTCAGCCTCACAAAGTGCTGGGATTATAGGCATGGACCACCAGGCCTGGCCTCCTCCGTGTTATTTACTCTCCGTGTTATTTACTCTCCGTGTTCCCTCTTCTACATTCCTCCAGGCGGAGTAATCCTACTTAGCCTCTGAGTCTCTGATCAAGAGCCACCTCTGCTGTTCCTACAGTAGACCCTTCACACTCTTACTGAAGGTGTTAGCATATGCAACTCTCTCCCCTTTTTGGAATGGCAGCTCCTCCAAGGCAGGAACTGGGTCATTTTTATTTTCGTCTCCCTAAAGCCTTGAACAGGGCCTAGTATAAAAAGGGGTCTAGTGCAATGTTGGCAAGTCAGTCAGTGCATCAACTCCCCATGACCAGGTAAAGAATTTTGTCTCCCTCCCATTCCCCAGGGAAGTCACGCACCTTGTGGAGCTTGTCGGCATTGTCGTAGTAACCCTGAAGTTCCTGGTGAAGCACCCGGTTCTCCTCTGTTAATATCTCCACCATTTGCTGGGCTCGCTCCACAATCGCAAAGGCATCTGGACCAAGCTGCTGGCTAGGGGAGGCGGCGGGTGGGGGCTGTGGAGCACCCAGGGCCATCGGGAGTGGAAGCGGCAGGGAGACAGAGTGCAGTGGCCCACTGGCGGAAGAGGTCTGGGAGGACATGGGGCTGTGCTGCTGCATGGTTGACGGGAACGGAAGTTGGCATGGGCGGCTGCAAGGCAATGGAAGGCAGCAGTTAGAGCCCGGGGAAATGGTGGGCGCAGGAAGGAAGCCCCAACAATACTGGCACTGTTGATGGCTTCCACGGTCAGAGGCCATCAATGCACTTCCCAGTGGGAGGTATTCACTGTGCTCCCATCTCAATTGGCACCATTCCGGCTACTGGGGAAACAGCGACCAAGGCAGACCAGGTCCCTGCTCTCAGATGTTTACATGCTAGGGAGAGAGACAGGCAAGCCACCCAACAATAAAGCCAAGTATCAAAACGTAACAAGTACTCTCCAAAGAATAAGGTGGAGTGATGTGACAGGGAATGACCTCATGGCTACTTCCTACTGAGAGAGCAGAGGAGTCTCTGAGAGGGGTGGTTTGAGCTAAAGTCACACTGACAGACAAGAACCAGTGGTTTGGACAGAGCGGGTGAAGAAGTGGGGGAAAGAAGTATTCCAGGTAGGAGATGTCAGCCAGCACAGTGGTCCCCAACCAATGGGCCATGGACCAGTACACATCTGTGGCCTATTAGGGACTGGGCCACACAGCAGTAGGTAAGTGAGCAAAGTTTCATCTATATTTACAGCCACTCCCCATGGTTCACATTACTGCCTAAGCTCTACCTTCTGTCAGATCAGCAGTGGCATTAGATTCTCATAGGAGCGTGAACCCTATTGCAAACTGTGCATGCAGGTGATCTAGGATGTTTGTTCCTTATGATAATCTACTGCCTGATAACCTGTCACTGTTTCCCATCAACCCCAGATAGGATGATCTAGTTGCAAGAAAACAAGCTCAGGGCTCCTACTGATTGTACATTACGGTGAGTTGCATAATTATTTCATCATATATTACAATGTAATAATAATAGAAACAGAGCGCACAATAAATGTGATGCATTTGAATCATCTTAAAACTACTCCAACCTCGCAATTGTCTGCAGAAAAATTGTCTTCCACAAAACGGATCCCTGGTGCCAAGAAGGTTGGAGATGCTGAGCTAGCGCACAGGGCCTGAGGCAGGAATTAGCACTGGCACAAGCAAGTATTATGAAGCACTGCCAGCAAGTAGCAGTGCAAGATAAGACTAGAGTGATGGGCAGGTGCCACGGCCAGACTTTACCATGGAGTGTACAGAGGCCAGGGGAGGAGCTGAGCTGCCTCTCCTGTGGTGTGCATAGAATGCAGTGCATGGTGGCAGGAACACTCGTGTGGAGTCCAATGAGGCCCAGGTGTGGTCTAAGTGAGAACTGAGGAGAGCTCAGAGTAGTGGCAGAAAAGAAACACTCAGAGATTGGGATTCGTTTTGTATATATCATGGATGGGGAGAAGAGAAGTCGGGAAAATTAAAAATTACTCCTAGATTTTGGGCTCTACACAAATTGATGGGGCACCATTTAATGAAATGGGAAGTCTTGGGGAGAAACTGATTTGTTTTGCTGAGGTAAGGGAGGTCTAGAGCTCAAGAGTCTAATTTTAGCCATGTCAAAAAGAACACATAAGGGTGTCCCTTCATGGCTCAAATACCTGGTATTAGCTCCTATCTTTGAGATCATGAATTTCCATCCCCATCCCCATTCCTAACAAGTCCATCCTAACTATTCAGCAGTTAACCTGTTTCCTAAGAATCACTGTATTTTCTTTCAACCTAAGCCAAGGGCTCCTAACAACATTTAGGAATATAAAGGGTATGAACCAAAAAGTATCTGGGACAGATCTCAATCAATTTAGAAAGTTTATTTTGCAAGGTTAAGAATGTGCCCATGACACAGCCTCACGAGGTCATGACCACATCTGCCCAAGGTGGTCTGGGTACAGCTTGGTTTCATACACGTTAGGGAGACATGAGAGACATGAGACGTCAATCAGCATGTAAGATGAACATTGGTTTGGTCTGGAAAGGCTGGACAACTCCAAGTGGGGGAAGGGGCTTCTAGGTCATACGTAGATAAAGAGACAATTGGTTGCATTATTTTGAGTCTCTGATTAGCTTTTCACTGAATACACAATTTACATGTGAGAGGAGGGTAAAAGAATAGTCACTTACACCTTAGTCTGGCTTAGTAAAACAATAGGGCAGAGGAACTAATCACATATGCATTTGTCTCAGGTGAGCAGAGGGATGACTTTGCGTTGTGTCTGTCCTATGTCCACAAGGAATTTCCTTGTGGGCAAATTGTGAGGCAGGTATGTGGCTTTTTTTCTTATCTTTGTAGCTATCTTATTTAAGAATAAAATGTGAGGCAGGTTTGTCTGATGCAGTTCCCAGCTTGACTTTTCCCTTTGGCTTACTGATTTCGGGTTCTGGGATTTATTTTGCTTTCACATCTTTCCGAAAAAGCATTTTATAAGAAAATGAATGAGCCTCTGGTCTCAGGTTTTGTCTGATCTCTCATGGCTAGGACAGTTTACTCCTAGAAAGGTAGGTGTCAGGTTATTAGGGAAGATCATTTTTAGTAGGTTGTGAAATCTCATATCCTACGAAGAGAAAATAGGAGGAGGAAGAGAAAAAAACAAACAAAAAAGATGAAGAACAATCCTGGAAAATTGATGTAGGCCATATTATCTTAAGTCCATACATCAATAGGCAGGTATGAAAGTGGTTTATATATGTAAATAAGTTGCTGTTATTTTCTTCTGTAGTTTAAGTTGTCTAGCTTCAGTTTGCAGGGCTTTAAGAAAGCACAGCTTCATTTTTAGAAATTTTAAATCAAGAAAAAAATGGAGGGAAAATAGGACAGGAAAGAAAAAAACAATTAAAAACATTACTTTGGAGACGTGTAGCAGGAAAAACTTTAGAATTCAGTCCAAACTATAGAAAATAATAAACATTGAAAAACATTAGACAAGACTAGAATCTAATAACAAGTATAGTCTAGCTTACTTTGAAACATAATTTTTCTCTCTCCAGTCCCCATTTTCACTAAAGACAAATCACAAGACAAATTTATGTGTAAAATAACTGTTGGTCTTACTATACTTGGCCTGAGTATTTGCATAAAGTCAGCAAAAAAAAATTATTTGCCATATAGGCTCTTTTCTTTTTAATTGGCTTTACTGGAACTTTATTCCACAAGGAAATTCAGATTAGACTTCAATGCTTTGAGCTCAGCCTGTGCCTGCAAATACCTGTATTAATTGGGTGAAATCCTCACCTCAAGGGCCCAAGAAAACTTAGGGCTCCCGGGCCTGTCAGAAAGTGACATTCTTTACTTACTGCAGGTCAGGAACCTGTACAGGGACTGTGTAGACATGGTATAAGGCCAGCTTTCCCAAAGGGTTTTATTTGGCTCTACAAGTCAACCTCAATTCCTTAAAGCAATCTGGTTCTATCTAAAAGTATGCCATTCCAATGAAAGCCTTGGTAAAATAACCAGTGTCTCCAATTGTGTCCTATTACAAAGAAAAAGATTCTTATTGAACTTATGCAAATAACTATACTGCTATAAATTAAATATACTTGCAAATAGTTTTCAAATTCTGGAGAAATCAGGTAGAAAGATATATGCTTCAGATTTTGCTCACAGGAGTGTAGCCGACCCAATTATTAAAAGCTGTAAATAGCTCAAAGAAAAAGGATTTTCTAGACGCAGAAACAAAAGAATTAGCAACATTTCAAACAAAGTCATAAAAAAGATTATTTCAGTCTTTCATTAGTCTATGTAATTAACTCATGTTCTGCTTGATGTTTATGAACACATTAGCTTTCTATGGGAGTCTTGCAAGTTTTTCCTCTATTCTAGTGTCACAGTCTCCAAAGTTATCAGAAACCTGCATCCAAGAACAGCTACCAGAGTCCTATAGCTGATTATAAAAAACACCTTTTGAAAAGAATAAAAGTGAAACAACTAGATGACAAAAGTCATGGTTAAAGACACAAATGACAAGGAAATTGGGTTATTTCTATGGCATACAATTTTATATCAGAATCACCATTACTACTGATAACATTTACTAAGACATATTAGGCTCACAGGAATCTCATACGATTCTGTAACACATACTAATAACACATTTATATAAATATAATCCAAAGAAGGTTAAACCCCATTTCATATTTGACACTACTTCCTGTATGATTTTATTACATCAAATAAGCTGAATATGTCTCTTTTGGACTGCAAGGGACCGAATATCAAAAGATTAATGAGGACTGAAGTTAAAATTTGATTTCGGAAAGTCTGTCAAATGTAAAAAGTTTAAAACACTTCATATCACAAAATAGGATCACAAGTTGTTATAAAATAAGTCAATCATTTAGCCAAAATGATAAAGATTTCCCAAAAAAAAGCAAAAACCTTTATTCTTTGAGAGCAATTTAACTTCCTAAACAACAAGCCCTAATAAAGACAGCATGAGGCCAATTAAATATGTCTTTTAAAATTCTGTAAGTAAATTTATTAAATTTTAATTATCTTGACCATAAGATATAATTTCCATAAACCTTTTTATAACCTTTGTAACCTTTTATTAAGGAGTGAGTTAATGCTCCAAAAAAATTGTGTTCATCTGACACAGGGGCTCATATGCTGGTCTTGCATCAATGTGCATTTGGTATTAATGGTTAATTTATAGAGAAACTGAATTAATTTTATCTCTCAACATTGGCCCTTACAATCTCACACCCACCTCTTCCACAATAGTCTCTGGGTCTTGAGGAGTTGGATAGTTTTAATTTCTGGGCCTGTGTCTCACAAACACAGTTTATTTTGGTTGGCATCTTCTACCGGATCTGAAGATGAGGTTTTAACTGCTGTCAGGGTTTAAGACTGAAGAGGACTTGGTGTCCTGTTTAGACCCAGAAGTCAAAGCTCTATAACTTAATGACACAAGGACTTTAAAAGCAAAATATAGAAAGTTACATGGATGTGATAACTTTAATTAAAAAAAAAATTTTAATCTCAGTTTTTTCTAAGCAAACCAAAACTTAATAACAATGGCATAGGAATTATTTCAATAAAATATAAAACGTGTTTGTTAAGCCAATTACCAAAAGGCAAAAGAAAAGATCTTCTGCAGTGCCACTGCTATTCCCTGTGGGGTATCCATTTATTATCAATAACCTGAAAGTCAAACTAATAAAAAAGGTACTTCGATTAGACATAGGAAGAGTGTTTCTTAGGTAACAAGTAAAAATTTTTAGATTCATACAACCAATCTAAAGCCAAGAGCACAGAATGTTATGCTGGAGAAGACATTTCCTTTAGGCCTTTAGGATAAAACATTTTTAGCATAAGGCCACAACAAACAAACAGCACCCGAGGAATAAAACTTATGGGAGCCAAAAGTGAGTTGAGGGCCGGGCACGGTGGCTCACGCTTGTAATCCCAGCACTTTGGGAGGCCGAGGCAGGCAGATCACGAGGTCAGGAGATCAAGACCAGCCTGTAGTCCAGTACGAGGAGGTGAGGCAGAGAATGGGTGAACCGGGGGTGGAGTGAGTGATTGGCCATGCACCAGCCTGTCTCAAAAAAAAAAAAAAAAGAGTTGAAGGAGATATTTACTATTTCAGGGCTCTTAAAACGGGACAGGAAGCTGAAACAGCAAGATACAATAAAAGTTAAACTTTGGGTTAAAAAAATTAAAATGTCTCATAATTTTGTTAAGGGTAAATCAATACCTTAAAAAAAGTTTCATTGTACTACCCAATACTTTAGTGCATAGCGTTTTTTTAAAATATCAAAACACAATCTCTAGAAAGACCATTATAAATAATTTCTCTTTCATTACAGTCAACTTGATCATATAAAGTTTTTCTTCCCCCATAAAACTTTATTTTTACAAACCTTATTATGACTTACACAGACCATTCATGGCATATGTGGACTTTCTGGTTTGTCCTGAATATCCCTGTTTCCTAACCAGTCATTTTATTCTAGGACAAAAATTTACCATACAAGATTCTTTCTCATATAAAATTATTTTCCTTTTTAACCTTTCTTGCCAAAAATACCTTTTTATATTTATAACTTTCTTTACAATGCTTTTATATACTGGTTACCATTACTTTGTTTTATAAATAACTTTTAATTAAACTTTGAATTAGACAAATATTATTTTCCTTTAAATAAGAGCACATTTCTTTTTTAGAAAAACATGTTTCTATAATTTATTTAAAAATTGGAAATGACCCAGACATTCAATGAATACGTATTGTGTAACTTTAGATTTTAAATCATATGATAAGTTTATTTATAGGCATTTATTCCACTACATTTAT
The DNA here is from genome assembly GCF_009828535.3 of Hylobates moloch. Classification (NCBI taxonomy): domain Eukaryota; kingdom Metazoa; phylum Chordata; class Mammalia; order Primates; family Hylobatidae; genus Hylobates; species Hylobates moloch. Next base: position 67,433,553 of record NW_026652286.1, on the reverse strand, counting down.
CTAATTAATTGTTTTTTCACCAAGATTACTTATTAAAATTGTGATAGTTATCATTAAAAATGTTAACCATTTTATAACCTGTGGAGTTCAGGTTTTCCTAAGAACCTTAACATTAGATAAATTTTTTTTTTTTTTTGCCAATAACTCAGGATTTAGCTGTTTTCATTAACTGAACAATATTGAATTCCTTATTTATCAAAGTTTACATAAAAAAAGATAATTTTCCTTTGTGCTACATTCATAATGTTATAGCCCTCATGCCAAATTTTTACATCTAGCAGAGATAAATATTAAGCCACTTTACCAATGAATCTAAACAATAATGTATGTTGACAATTCTGAAGCCATTTCTAATTACATTTCATGAATACTTTTAAAACTAGCTTATTTATTAAAAATTTACTTAAGTCACATAAACTTGAAAAAGCATTTGGCTCAAAGTCTACTTTTTTCTGGTGGCTGGATTGTAAAAAGTGTTCAATAAATGTTTGCCATAATAGAAAAAATTTACCAGGCTTCTCATGAATGCCCAGTGCTAGGCTCTGTATTAGGGGGTATGGGATACAATGATAATAATTATAATCATGGTGAGAATATCTAACATTTTTGCAGTGCTTACTATGTATCAGACTCTGACAACTGTGTAAGTGGCATTATAGTCCCATGAAACGGAGATACAGGATGTCTAGTAAGCTTCCTCTCTGATTTCACAATCTAATAGGGAAACAGGCTCACAAATAGACAATTAGAGCATGGAGCTCTAGTCACAAGTAGTTTATCAATAAGTGTGGGCTCCCATCCTCTCTTTTCCCCTTTTCTTTGTGTCCCCATTACTAGCACGTGTTTATCCTAATAGGGGCCCATCAATAACATTATCTTTGCAAGCTGAGGATAAGCTGTTTCATAGCACTGGTATGATTTTCTGTGAAATTGTCCTGTTCCTCCTGACACTCCTTCTCCCTCGTTTACACTAAGCTCAGATCTGCTTGTGCAGACCTTTGAGCTCACTCACCCCCGCTGGCTGAGCAGTGGAGCCAAGGAATAGAAGTTTCTCTCCTGCCTGCACGTCATCCATCGTAATGTGGTATTTATTAGCATGAATGCATAACTGAGTTATTTGTGAGGCCAGTGCTCTCTGTTTGATAGAAAACTTCCCATTTTGAAAAAGCCCATTCTTTTGTGTCCCTTAAGCTTGGCAAACCTGCCTTTTCTGCACTGTCATTCAGGTAACTAGTCACCATCACTGACGACGTATGCTGGCATCAAGAAAGCACTATCACCTGATTTCGGCCTCTCTCCTTGGTTTTCCTTGTAATTGCTACATGACATAAAAAGATGATGGAGAAGATAAGCTCCCGTTGACCATAAGTGACTTCCAAATCCCAGAGTTAAATAAATGTTAAAAGATGGAAGCCCCACCCGAAGCTACCTGAGTAGGAGGGGAGGGAGTTGTAGACGCATCTGTGCCTCTCAGCCTGTAGGAGACAGCTGCATTTCTTTTTCACAGTAAGTGAAGTGTGAAGGGGAATACTCAGGAGGTGGGAATGGGTTTCTGCCCTTTCATTCAAAAGCAGTGGTGTAATTCATGGCATTTTGGCTCTTACCAAGAGAACCTCTTTTCTCTGAAAAATGTATTATTGTAGGATTTAGCCAGCCTGCAGGAAGCACTGACTCAGTGACAGATGTGTAGTGTTTTGGGTCCATTCCTGATCAAAGCTCCTGTGACCTGGGGTGAAAGCAGGGCATTGTGAATTTCACTCTTGTGGTGAAGTTGGACCTCCTTGTACACACGGGATGACATGTATATTCACATGCACTTCAGCGTGGAAGGGGCACAAATTCACCAAGATGCAGAAACGCTTTGTGTCTAAAGAGATGGCAGGTTATGCAGTGGGTGTGTAGCGAGAGAGGGGAGGGATGGTTTAGGTGTGCCCGCTGATAACATTCCTTTCTGAAAACTGCGGATGGTTGCAAGGTGAAGTCACTTACGGAATAAAGAATTGCATTGAGCTCTCCAGTTCTTTACCTTGCCTGGGGAACGTTGATCCCAGTTATTTCAACATGAAATGGGAGGGCTGCTAAATTGAAGGCCTAAGGAAATCCAGCTGGGAAATACATCCTGAGCCCAGATGGAGTGTCTTGAGTTTAGTTACCAAGCAAGGCCTGAGGCTAATTATTCTGTTAGGATCTGTTGGACTTATTCTGAGGCCATCTCTATGAAGGTCTGCGTATCCATGTAGGGAGGACTGAAGTGATCCTTGTCAAATTGTCTTCTAGAGTTTGACATTCAGCTGTTAGGAGTTGGCATTCAGAGGAAACCTGGCTATGAGAAATACTTACAAAATGAGAGCTACAGAGGCTGACAGGCTCACAAACATTTCAGCAAATATACTTAAAAGGAAAGTATAAGGCTAGGTGACCTCCTGGGGAGAATGAGGGTAGCTCTGAGAGCTTTGGCTATGGATGGCTACAAGTTATGGAAGGTTGCACATGTCACTGTTACTGATTAGAAGCAGCTGGCTCTTCAGAGGACTGACTCAGCCCTTTGATACGGAATGTGGATGATTTGGGATTTCATGCTAATGCTTAGTATCTAACCTGCAGTTCCCAGATTGCGACCCAGTGGTTGAGATCAACAGAAAAACGAGTTTCCCAAGTCTTTGCAGAAGAGACACAGCTGTGGTTGGAGAACTACACATCAAGACTTTGTTTGCTTTTGTGAATGGCAAATAAATCTTGGGACCCCAAAATCACTAAGCCAAAGGGAAAAGTTGAGCTGGAAACTGTATCAGGCAAATCTGCCTCCTATTTTATTCTTAAATAAGATAGCTACAAAGATAAAACAAAACAAAACAAAAAACTATATACTTTCCTCACAATTTGCCCACAAGGAAATTCCTTATGGATAAAGGACAGACACAACTCAAAATCATCCCTCTGCTTAACTGAGAAATGCATGTGATTGTTTCCTCTGCCCTACTGTTTCACTAAGCAAGACTAAGGCATAAGTGACAATTCTTTTACCCTCCTCTCACATGTAAATTGTGTATTCAGTTGAAAGCTAATCAGAGGCTCAAAATAATGCAACAGATTGTCTCTTATCTACCTGTAACGTGGAAGCCCCCTCCCCCACTTCAAGTTGTCCTGCCCTTCTGGACCAAACCAATATGCATCTTACATTCATTGGCTGTGTCATGGGTGCATTCTTAAGCTTGACAAAATAAACTTCCTGAGATCTGTCTCAGACACTTTTGGGTTCACAAATTGGAAACCTGAAGGGATTCTGAATGGTGGTTCCCCTGTCCTTTGACAAATCTCCTATGGGTGCTTGGTAGCAGCTTAAGATACCTTTATGGCTCGGATCAATAGGACAATTTGCTGAGGCCTGGCAAATTCCCCTCTGGAGAATCCCTGATCTCCCCTAATGTAATCGAGATCTAAAGTTTATTTTGCTGTACAGCTCCTTTTCTGGAGTTTTGCTTTCTTCCAACAAGGAAGGCAAGTTTTTCTGCATGATGGAGTGCAGGTAACTCCTTTCTGGAGTTTTAGCTTGCTTCCAACAGGGAGGGCAAGTTAGAGTTTTTTTCCTGTTTCTAGGATGGTAGAGAGCAGTCATTAGCCTGAGCCCCACTCCTAGGTAAGTAGCTGAATTGGGGTCTTGTCTTGGCTAAACTTAACAACCGGCTGGTCTTAATTTCTCCTTACCTTTAAAGTGCTCAGTAATTGTATAAATTGTGAGATTGTTTGTTTTGCGTAACTGTTTTGTTGTTGTTGTTGTTGCTTGTTTGTTTCTCTTGTTGTTTCCATCTGTTTCCTATTGGGTTTGACCAGCTCTATCTGACTTGATCAAATCCAAAGGAAAGTTTCAAATTATGGGGAACAAGGCCTCTGAATTGGCTAAATTCCCACAACTGGAAAAAAAAATGGGAAAAGGAAAATGACAGCCAGCAAAAGGTAAAAAAAAAAAGAATTTTTTTTTTTCTCGGAGACGGAGTCTTGCTCTGTCGCCCACGCTGGAGTGCAGTGACGTTAATCTTGGCTTACTGCAACCTCTACCTCCTGGGTTCAAGGGATTCTCCTGCCTCAGCCTCCCAAGTAGCTGGGACTACAGGCATGCACCACCACGCCCGGCTAATTTTTTTGTATTTTTAGTAGAAACGGGGTTTCACCATGTTAGCCAGAGTGGTCTCGAACCCCTGACCTCAGACATTCCACCTGCCTCGGCCTCCCAAAGTGCTGGGATTACAGCACTTTCAGCAGGCCTGAAAGATTTTTGATTTTGACCACTCGAGGGGCTTTATTTACATAACAAGGGCACCTTTATTTACATAACAAGTCAAGCCAAACTGAAGTAGCAATGGCTGTTGCCACACGCTGCAGTTCAGTAGCTAAAGGTAGCTAAGGTTCTGCCCCAATTTTTTGTCACCATGATAGCCTGGGATTGGTTCCTAAATCAAGCTCCTTCTGGTTTGACATTTGTATTAGTTTTGAAATATCAGCAATTTGTTTTCGCTAAAATATGGTAATGAGACTTACAAGTTTTTTTTTTCTTAAGTAGCCCAATGGTTAGCAGTCAATTAAAAGCTAATATCCAAGATATGTGTGTGTATGCGTGTGTGTGTGTGTGTGTCTTTTATTTATTTTTTCTCTCTTAGGATCTTTCCTTTTTTTTTTGAGAAAAAGTTTTTTTCTCTTCTCAGTTGACTGAATTCTGTTTTCTCCATTCACTTCTGCTCTCTCTCCTTTCTCTTGACACACTCTGCTGCATAAGGGACCTGAAATAGTTTCTATAGCCCAAGATTCCTTAAAGAAAACAAAGAAGGCACCAGACTCCCTTTTGGGGAGAAACCTCTGTTTTTCCTTATGGAACCCCAAGAGTGTAAACAGATAAGTTTGTCTCAGATCTTAAACTGCTTGCCTTAGTAGTGTATTACCTCATTTCTTTTTTTCTTTTTTTGGACTAAAATAGTTATTGTAGCAGAGATTACTCTGGGGTGTTTAAAGTAAGAAAGAGTGTAGTTTAGACACTTAGAGAAATGTCTTTGTTTGAAAAAATGTGCACTACGAAAGCGTCACATGGTCTAGCCCCATACTAGTTCTCTTTTTGGAGACCCAGGATTCAGCGTGGGCTCTGCTCGGAGTTCACAGATCCAGTTAAAAGACAGAGACTAAATTTAGAACTACCTATCTAAACAAAATTGGTTTCCTTATACAATTCTATGATAGATTTCTGTAATTTTATGTTTGACTTGGCATCCATTTTTAATCTCCCTGTAGCACCACCAGACTTTTTCTCTCTGTACCTTGAGATATAAATTTCACTATCTGATTTTTCATGAGTTGGTCCTTTAATATGCAAATTTAGGGCTATGTGGCTGACATCTGCTTGGAGTAATAAAACAGGTTATCAAGAAATTGGATGTCTAAAATAGGAGGAAAAAAAGAGGTGTTATGAATCTATAAGATCTATTTCTATCTATGTGTCTAGTATATCCATGTATTTGTGTCACATATATGTTTCACTACTAAAAATACATAAAAGCTCTAATTAATTGGCTTAAAGGAAAAAGTGCTTAAATCAAACACTTTATCAGAAAAAAACAGACTTTGAGCCAAATGCTTTTTCAAGTTTATGTGACTTAAGTAAATTTTTAATAAATAAGCTAGTTTTAAAAGTATTCGTGAAATGTAATTAGAAATGGCTTCAGAATTGTCAACATACATTATTGTTTAGATTCATTGGTAAAGTGGCTTAATATTTATCTCTGCTAGATGTAAAAATTTGGCATGAGGGCTATAAAGTTATGAATGGTTAGCCTCTGTTATCATCACACACTGCTAATGGATGATAGAAGAAAAGCAAGAAGCACCAACCTTGGATTGCCCTTCCTCTTTGGGGACCATGAGCTAAGAATCACAGTCCCTGTCTCTACCGCCTGTGTGAGGAATCACGGCATGATCCGGCACCACAGAATGCAATGCCATGCACAACCGGAGCATGGTTCTGGACTGATGTCGGTGCATGTCAGTACATGCTCTCAGACACAGATTCTCATTCCTTCTAGTCCTACACTGTCCAGACAGTGGCCACTAGCCACTAGGCTATTGGGTACTTGAAATGTGCCTAGTCTGAACTGAGATGTGCTCTAAGGGTAAAACAGACATCAGAACTTGAAGACTTAGGGCCAGGTGCAGTGGCTCATGCCTGTAATCCCAACACTTTGGGAGGCCAAGATGGGTGGATCATTTGAGGTCAGGAGTTCGAGACCAGCCTGGCCAACATGGTAAAACCCTATCTCTACTAAAAACACAAAAATTAGCCAGGTGTGGTGGCACACACCTGTAGTCCCAGCTACTTGGGAGGCTGAGGCAGGAGAATCACTTGAACCCAGGAGGTGGAGGTTGCAGTGAGCTAAGATCGAGCCACTGCACTCCAGCCTGGGCAACAAAGTGAGACTCCATCTCAAAAAGAAAAAAAAAAAAAGAATTTAGAGACTTGGTAGAAAAGGAAAATACCTCACTGAGAGTTTTTAATATTGATTACCTGTTAAAATGACAATATTTTGGATATAATGGGTTAACTGAGTTTTTTTTAATGTTTCTAAATGAGTTAACTAAACTATGCTTTAAAATTAATTTCATTTGTCTCTTTCAAACTTCTTAAGATGTCACTGCTAGAAAATGTTTAGTGAGATATGTGGCTCATGTTACATTTCTATTGAACAGTGAGTGCTGCTCTAGACCATTGTGCATGTACCCTAGAAGGCCTGGTTCTGGAGAGCCAGTTCCAGATTTCAGTGAGCATCAGAGCAACTCATGCAACAGACTAGCTCTTCCCACTCTGTGGTCCCCAGATCCTCAAGCGTGAATGGTGATCAGCAAGCCACACTCAATATATTAAACTCTATGTTCCTCTATAATTAGGCTATCAGGCTAACATGTAATAAAAAATGGCTTGTTTGACAAAAATTTTGCAAAACATGACAGGAAAAGAAAAAAATCAATGGGTAAACAGACAAAGGATGTAGTGAAGTAATTCATAAAGAGAAAATGCAGGGGGCTAAATACACATTTTCCTATGCAAAATTAATAGAGAAATTAAAATCAAAACATTTCTCAGTTTATCAATATTAACAAATTTCTCAAGATATAATACATATTAGGCTTTTGCCTTTGTAAAAAATAATGCAGAGAAAAAAGACTGGAAGGAACTATTACAAAAGGAAAAAAAGACCGGAAGGAGCTATTACTGCAAGTGATGGGACTATGGATTTTTCTTCTACTCTTGATACTTTATTGTTCTTTACACATTTTCTACAATGAACATGTATGACTACTTAAAAAAATCTTATTATCTAAATAATACATGTACATTATAGAAAAATTAGAAAACATGGATAAACCAAAAAATCAGCATTGTTATTTTAATATTCAGAAAAAATGTAAACAAAATGAAATTTAAAATGAGATTAAATAATATAGGTCTTCTTGGCTGTGAAGAGGTTCAAATTTGAATTCTGTTGACTCAATAAAAATACCTCTTATTTATATAGAGCTTTGCAACTTACAGTATTTTCTTATAATTTTCTAGTTCTTGAAGCAACATAGTGAACAGAGGGTTTAACAATGGTATCTCTGGATAATAAGACTGAGGCAATTTCTATTTTCTTTCTTTTGGGGGGCGGAATGGGAGTTATCTGTATTTCTAAATTTTGTGCAATGAATATGTTTTATTTATCAAACGAAGAAAATCAGTTATTATGGCAAAAACCACAATTACTTTTGCACCAACCTAATAGTTTTAGGGAAAAAAATCAGCTGTAACATTTCACAGGTAAGGAAACTAAGGCTCTGAGAACTTAATGTAATTTGCTACCGGAAGGAAGAGCCAGAACCCAAACCCCCTGAAATTTTTTTCCAAACTCATGGAACTCCCCACCTGGACCCCTTTGGTCATGTAGACACCTTAAATCTCATAACTGTTCAAATGAAGACTCTACTCTTGGGTAAACTAAGATCGAAATCATTGCTATCCAGGGTGGCTACAGATAACCCTCCTGTTTAGAGAAGTCACTGATTTAATACATTACAGCTGGAATTGTTAGGTTTCCTGAGAAGGTAACCTGAACTTGATCCTAGCTTCTTGAAATACCCATGCTGCAGAGCCGTTTGTCAGGACACACAGGGCATTTTATTTGGTTCATCCAGCCATAATTCGGCCTAAATACCGGAGAAACTCCTGAGTTCCCATGCTGGTATTCAAAACACATGTTTAGCTGGTGGAATTTAAATAAGGCTCCATGGCCTCATTTTCGTTAAGGGCAATGCATCATTTTTAATTCAACAGCCATGGGTCTGGCTTACCTTTTCATCCCGCAAAGCAATTCATTTTCATGATTGCATAAACTGCAAATCATAATTCTCCATTTTGGAAACATATACTTACTCCCAAAATTCTCCTCCCTCCTCCAGCCATGTCCAACACAAAGTAAGACAGGACCACCAAACCTTCTTTCTTGCAATATGGCACATTCCAAACACAGAGACCGCTAGGAGTAAGGCCCATGATTTGGCAAATATCTTCATGCTTGTTCTTGTTTAGACTGGACTCGCTGCACTGCTGGGCTGACAGGGTTCCCTGAGGATAGGCGTTATCTTTAATTTGCCAAATGTACTCTTGGGCTGCCCCCACTTTACTTGTCCCTCCTCCCTGCACTGTCAGTGGGCATGTACCCAGAGAATGTCAGTGCCTCTGACTCTATCCTCAATGAAAACAAATCAGGTTTTCTGGGGGGAAATGCATAATGCATTTCTTTAAAGGAAAATAGTGATTCGGGGAATAGGTCATACCACAGGTTCCCTCACTTAATGTATGACACTGCAAGCCCCCTGCCCTGATGAGAAAGAAGGTAGTGGTGATGGCTGTCCTGGGACAAGGCAAGAAGTCTGCTCTATGATAGGAAATCCACAGCTCCTCTGGCTTTGACATCATCTTATATTTTCATCGACCTAGGATAGGAGGGCTGGGCCAAACACTACCATGTCATGCTTTTATAAAATATCTATCTACATACCAAAAAATCAAATTAATGTACTCACAGATGAACAAAATATTAATAAACAGTTACCACTCTTCTCTCCACTTCCCGGAAGCTAGTAAATCAAATCCCCTATGCTGAACAGACAAGATTGAGCCAAGATAAAGGCCAAAAAGGCAATGCACAGGCTGAGAGAGTGGAAACAGAGCCTTAAGTGTTCTTTTCATTGACAGGAGTCATTCTTAGTCTTTTTCCAAACTGATACTGCCTAAAACATACAAATTAGTCTTAAATTAGTATTTATCATCTTCCATAATGGAAACATTCTAATAAAAATGTCTGAAGAAAACCCACAACCCTCCCCCTAGGAATGAAAGCACCTCCAAATGAAAGCAAACCAAAAGACAGACAAAAGCCCACACCCAGAGCTGTCAGCCCCATTAAGTCTGGTCTGTGACAGTCTTCCCAGATATCTGAAGAAAAAGAGGTATCCAGACAGCTTTCCTCCTAGAGTCTAGAATACTTCACCAGAATTCTGGTACTGTTGAAAAAAACAGAAGGTGGGCAGAGCACAGGCTGGACATCACATGTGATATATTCTATAAATCTGATTAGAAATTCACCAGATTTAGTGACCCCAGGTGAAAGCTTAAATCTGTGGCTCCACTGCAAAGTACAGTGGCCAAGTATTTACACTCGTGGGAGACACAGTGTGCAGCAAAGCTTTCCAGGTTTGCACCTGGCTCCTGCACTTCTAAGCTGCTGGCTGTGATCAAGTTAGTTAACCTCCCTCTCTAAGACTAAGTTTTTATTGTATGTAAAACTTGTGATATTAATAGTACCCACCCTTTAGAGTTGTAAAGATTAAGGAAGATAAGTAACCCACACAAAGTGCCTGGCACACAGTAAGCATTCAGTGAAGGTTTCATCCTCCTGTTGTGACTACCACCACCACAACTACTCCATTCTCACCCGCTAAGGGTGAAGACGGAGTTCTAGAAAATGGACAATCAGAGCAAGCGCTGGAAAAAACAGATTTTAGATTATGCTGAGTCCATTATAAGTCCTATGAACAAGAAACACAAAAAGCCTATTTTTGAGATCAACTAAGTCTAAATAGCAAAACATACTCCCCTCCCCACAAAATTAACCTAGCCAGTTACAACAAATTCAAATAGGAAGTTAAGACTATTTGCAGGCAGGGTGCAGTGGCTCACACCTGTAATCTTAACACTTTGGGAGGCCAAGGTGAGTAGATTGCTTGAGCCCAGGAGTTCAGGACCAGCCTTGCCACCACGGTGAAACCCCAACTCTACCAAAAAAGAATTACAAAAATAGTTGGACACAGTGGCACATGCCTGTAACTGCAGCTACTGGGGAGACTACGATGGGAGGATCACTTGAGCTTGGGAGGTAGAGGTTGCAGTGAGCTGTGACTGCACTGCTGCACTCCAGCCTGAGCGACAGGCATCTCAAGACAACAACAACAACAACAACAAAACACTATTTGCCTATTAAATTAGCAAAGATTTTGCAATTACAATGATGTAATAACTAACGTTGGTCAAAGTGCAGTAAAACAGGCACTGTAATATTTTTACAAAGTTTTCTGGCATCAGAAGCTTTTAAATGTTTATTATAATTTACCCAATAACTTCATTTCTAAATAATGATTCTTAAGAAAGCCAAAACATAGATAATTTGATATGCATGATGATGTTCGCTCTATCATGGAGAAAATGGTGTAAATGGTATACTTTATGAAATATTATACAGCAATAAAAATGTTGGTTTTGAAAAAATAAAGGATTGTGGAAAAAAGCTTGTGATACAACGCTATCTTTCAAAAGCTAGGATACTAAACAATATAATTTATCATTATAATGTGAAAAAATTAATTTGTACAGGAAAAATGTTAGTGGGTGTATTAGGAAAGTAGGATATTGTAAGTAATTTTTTTAGCATCTCTAGTTCCCAAATTTTTTGAAATATGGATTTCTTTGGAAAACAAATATGCATGTTGACTAATATACTCCAAACTGCTTTGATAAAAATCAGATCATCCCTTGGTATTCATTCATGCATTCGTTTCCATTAACAGTGCAGACTGCATAAGCCAAGTCACCACTTCTAGAAGTGGTCTGTTTCCACAAAGAGTCAGAATTAATATCCAAATGCTTGCCTTTGCTTTGGAGGTTGGGAGTGGTCACAATTCTCCACAGTAACAACCTGTTTAATTCCCATCTTGTCCTCATTCTTATCTATTTACACTTCAGGTTGAGGAAAAAGTATAGTGGAACAAGAGGAAAACCAGAGCCTTCATCCCTAGCCAGCACATGTTCCCTGCAGGCCCCTGCTGCCTTAGCACTCCCATCCCCACCAGCCACAGTAGCTCACCCACATCGGCCAAGGTGGGTCAAGTCAACGAGGTCAAGGCCTCATCTCCCAGAGGGTTCCCATAAAAGGAGCCTAAAGGGCCTTATAATCACCTACCAGACATCTCCATCTTTAGGGCATCAGAGCAGGTGAGAGAATTTGTAAGCTATGGTGAGTCAAGAGTGATCACAAAAAATTCAAATTCTTATTCTTCTCATAAGTTCCATCACTTGTCTCTTTGGAGCTTTCTACCTCTAGGCAAAAAGGAGTGAAGTCTCAACAATGTAACGGGTTGGACCAAACTACTGAATATTCATTACACACTGAGCCCACGTTTGCAGCACCAGCCGGGGAGATGGACTCCATGATCTCCATCAGAGGCATCTCTTTCTAGTCCAAGAGTCTATGTGGTTGTACGTATGTACACAGTGGCCTGCAGCTTCCTAAACCATCACGATCAGTGACAAACAGATAACCCTTTAAGCACAGGATAATGTGTCAGTGAAATGAAAGGGGCCCTACTTGTCTTCTGGGTTACAGGCAAGTTGAACACGACACACTACTGAGTTTCAGGTCCAGTCCTTAGAGTTCAGGCCACGTTAAATGTGTCTGAAGCAGGGCTGGTGTGGATGCAACATTGTTTACCCAGTCAGCCAAGGGCTGCACCGCTGGAGCCATGCTGGCTAGCCATGGCCCTGTTCACAAAGGGGCCTTGTGGCTCTGGGGCCCAGCCTCAATGGCCTGTCTGTTACGTCTCCTGAGACATTTGATGCGTCATATTAACAAGCTGCCAAGCCTGGCAGTCAGCTCAAATCTCTCACACATTTCTTCTTCTTTCTAACGTCATAACTTAGAGACAAATGACCTCCAAAAGTGTTCCCCTCCTCCCCTGACCATTTCTCCCACCTCACGTCACGCCTATTACCAAATGACAAAAGGCAAAGTGATCCACTGTATGCATTGCATGGTATGTATATATTACTTTACAAATAGTAAAGCGAAGAAGAGGAAGGGGATTTCATTTCAGGATAGTTTCCCCTCTATCAAGCTCTAGAGGCTGAGTTAAATTATCGGGGAAAAGGGTGAAATATAATAAGCCAAACTCTAGTATGATGGTGGAATAACATCATGGCTTATTTTAAACAACTGTGGTAAATCACTGTGATGCAAATACCAGGGATTTGATCAAGGAGCTATAAAGGGGGACGAAGAGCCTCCTGGATCCCATCTTGGATTCCTGGGAGGAGTCGGGTTATGTCCACTTAGGGAGAATGCGTTCTCCTGCCTGGCCAAGATCTCACAGTTGGTTATGCTGCTTCCGAGCTGGCATTCTCAGCCTAATGTGGGGAAATGTGTCAGCGCTGGGAAGCCAGTGGCAGATCAGGCCACTCTCCCTCTGCCAACTTCCAGCCTCTCCTTTTTCAGAAGATGTACAGCCAAGGTATGTCCTGCACATAGCCACTGAGGTCGCTTGGGGAAACCCTGGCTTGTTCAATTTAGAAACAGATAAATAAAGCCCTTCATGAAAATGACATATCCAATAATAGGCAGTGGCCACATGTCTTTTCTGTTCACGTTCCCTGTGCCTTCTTTAATGTCAGCAACATCTAAACATTTCTGACTCCCAAAGTGTGATCTTCAGACCCAATTTCTCTCCTGAGAGCTTGATTCGTAATTCCCTTATTTCCATCTTCCCTATTCCAGAATTTCTGTATCTAACCAATCCCTAAACCCTGTCAATTCTATTTCCCTACCTCTTTTAGCATATAATGTTCCTCTATTCTCCCTGCCCAAGCTTTGGCCACCCTCACCAATTCTGATCTGGACTACTGAAAGCAACCCTGGAGCTCCTTGTGGCATCGGTCTCCCTTTCCTCTAATTCATGCACTGCCACCAAAATCAGCTGTTAGACATCCACATACCATCCCTACCTAAGAACACCACTTTTCCCAGTTGCTTATGGATAAATTCTAAACTCCTTGATACGACACCCAGAGACCATCATCATCAACTTCCCTGTCCAAATATACCTCAACCAAACGCGTCCCAACTTCCCTGTCCAAACATATCTCCTGTCACTTCTTACCACACCCTTGCCCACCAGTGCTCTGCATTATTGCCACTCATTCCAGACAAAAATCCTCATGACCTCTTTGTCTGAAGACACGGCACTCCCTCACACAGCACATACTGCTACTTCATCTTTACCCTACAACTCTGATTTATCCTTCAAGTTCCAACTCAAATGTCACCTCCTCTGGGAAGCTCTCTCCAGCCCCTCCAGTTGTGAGTTATACTATCCTACCTGTCATCCTAGCATTCTTGGCCCATTTCTCTCCTAGAACAGCACATTGAATGGCAATGATCTGTTCAGATGCTGGTTTCTTCCAAGACAATGCTATAGGGTCCTGAAAGGCAGGGACCCCATCTCTGAACCAGGAACAGGGCTGCAGAGAACAGCATACACTCAGTAGGTGCTGCTGAATCCATCAATCAACTGGAAGAATACAAGTGAAGACTGTAGGAAGAATTAGGGCAAGGGAGTGAATAGATTTTGGTGGTCAGGATACTTGAGTGTAGCCCCCAGCTGCCTCAGAGTTGTGTCTATGAAATTCATTAATCTCTCCAGGCTTTAGTTTCTCATCTGTTGAGTGAGGGATGGGACTATGTGATTTCTACAGTCCCTTTAACTCCTCCATTCCAGCATTCGGACTACATTTTCCTTTAAAATCTACAATGGAAAAAGACTATAAAACCCTCTGGTAATAATATGTTCCAGGAGTTTGGACGGTCTCCACAAAGCCATTGGAAAACTGCTACTTTGCCAGGCCACTAGGCAGAGCTCCCAAGGACAGCTAACAAGTGAGGTCCCTCCCCTAAACTCATAAATCCCCAACTGCCTGCTGCTATGTTTGGAGAAAATCCCCCAGTTGCCCTCTACTCTATTTCACCCTATATATTCTGGCCACAAAGTGGTTTATTAAATATCATGCACAACGAAAAAAGCCTGATGACAAAAACCTAATCTGCTCTGAAAATAATAAATGCTAATAACACGACTATTGAATTTTGAAAAGCCGCACGAGACCTCTACAGTTGATAATCACCTCGTTACCCCATACTCAGGGGGTGGCTGGTACCGCAGGACGGCCACATCTGTTCTCACAGGCTGAGGAGCAGGGTAGGGCTTGACCATCTCGTGGAGCATCCCGGGGTGCTGGTCACCATAGAAAAGTCCGTGCTCCTGGGTCTTGCTGACTGGGGACATCATTTGTTTGGTCTTGAAGGGGTACTCAGGTGGAGGACCCCGAGGGTCCAGCACTTTACCTGCAGGCTGGGCAGGGGAGGGCCCCCCTCCCGCTTTGAAGCCCTTTCCATTCCCTGAGCCGGGAAGGTGTTGTTTGGCCCCATTCCTCTCCAGGGACAGCTGCATGATTCTCTCGCTGAGCGAGCGGACGTGGCCCTGCTTCAGTTCCTTCAGCGCCTCATCCTTATGCGCCTGCCCACTGTTGGCACGGTTCACAGTGGGCCTCCCCTCAGTTCGGGACTTCTGACTGGTGCCCCCTGCCATGTAGTAACCATGGCCCACCGCCCCCTGCTGCTGTTGCTGCTGCTGCTGCTGCCCCCTGAAGAACTGCGACTGTGCTTTGGCCTCCTCGTAAGTGGGCAGTTCCTCGTTGTTCTGCTGAGGCTGCGTGGACCGGACCTGTTTCTCCATCACCGTATTGTCCACCTGGTGTTCTTGACCCTGCGGTTCTTGGCGTGCTGACTGGTAGACCATTTGTGGGTCTTCTTGAGTGAGGTTTTCCGTGGAAGAAAAGTTGTTTGTAGGATGGGCTGGTCCTGCACTCCCTGTGGCCTGATGCTGAATGGCCAGCAAGTTCATGTTCTCGGTTGGGGTGCCATACCGCAGTTGTTCCTGGATCAGCCGCTGCAATACTGTTCCAGCTGCCGCATCCTCGGAACCTCTCATTTCCACCTCTGAGATCCTCAGGAAGTTTGGGGAGTGGAAGTTACAAAGAGGATCTTCAACTAAAAGATAAACATGGGAAAACATATATGAGGTCTGTGACTATGTGGTACATAATTAACATTCTAACTACAGCAACATTTAAAAATAAGATTTCAAATGCATCATCACCTCCATTTACCTGGCAACGTCTCATGGAATTTTCTTCTCCAATTCAAAGCGAGTCTACTATTCCGCACTCCCTCTCCTCTGCTTCCTCTTAAACATTGTTCCATCCTTCAACCCCTCCCTTTTCTCTAATCTTCCCACTGGCCCTCTCTCTTCATCACATAAATATACCCAAGTCTTTCCCATTTAAAACAAAATACAAGGGAAAACCAAAATCAAACCAAAAGAAACCACCTTTTCTTGGCCCTCCCATATACCCCTAACTACCACTCGGTATCTCACTTTTCCTTCTCTTGTAGTTGTCTTTGCTAAGTACCCTACACTTGCTGTCTCCCCTTCCCAAATGCTTCATCCACTAACCTCCCCACTGCTCTGACCAGTAAGTAAATCCAATGAGAATTTTCCAGCCCTCATATTACACACCTAACTTTTCTGAAGCATTTGTCATGGTTGGTTACCCTCTTCCTGCAATGCTCTCCTAATTCGGCCTCCAGGTCACCCCTCCTCTTGGTCCTAGCTCCTGCCTCTCTCTATCCACCATCTCTGGCTCCCTTCTCTCCACCTGTCCCTTAAATTCTGGTGTTTCCCACAGCTCTGTCCTGAGTGCTCTTCCACCTTTATGCATCTCTCAGTGACACCACACCTACCCCTCGTCATCAACTACTGACTCATGACCCATACATCTACAACTGCCAGACGATGGCCCTGAGTCCTTCTAACTCAACATGTCTTCCTCACCCTAAATGCTTACCCACCCATCCCAACCCCTGTATTCCCTGCCTCATCTACTTTCTGTCAAGCCAGAAAACTGAAGGTTTTCCAAAATTCCTTCCTCTCCCTTAACCCCAACATCCAGACAGCCACTGCCTGTCAATTCAACCTTCTCAACATCTCTGCCAACCCTCTTTCTTATTCCTGTGCCAATCTCCAAGTTCATCATTAATAACTTCAATACAAGCACAAGAACTACTTTAAACATGTATATGATTTGCCACGTATTGTACTAAATTCTCTCCATGTGTTATTTCATTCATTCCACATATAACACTAAGAGATAGATAGCAATTCCCTCAACTTACAGATGAGGAGAGAGGTTCACAGAAGGTAAATCACTGAGGCCACCAGGCAGGAAGAGGCAGAACCAGGATATGACACCAAATCTGTGTTCACTCCGCATTACAGCTCTCAGCATCACATACCCAGGTCATTCCAACAGCCTCCTTATCTATTTCTCTGACACTCATCTTATTTCCACTTCCAAACCCACCACTCTGACCCCAGTCTATCTGGCACACTACCTTGAAAGATTGTTCCAATAGAGAAATCTAATCATGTCACTCCTCTGCACCAAAATTCCTCAATAATCAATTACAGGATGAAACTGACATTCTGTCATATGGTGTAGCAGGTACTACCTACCTATCCAACAACATTTCATGCTGCTCCCATCTCCCACTGGCAATCCTTTGGAGTTTAAGCTCCAGCAATACTTATGTACATATAGTTTCCAAGACATGCTAGCTCTCTCCAGCCTCTAGACCTTTGCTTGCCTTCCCTCTGCCTAGAAAAATGCATCTCACCATGTCTCTTGGGAAAATTATTGGACAAGTGATAGCTCTAAAACTACCTTCCGAGTAAAACCTTTCCTGTTGCAGCCCTGCAGGCCTGAGCCTTTTTCTCCAATGTCCCCACTCCATTTGTATATATCTCCATTGCAGCAATTCTCACAGTAGATGGCAATTATTTACTTATACAAGACTCTAAACTCCTTAAAGACAAAGATCATGTCTTCTCATCTGGGTCTCCTCAAAACAAAACCCAATGCCTGGATGTCACAGGGGCTCAGATATTTAACCAATAAAAGAATACCTACATGAGCTCCATGAAATAAAAAATTTAGCCCATTTCACAACAGGACTATTAAGTAGTGCATTAAGGATATTATTATAGCATTATGAAAGTAGAAATTCTACCACTAACTACTGGCATGACCTTAAACAAATCGCTTTCCCTCCCTGAGCCTCAATATCCTCCTCTGTAAACCGAGAGAGCTGAACTAGATCATCTCTAGGCAGCCTTCACTCCTACAAATTCATGTAATGATGGCTCTATATTTTATGTGTACATACGGCACATCATTTTCCCAAAACAGTCTTTCTTCCCCAAGTTCATCTTTTCTTCCTATAAATGGCATTCTCAAATATGAGTCATCCAGATAGAAGTGTCATATTTACTTTTGACCTTTTTATCCTTTGCTCTCCACATTTAATCAACTGCCAAGCTCGTTTTTCTCAGTCTACAGTGAAATGAGAAAAAAACAAAGGTGGTGTGATATGCTTATATACAAGATATATACATATATACGTACATTAATACATCTATATGTGTATGTAAATAGATATATGCCATTAGAAGGTTCATAACTGCCCTTTTTGGGGCAAGGACTGTCAAGGATCACATCCCTCCTACTTTATTGGTATTAAAATATGAAAAAAGGTGACAGCAGATGACATTGTTACTGTCCTTGCAATAGCAAAATATTGTAACTCCGTGATGGCCCCCTAATTTTCATTAAGAAATTTCACATTTTTAACAGTTACAAATCACAACCAAGCCCTAGTTTCTACACCAACAAGCTCCTCCATCCAATCCATTCTTCCATGCCCTCAGCCACTCTCCGGGTTCCAACTCTCCTTACCAGCCATTTAGACATCCTGAATGGCCAGCCTCTCAATATCTCTTGCCCCTGGCTCCTTCTCCTTTCAATCCATATTGTATTATGACCTGTCTTCCTCTGCCAGATTCAAGCTCCAGGGAGCAGAGAGTTCTGTCTGTTATATTTATGTGTTGCCTCCCCAGTGCCTTGAACCCTGCCCTGATACATAAAAGGCGTTCAGGACATGATTGTTGAGGAAATGAAGGGAGTTTACACACTGGTTCCTGAAGCTCAACTTTGATCATAAGGCTCTCCCTGTCACCCTTACTCCCAAAATCTCACCTCTGTGGCTTCTCTGAACCTTTCTCCTCTGAAAAATGGAGAAACTTTCATATCTGCCTCATAGGAATGTATGTGAAATAAACTGAAATTTATCCCTTACCGTCAAACCGTAACTGAGATATAAACCCAAAGTTCAACAGCAAAAAAATTTTAAACAATAAAAACAAACTATTAAAACACTACACAAGATGAATTGCCAAATATTTGTAATAAACCATTAACTACCCAAGGAAAGACAGACCAATGTGGGTTAGACTGGTCTGCTCTTTCACTCTACCATATTTACTGAAAACGTGTTATAGTTCAGGCATTGGGACAGGCGCTGGGGTTACGAGAGTAAAGAGGACACAGTCCTCCCCTCAGGGTAACTGATCTGAAAGACTTAATGGAACAAGCACATTCAAATAAAAAAATTTTTAAATAAAATGAATACAACTTCAAATCAAAATATATTTCCAAAGGAAAATGATGTATTTGGATGAATAATAAAGGAATAGATCTCAACAAGCATGAAAACTATTGAATTCCCCTTTCACTGACGTAAGAGAGATGAGTTATAAGCACATTTAGCAAGAACCATGACATCCTTCCCTAAAGTGGTTTAAAGATTCCCTCACAGTTTAACCAGTCTCAAAAGCCCTCAAAAAGAGATAGGAAGTTTTTACAAAGGAGACAGCTCCTTCCTTGCTATGGTCCTGAATTACTTCTTTTAACTTCTAAATTATTTGCAAAAAGAGATAAAAACGAAAGCAGAGAAGGAAAAAAGAAATGAGATTCTGAGAAAGGGGAGAAAAAAGTATTTAGGAATCAGAGAAAAACTGAAAATAAGTGGTATAATTCTGAAGTTCCTGCATGTTTAGGTATGATGCTCTCAGAGAGAGTCACATATTAGAGTAAAGCAGTCTATTAACACCATAGCAAAACATGATTAAAAATAAGGCATCTATGAACAGACAATCAATAATCCAATATGATGATTTAAAAAACAAGGTTAGAGAATAAACATCTGAATTATGCAAAAGAGCTAAAGATGAGAAACGTAAGATCGTTTTGCTTTTCCAACACAAGTGCCGGTAAAAGGACTTACCAACTTTTTCCCTGATGCTACTGGTTGCCTCCACCGTCAAAGCAGATGTTTCATGCCTCCCAGAATAGAGCTGAAAGTCTGGGGAAAAGTAGGTGGAGTCTTCTAGAACCTGGACAGGACTACTGGGGCTATAACAAGCAGGAGGGGACCCTGGGGGAAAGAAAGCGAAGTGAATATGAGTGCCAATCAAGTCCTCCTTCCTTCCTGCGTGACTCACAAGAACACACCAGGCATTCTCCCACAGCGTTTCAACTTGGCAGAGGGAGCTCTGTCTTTTTGATTCATAAAATTCCAAAGTTACTATTCAGAATTATCACAAGTCCAGCCACCCACCAAAATGACCCGTGAGGTCAACATAACAGTCCTCAAGACACACTGAGTGAAGGCACGGATGCTCTAATGTTCTCACACAACCCGGTTCCAAGGGTTGCAGCAGCACCAGCGAAAATCAAGTCCTCTGCGGGACTCAATGTGTCACAAAGTTCTGAATGATCAAGGTTGGGGACAGAAAGGAGGGAAGCGGGGAGGCCACTGAAGGAAAGCAAAATGGGAAGAGCAGCTGTCTTTCAAAATACATAAAAGATACAGAGAGGAGTGGTCATTCTGCCATACCATGTGTTAGCAAGAGAATGTGCTCTCTGCCCTCTCAAAGACTTCTGGAGTCTCATGTTACAGCGTGGAGCTGGGGCTATGGGGTCTGGTCTTCTGCCAAGCACTGGCCTTGCAGCTCCAGTTTATCTGCTTCACACACAAACTGGAGTGTGCTTCCTGTTCCAATTTAACGTGACACTGTGTTCAGTCCTTCAGTCACTGAACATGAGATAGTACTACAGTAACACTGATACCGCACACACAACATCCGTGGGAACATTCAGCAGGATGGGCCCAGGCTGTTTTCCCTCTCTGCACTGATTCCTCTGCATGGACACCAAGTTTAAGGCTCTTTTCAGCTAAAGTAACTTATTTTACTCTGGGGAAAGAATCATAGTACTTTTTCAAAAATTAACATCCTTGCCCAAAAGAAAATTCCATTAAAAGAAAAATCCTGTTTTTCAGCAATGGTTTCCAACTGGTAATTTGAAATTTCTCACTAGGTTTGTTATCTACCCATTTCCCACAAGGCCATAGCTAGTAGTAAGTGGCTAATTATTGATACCAAACGACCATAAGATGGGAATGTCCTCATTGCCTTCCTGAGTTTCTTTGCCTCAACATATGAAACTGTATTTGCTTGTGTTCTCACGTGTATTACAGGCACATTTTGGACTACAAAGAAAAAGGATTCTGACAAGAATTTTTTTCTTATAAATTTAAAATAATGTAGTTGTAATGCCGACTTTAAAGATGAACATAAACCGAGTATGGATGATACTATACGAAGATCAGTCTAAAACTACAGTTCCAATGCATGACAGTATCTGTCAGCCTTCTCCTTTTAGCCAACCTGCAAAGACTAACCTGAAAAGAAACTCAGCCCCTTTCCGGGCATCATCCTCTACATCTATTAAATCTAGAAGTCTAGGGCTAAAATTAGGAATCATGGATCACCTGGATGCAAAGGCAAGTCCTAATCTGGCTTCCTCTTTCAGGCAGGTGGAAAACAGTAGAAAATGAAAAAGGTACAAGGTGCAATTCTGGCTGCACATTAAAATCACCCAAGAAACTTTTAAAATCTCTGTACCCAGGAACCACCCAGATCTATTCAATCAGAAGCTCTAAGGATAGGGCCTAGGCACCCGTATTTTATACAGCTCTTCCAACAATTCCAATGTGAAGTGAAACTGGGGAAGCTCTAAGCAAGAGGGAGAACAACAACAAAAAAAACCAAACCCCAAAACACCTTTCTGTGCCTTCATCCCCATCCCTCCTACCAAATCAGAGTAAGAGAGGAGTTGAGAGCCCACATGCTTCAATCAACGAAAGTGTGATGTTTTCTTAAAATAGACACTGAGTCAGGAATGCCATGTGCCAGCACATTACAACTTCAGTGATTCTATCTAGTCACATGACTAAGAATGTTAAATGAAAACAGAGCAAACTGATAATAAAACTGAGGTCCAACTAAAATATATATATGTGTATATATATATGAATATGTATATAAAGAAGAGTGTAGGGGTGTGTGTGTGTGTGTGTGTGTGTGTGTGTGCACTTTCAATGTGGAGCTCAGTATGGATCCCAGCACTAAGCCATTCACTGTCACTACAATGTCGGTATGAGTTAGTTTTCCACACTTTATCTCATGGCCTGCCAACTAAGAGTGGGTTTAAGAACCCCAAACCACAGGCCGGGCGTGGTGACTCACGCTTGTAATCCCAGCACTTTGGGATGCCGAGGCGGGCGGATCACGAGGTCAGGAGATCGAGACCACAGTGAAACCCCGTCTCTACTAAAAATACAAAAAATTAGCCGGGCGTGGTGGCGGGTGCCTGTAGTCCCAGCTACTCGGAGAGGCTGAGGCAGGAGAATGGCATGAACCCGGGAGGCGGAGCTTGCAGTGAGCTGAGATTGCGCCACTGCACTCCAGTCTGGGCGATAGAGCGAGACTCCGTCTCAAAAAAAAAAAAAAAAAGAAAAAAAACAAAACTCCAAACCACAGAAGACTACAAAGAGGGCAATCCTTGAAGCAGGGCTGGAGCACAGAGGACACCAAAGATATGCCTTCGCCCTTCACCATTGTTTCCTCAATGTTATGAAAGAACTAAAGCATTTCACGTACCCCCCACACACACCTGAATTCACACTGAAAGACAGGATGCCTAACTATTAAGACATGTGTCAAAGATCACTTAGGACTTCTTTACACACACCCAGGGTCCGCACGTCCACTGAGTTACACTCCCACTGCTGCCGACCACTCCTCAGTGCTGAAGAAAGGCTGGAGAGCAGAGCAGATGACAACAGATCCGGCAGACGGACATGCCCAGGTACCATCCACTCGTCTAAAGCCAAGAGACAACCGGCTGAGCTATCCCAGCACTGACACAGCCTGAAGGAGTCACTTTATTTATTTATTTATTTATTTATTTATTTATTTATTTATTTATTTATTTATTATACTTTAAGTTCTAGGGTACATGTGCACAAAGTGCAGGTTTGTTACATAGGTATACATGTGCCATGTTGGTGTGCTGTACCCATTAACTCGTCATTTACATTAGGTATATCTCCTAATGCTATCCCTTCCCCAGTCCCCTACCTCACAACAGGCCCTGGTGTGTGATGTTCCCCATCCTGTGTCCAAGTGTTCTCATTGTTCAATTCCCACCTACGAGTGGGAACATGTGGTGTTTGGTTTTTTGTCCTTGTGATAGTTTGCTCAGAATGATGGTTTCTAGCTTCATCCATATCCCTACAAAGGACATGAACTCATCCTTTTTTATGGCTGCATAGTATTCCATGGTGTATATGTGCCACATTTTCTTAATCCAGTCTATCACTGATGGACTTCTACTAGGAGTCACTTTAACTGCTAGCTTTCTCACTTGAAAGACAAGGAAACATGACAGTAATGTGAGTCACAGAGTTTACCCCAGATTCCGGGGCCACACAACAAAAATCTAACAGAAGTCGCCGTTCCATTCTACATGTACCTAATCCTTCCCTGCCTATTTTAGTTCACTGTCTTCACTGGGAACTCCTGCAACACAAATTGAGTCTACTTTCTTAGGCAAAATGCAGGGCGCATGATCTAAGCGACAAGGTCAAGGATATCTGAAATAAGGAATTGGAAAGAAACCTATGGCATGAGAGGGACTGCTGTTTTCTATGTCAAAAGTTCATGACCAGGAGCGAGAGCTGGGAGAAACCACAGAAGCCTCCCAGATACCATTACCACCCAGAAAGACCCTACAGAGCCTGGCTCGGTCCCAGGGGCTGAGCAACTGTGCCAGTTTTTAGGGGAGCCCACAGCCTGCCAAGGACCCCACTGGCTTTACAGTGTGTTCTGTGTACAGTGTAGCTGCCTGTAGGGGCTTCATAAAGACCATTCCCATACAAGCACTTCTGGACTTTGTAGGTAACTTTTAGATATTTCTTTCAAACCAGAACCTTATCTAAGAATCACCACTCACAGCTTTAGTATGCATAGGGAAAGTGGCAAAAGCAATGGAAAACAAGCTAAGGTCTGAGTAAAGGAGTCAGCTCTCTGGGGAGGCTCCCACTGGGAAGGAGAAAGTACAGCACCTAGGGCCCTTAACCTGAAGAAAACCCTTAACCTGAAGAAAACCTTAACCTAAAGATCTGCTTTTGCTGCACTCCACAAAGGATGAAATTCTAACATTCTAGTTTAAGGGTACAACATTTCTGCCTTATATTGCCTATGACCCATTTCACCAAGAATGGCTCCTTTTCCTTAACAAAATCTGCACGTCATTTGTCAACATGAAAACTCCTTTGCTTCTCTCTCTCTGAGCGTGACTGCTTTTTTGGCTTGCTTTTCTGAAGCACTGAAAACTTCCTTCCCATATGGTTTTATGCATTACTTTCTTTGTAACAGAGGCCTTTAGGTAATGTGACTCTGAGCAAGACTGTTTTCCCTACTCAAGAGTGGCAATAACAACAGCTTCATTGTTGAAGGGAAAAAAAATGAATTAAGGTGAAGTGAGTTGTCTGGGGGAGGCAAGAAGAGCAACAGAAACCGTGGTGAGCCACTCCTCTGCTTCACCTGCCACTGGAACTACTAATTCCCAAGGGTCAGTTCCTGAATCTGTCCACAGGCCAATAATACAACAGGCTCAAAGTCTCCATGAGGTTTAAACTCTGGAGGACGTGAAACTGTCACTCCACTATCATACAATACACACAACTAGGAAATCACTTGTCCTTAAATTCCACTTCTGGCGTGCCACTCCCTTACACATAATGATTTGGGCTATAACTTCAGGGTGGAATTTTTGTGGTTCTCAAGGCTGTCTCTAAACAGGGCCCCCCTTTAGCTGTGCATAGTCCTGCTGGTCCCCTCAGCATCCCAGCATCCTGTGAACATGTCATCCTCATTCTCCAAGTGCCATCTTCTGGCTTCACATGCACCTAGTTCATCCTAGTAAATGCACCTCTTCAGTTTACCTCCTCTAGAATGCCTCTCAACACCACCCCCCATGCCCTGACTGGTCTCCCTTCCCTCAACTGTTATGATCTGAGGCACACAAAACTTGTGGTACTTAAATTTCACCTGCCTAGTATTTTGCAGTAGTCATTTAATAGGCTGGTGTTAGGGCCCTGGTGAAGTCATTAGCCCTTTGAAGACAGGCAGTGTACTGTGTACTTGCTAATTTCTGCAAGCATGCAGCATGTAAGACATATGCTTCTTACTATGTGCTGACTGATGGCAAGAACATGGCGGTATTCTCTGGAATGGTCTCAGTACCAAGTAAGAGTTAAAGAAAAGTCAAAGATCCCTCCAAAGCCAGTCTCTATGAGAATTCCAGATAATTCCTTGTACCTTTCAGCTCCGTAAGATGAGGGGGCCCTTACTCTCCCCTGTGCAGCAAATACTAGTGCTTTCAACTCCACAGGCCAGCGACCCATTCCTCAAAGAGACCACTAACTGCAAAACAACTCCCAGGTGTTATGTCACCAACGGGCAAAGCTTTCTGCCAGCTACATGTAATCCGAAACCTCCTAATGATTTAAAAACAATTTCACTGTCTAGATTACAATAACCTCCTATAACTTTATAACAGAGATTTTAACCACAGCGACAAACAATTCTGTGGCTTCTATCTTACCTTTCAAAGAGCTAAGGAATTTGCTGAGTGTGCCAGTGGCCTCAAAGTTAAATGTAAGCCATCAAGCCTTCTGATTCTGGCAGAACTTGAGGTTTTGCTAGGGAGCTGAATACTCCGCTCAAGGAGAAGGATACCCTGGAAACAATGTTTTCAAAAGGGCTGGAGAACCTATGACCAGTACCTGAAAAATAAGGGCCAGCCTGTTTAGGAGTCCTCATGTGAAACCAAGCCAGCTCATCTGGATTAGCTGATTCACAATCTTAAGGGCAGCACTGACAGGTGGAAGTGCCTCCTCCAAGCCCTGCATGCACCCCATGTTTTTAAAAAGGAAACAGTGCCGGGCACGGTGGCTCACGCTTGTAATCCCAGCACTTTGGGAGGCCGAGGAGGGTGGATTACTTGAGGTCAGGAGTTCGAGACCAGCCTGGCCAACATGGTGAAACCCCATCTCTACTAAAAATACAAAAATTAGCCAGGCATGGTGGCGGGCGCCTGTAGTCTCAGCTACTCGGGAGGCTGAGGCAGGAGAATCGCTTGAACCCAGGAGGCAAAGGTTGCAGTGAGCCAAGATTGTGCCACTGCACTCCAGCCTGGGTGACAGAGCTAGACTCTGTCTCAGAAAATAAAAATACAAAAATAAATAGAAAGGAAACAGTAAGCTCCACCACTAAACTAAAAGCACTCCCTGGAATATGCTTTCTCACTCTTTTCCCCCAACCAACCATTACCTGAAACCCAAGGTTTGGAGTTAGGGGTTGAGGGCTGGGGTTTACAAGATTCCCAACCCCTACATGGCAGGTCTTTTGAACGGGCATCAAACTTGAATTCTAAACCCTGGACCAATCCATACGTTCCAGAAAACAAGTGAAATCAAGACCCCGACACCTATTTAACTTAGACTCTCTCACTGAAAGTGGAATGTGTGTTGAATAACTTTAAATTTGTCTGAAGTTTAACTTTGTAATGCTTACTTAAAAATATCTTTCAGATATTATCAATATAAACCAAAATGCAGGGCACATGCTTAATCTTTAAAGTAACAATTGAGTCCAAGAGATCACTGTGAGTGGAGCTATAAATAGTAAGAAATGAGTAAGACTGTCCTTGGCCCTTAGGATTTTACGATTTGGTTCCAGAGACCAACGTGCACACAACTACCCATTTTGATTTCAAAGTATGTTAAAGGAACATACTGCTTTGGAGTTCCATGAGTAATCATTACTACCTGTTGACTGATGGAAGGGACATAGAGCTTCAGTGACAAGGAGAAAGAGATATGTGGGCTGAAATTGAACAGGAGGGAAAATGAGGAGGATGTTAATCCGCTGTGGGGTGCAGAGAAGGTGGTAGTGAGGGAAGATCAGCCCAACATGGGAAAAACAAAAGCATAGGACTGGGTTATGAAAGTGCTGTCTCTTTAAGGAATAGAGAGTTCAGTGTAGCTTGGTTATGGGTAAGGAGAAGGATGAAGCTATATCTGTAGACCCAGAGTATTTACTGGCAGGAGGAGGGGGTTAAAAGTATTAGTACATTATTTTCCTAACATGTTAGAGCTGGAAAATAAACTACAGATTAGGTAGTTCAACTTCCAGCTATTACCTACCATATTCCCTTCCTGATAGTCACCTAAGTAAATCCTTTCAGTGTTAGGAAACACTGAACTCACTGTCTAAGTCTAGGGGCAGGTTCTATCTACCTTCCATTACAGAAGCCAAAAGGTCCCCTCCCTGTTCCAGCAGTTAGAACGACCTAGGCTCAGTCAACGGGATGTGCACTGAATCTTGAGGAAATTATGCAAGGACAAAAAGGTGTTGATAAACTACCTGCGATAGCACTATCCCCTGGAGTCCAGGAGCAGCAGCAGTCTCTATAGTGACCTCATCCTAACAAGACAAGTAGCGTAACTCTGGCTGGGTTCCCAGTGTCTATCTGCCTAGATTCCTGCCCATTTTCTGAGCCTTCCAATTAATTTGTGAGCTGCCCAATATATTTCCAATAAATTTCTCTTTTGCTTAAGTTACCCAATGTCACTTTGTGCTTCTTACAATCAAGAATCTCTGACAGACTTATTTTTTTAAGCAATTGTTCTGATTCTCATTCTAGTACAGCATTTTGTTTTGTATCTTAAGTACTACATGACTTAGCACTATCTGCCTGGAATTATAGTAACTCATGTACATTGCCCTACCTATCCTTGGCACCAATCTTGTGCAAATACCTGTGAAAAAGACTTGTAGTTCCCCGATGGCTTCTTCATATAGAGGGCCTGTCTACCCTTACAAATCTATGAAAGTTTTACTTTGGCACATACTAAATGCTAAAATATATACTAATTATGAGAAAGTCTTTTGAAGCTCTATTCTAGTGCCACTTCCTCCAGGGAGTCATCTTTCCCTCCTCCTACCAATTTCTATATGCTACTCAGTGCTCCCCAAGCATTCTATGCATACTGATATCATAATATATTAAATTGCCTATGTATTTAGTTTCTTTCCCACCCCTCCTCCTTTAACTCATAAGTTTATAACAACAGAGACTGTGTCTTACTCACCTTTGTATCTCCAGTTACTAGCAGAAATAAGATCACAGCAAGTACTCAACACATATTTATTTTACCAATGAATCGTCTGCGTATGTTCCTAGTACCTAAGAATTTCTGACACATCATGGGGACTCAACAAATACATTAGCTTAATAGATATATTCAGATACATTTTAAAATAACTAGTTAAAAGCATGTTCTACAGAGCTTAGCTCAAAGTTAAGTTTGCCTTTTTTAAGGCCCCTCAAACTACTCAGGAAACCAAGGTAAAAGCTATTGGGGGGAAAAAAAGAGAAAGCCACCTAATGCTGAAACAGGTTAATTACAAGTGTGCTGTGATCCAATTGCATAAAGGCTTTGTACATAATGTTAGAAGTAACAACCACACAGGGATTCTGTAGCTTGAGCACAAACTCACACTTCAGAGAAAGGCGCGCTCCCCTCCTCCTCAGCCCCACATGCAGGTCCTGAGCCCACAGGACTGCCCTAAATGCGGCCCTTGCTTGGGCTTCCTCCGCAGGTCTGGGCACCGGGGCAGAGGCAGGAGTCCTCCCTCTCACTTGCCGTAAATAAAAAAAGGAATATTCCCAGTCCCACCTCTCACAGAGTCACCGTGAGAATGCAGTGACAGTATCCATAATAAAAAGGCTTTCTCTACAAAAATAATTTTTAAAATTTAGCCTTTAACATAAAATCCAAAGGTCCTTAAATATCTTGACTCAAATTGTATATAGTAACATTATAATATATATTTTATGTTGACATATTTGTTGCTTAACTTATCTAAAACAAAAAGACTGAAAGTACCTGAACTCCAGAGATTCTTTTCCTCAGGTAAGTTTTAATAAATAAACCCTATATTTAATTAAGTTACTGAAATTTAAATAATCTTTCATCATAACCTGTTTGTTTATACCTATCTAGAAGTAAGTATCTCAGGACCACAGTAGTATTCTTTTGGGTGGCTCTGGCACACACTGTGGTCCCACTGAGAGCGAACAAGTATTACCAGCGTGTAATACTCACTGCAGAGTAAGTACTTAATATTTTTTGAACAAAGGAAAACAAACAGGATAGAAAGCTTTAAAATAACCCCCCAGACATGAAATGACAATATGTCTGTATAATTATGCTCTGTAAAGCTCCCTCTCTCACTCCCACTAAGAGAAAGGAGCAGTTCAGATACTTCCTGTCTGCCACGGATTCCTCCAGCTTTCTGGATCCTATTAGTGTGTATTGTTGCAGATGAGTGACACTGGGATGTCTGTCAGGCAGCGGCATCCCACAGGGACTGGGATTCTCTCAAGAGGCAAGCACATTGCTTCTAATCACACTTACCCAGCTCCTAAATCAATATGCGTTCATGAATGAATTACATAATTTAAAACAACCAATATCTCCAAGAAACCAAACATCCCTTAAGTAATAAAGAGTATAACCAATAAGAGCAGGAGCTACCATTTACTGAGTGCTTATTAGTGCCAGGATGTTATAAAAATCATATTATTTATCACCACTCACTCCCATTTTCTTGATAGTGATACTGAGCTCACAGAGGTTACATAATGTCCAGAGTTACAAAACCAGCCAGCAACACAGCCCCTCCAACAGAAAAGCTCTTTTGACCATACCATTCTGCCCTCCAAAGACCCCTCAATAAAAGCAAACTAATTCTAAGTCTTTTTTTTCCCACCAAATTTCTTAGATTAAAATTAGGAGAGTTTTAATGAAATGTTCTCAACTTGTGGATAAAGGGGAAAGGTCCTGGGAAAGTTTATTTCTCTCCATATATGAGGCAGAGAAAGATCCAGAACCATTCTCTTTGTGTTATTTTTTATAAAAGCTTCAAGGAATAACAGGGCACTCCCTGCCAAACACCAGAACACCAAGACAATTGATGAAACCACCCTTCCTCATCACTTCCATCTGGCTGCATATTATTTTCTTTTTCTTTTTTGCACATTATTTTCATGGTTGTGTTGCCACTTTAACAATGAATCCCAAACTTACAGTGTGTCAGAAACACTCATGGAGCTTGTTAAAAACATCACTTCCAAGTCCCCACATCAGACCTGCAACACTGGCTTCACCACAAGTATAGACCAGAAATGACGTTTTTGGACCATCTTTTACAGACAATTTGAATGCAGTCAGGTTTGGGAAGTTTGCACTTCTCTGCCAATATAAGCTCTTACACAACAAACATATACACTCCTGAAAAGTTGTGGTAAACTGAAATTTTGTAAATCAATCACATTTTAAGTACAAAATGTGTTGGATTTAATAAATCCAAAAAATAATGGATAAGTAAAGGAGATTAAACTCTTCCTAAAACCAACCAACCAACCTGCAATAATTCCTTTAGTAATGTGAAGAATACTTCCTACAATTTATTACTTTTCAATAAATTCAGATTTAAAGTCAGTAGTTTTAGTGTCCTATATTTTATATGTGCAAACCTGAATGACTAGATATGAGAATATGGCTATTTCAGTCACATCTAAAATACTGTTAAACAGAAAAAAGGTGATTATATTAATAACAAAAAATATACACTCATTTCAACAACACGATGAGATAAAGCTGTGAAAATGCCTAGCATACCATACATAAATGCTTGATAAATCTGAAACTCAAAAATCCTCTGCTAAGAATGTGGGGATAATCCTCATAAAGTTGTTATGAGGATTTAAGTGAGTTAATGTGAACCAACTACACACTAGTTGGTTGTAGTGGCCAACTGCAGCCAAAAAGCCCCAGTAATACAAGCAGCTATCTAGTTATAGGGAAGGAAGACACAGAAAGAAACATTACTGAGCATGACATGCTACAAGCATTATCTCAGATAATCCTCATATTCCTGAGAATTAGGTTTCTTTTTCTCCTTTGCACTACACAAAAACAGGAATAACAGGCCCTGGGTCACAGGGCTCATAGCCATAAGGCTAAGAGGCAAACTCAATTTTGACTGCTCCAAAGCATTCACAGGAAAAAAAAAAAAAACAGATACATGTGATAGTAGGAGTTACAAAGGATCATGGGTCGTTGGCAGCAAAAGGCAGAATTATTCACTCATTCATTTGTCCATTCAGTCATTCATTCCACAAAGATATATGACATTGAGCATCTGCCATGGGCAAGACAGTGCTAGATATAAGACCCAAGTCTGAAAGTCTATCAAGAGAGACAAACACATAAAGCAGAAAACTGCCTAACAGTGCAGAAATAACAGGCTGAAGGAAGTGTGGAGTGGTGAGCTGGGATACCAGTGCCCACGTACATCTCAAAGCACACACGCAGGATCTAGAACTGTGCTTGGGGCAATACCTACCTCTTTCTCCTCTCTGACCTTCTTGTTTTGGCTTATGATACCCCTTAAAAAATCTGTCTAAAGCAACAGAGCTTCTCCCTAGGTCTAGAAGGTTGTACACACATAAATTTCGTGTACAATTTCATGGAGTTCACTACAAAGTCCAGTGTAGTAACCCCTAATTTATCATCAGCCATCATGCTGATAGGGAGACTAAGAGGGAAACATGCTGGAAAATAAAATTTTCTGGGGGCAAATCAACTACATGCAAATGGACATAACCAAATACTGCTGGGAATTTTCTATGTGGAGGGCATTGTTCTGTTCTGAACAATTCGTATTAACTCACTCAATCCCCATAACAACTATATGATGATTATCCCCACTGCTCAGATGAGGACACTAAAGCACTGAGAGTAACTTGACTAGTGCCATACCATCAGTAAAGAATAAAACCATGATTCAAGCCCAACTAGCCTGGCTCTACAGTCTATGGCTTTTGCCACTGTAGCAACAGTGTTCAAACTTTTTGGTTTTAGGATCCTTTCACACTCTAAAAATTATTGAAGACCCAATGAATTACTGTTAATGTGAGCTAAATCAATATTTAATGCATTTGAAACTAATGCTTAGAAAGTATATGTTAATTCATGTAAAAATATCAGTAATAAACCCATGATACGTTACATAAATAGTTTTATGAAAAAAAGTTTTAAAACAAAGTGAGAATTGTTTTTATAATTTTGCAAATTGCTTTAGTATCTAGCTTAATATAAGACAGCTGGATTCTCATATCTGCTTCTGCTTTGAATCTGTTGTTATATAATTTTTGATTGAAGTAAATGAAGAATATTTGCCCTCATACAAATACGTGGTTGGCAAAAGAAAGCGTATTTTAATAGCCTCTTCAGATAATTGTGACTATTCTGTGAAACCACACCAAAACTCAACAACTGGCATTTTCTTAAAGGCAATTGCAACATAAAATATGAAACCCTGACAGTGGTCTTTTCACAGATACTCCTCTGTACTGTATTACATTAAAATCTACTGGCCTGTCTTTCACTTTGAAGGGAGTTGTTATTTTTTACATCGGTGTGTAACATCATATGTGGTCATCTGGAAAACAATGGTTCAATGAATTACAGAGATCTTCCATACATTGAAACATTTCAAGTATATAATATCAACAAAATCCCATTTGTTAATATACCATGGATCTCAATCATCAGAAAAGTCTTTTACATTTTGGGAAGTTGTCCAGTTCACAGTGGCAGATACAAGTTTCCAAAAATTCCAAAATTCAATTTTCACTTGAAACCTTGAGTTTTATAGAATCAGCAAATAGTAGTTTTTCTTGAAGTGCCAAGTTCCCTTTATTTATTTTGGAGAAAATATCTACCAAATGCCCAAGCCAGAATAACCACAGTTTGTCAGTTGTTCTTTCAAGTAAATATGGATTCCATGAGAAAAGCATCTAGTTTCATATTTACATCACAATTCCATCACACAAGGAGTTTTTTCAGTTTGCAGCAGAAGCACTTTATGTATCTTCCCATTTCATCACACAGGATGTTAAAAAGACACACTCAAGGTTTGAGATTTAATATAATCATCTGTACTGCCTCAACTAGAACGTTCCTAAGTGGAAATGGGCTTTTTTGTATTTCTGAGTATGTGACTAATTGACTGACTACTACCACTGTCTTGATTCATGGTGAGGGTATGTCTTAGTATTATTATGAAGATAGTTTTATTCTTTTTTTTTTTTTTTTCTTTTTGAGACGGAGTCTCGCTATGTCACCAGGCCAGAGTGCAGTGGCACAATCTCGGCTCACTGCAACCTCTGCCTCCCAGGTTCAAGCAATTCTCCTGCCTCAGTCTCTCGAGTAGCTGGGATTACAGGCATGCACCACCACACCCAACTAATTTTTGTATTTTTAGTAGAGACGGGGTTTCACCATGTTGGCCAGGATGGTCTTGATCTCCTGACCTCATGATCCACCACCTCGGCCTCCCAAAGTGCTGGGATTACAGGCGTGAGCCACCGTGCCCGGCTTATTATGAAGACAGTTTTTAGGTCTCAGAGACCTCCTCCCATAGGGTTCCACAGAACACACTTTGAGAAACATTGTTCTAAATGACACAGCCTCCCCCATGGGGAAAGTCCAAAAGATGTAAAAGTAATTTTAAGATGAAAATGCTGACAATCAATTGTAACTGAGAATGAGTTATCTCCCTGCCCAGGCAAAGGAAGATGGCCATTGCCCCTGGAAGTCAGTGAAACCTGAAGACATACAGAGGCCCTTTGATATAAAGCACTGCTTGAACTCTATTAGTCAAGTGAATGGACCCCTGTTGGTTAAAGAAAATGCACCTGGAGAGAGCTAGATGCCCACCCAGAAAACACCTGCACAAGAATGCACCTTCGGGTCCTTGAGGAATTCTTATAAAGGGGAATATAAGTCAACAATGATTATTTCACTAAGGAAAAAAAAAGGCTCCATGAGATTAGTTTTAGGTGAGGAGAAAAGAAATTGCAATAACTTGCCGAGCAGGAAGTCAGTTGATCCTGGACAAAGGGAAGGATGTTAAGACATGATGACTGAAGGGGAAAGAGAATGATGTTGTCAAGCCAAAAGACCACACTATTAGAAAGATTTAAAGAACAAAAAAAGATAGAGAAGAAAGTATCCACTAAGCAGGAAGAAAGGACATGCCATACTTTCTGTTTTTGTTTGGCAAATCTGCTTTTTAAACAATTTAAGAATCCTGGCTCTGCTGTTGATGGGCTATCTGAACGTGAGCAAATGGTTTAATTTCTTGGTACCCATTGCCTTATTAAGTGATAATAATAATAGCGCCTACTACATAGGGCTGTTATGAAGATTAATTGAGACAACAGAAAGGGCTATTAACAGTGTTCCAAGCACATAGGAAGTGCTCAGTAAATTTTAGTTTCTGTTCATGAAGACGGGAAAAGATAACAGGAATCACCCCCGTAAAGTTCACTTTCAAGAGATGATTAAATCAGTGAGCTCTTTAAAATAGAACAGCAGCAAGATGCTCAGGCAGATAAGAGATGAAAGCTTTTAGAGTTTTGTTTAGGTCAGACTATTCAGCTAACAAACTATGCTAAAATTACATTTTCAGCTTTCCAAGAATTTGGGATGAGGGAAGACCTAAAATACACCATTACTCAGAAAATAAGCTTAAAATGTCCAGTTCCATCAAAGAACAAAATAAAAGGCTACATGGTATCGTCAAAAGGTTCTTCAAAGTCTCCTTACCTGGCCACCCTGGCATGCAAGTCAAGGGCTAAGTGGCCCTGGAGAAGGTATCAGAAACCAGACTAGCCTGAATACCTGTCAGCTGCCTAAGAGGCTTCATCTTCAGAGACAGTGACAATAGGGCAGTTACTGAGGGAGGGGGTGACGGATTTGTCCTCTGTACTGAGCATTACAAATAAGAGGAAAATAATTTTCCTCTCCCTAGCACCTTTGTTCCATAATTTTTCTTTCATTTCATCTCTGATATAATAGGACAGAGATCAAAACATTAACTTCAAATCTCTTCTTTGCAGTGCTGTTCCTTTCACTGACAACATAGAAAAAACTCTTTACTACCAAAAATGCAGAAAAGTCTATTCCTTCAGGATCATAACATACATGGCAATTTAAAGCCTATTTTCATCCTCAAAATGGCGAGTCTTTTAATGGCCTAGCCAATTAAACGATAAATTTTTTTTAAAAAAAGGCCAACCTCACTTCAAGGTATATAATGTGTAACATTTTCTTTAGTACCCTATGCAACAGATAACTGGATAATTTTTCCAAGTCAAGGGTCTCAAAATAGATTCATAATAATTATTTGAAAAAAATGTCTAAATCAATGTGGCCAGAACATAATATAACATTCCTGGAGATCCTGTCCTATTCTGTGGGTGTTGATCAAGTTCTACCTGACAAGTGCCCAGGGGTCTCACAGTACAATGTCTTAAAGGGAAAAAAAAATCATGAAAATAGGGCTTTCAAGTGTATTACCCATTACCTCTTGCTTATAGAGCACATAAATGCACTTTATACTAATTCTATCATCATTTTGTACCTTCATTTACTGTCTATTTTGGAATCATAATCTTGACTATGGAAAGCAAAGCATCTTCTAGGAAGAAAACTATCTTGCATACTTATATTATCTATATGTCTCTCCCCACTCCTGATTCAAACAACACATCATATTACTAATGTTCATAATGATTATCTGAACCATCAAGAAAATGTTACATAAGGCAGGAGGTGAAGTAGTGGGGAGGGGATCAATCTTACAGAAAAACCACCACCAAAAATATTTGCCTTCAGCTATACAGAAATTCACATCTTCAGAATAATGCAGTTTCCAGGTAATCCAAATAGTTAAAGGCTTACTGTGGGCTACCTTTTTCATACTTTATCTAATGATAACATGATAATGATGATGACTGTAGCAGTTTAAGACATGTCTGCAAATTCTTTCACACACCTGTAGAAAGGTGGGTCCACATCCTTGAATTTAGGCAGGCTTATAAGTCCAATTGGCCAAGAGAAAATAGAGGAGTAACCCTATGTGACTTCCAAAATTAAATCATAAAAGGCAATGCAGTTTCCATCCAATTTCCTGGAATATTCACATCTGGAGCCCTAAGCCACCATATAAGATTCTAACTAGCCCGATCCTATAAAGAAGCCAAGCCATGTGGAAAGGCAACTTGTTGACACTCTGGTCTGCAGACCTAGCCTTCAAGTCATCCCAGCCCAGGTGCCAGACATGTGAATCCAGTCACAAACCACTCATGCGCTCTCAGCCTTCTTGCCCCAGGAGTCCCAGGAATGATGGAGCAGAGACAGGGCATCCTACAGTGCCTTGCCTGAAGTCCAGACCCACAGAATCTATAAGCATAATAAAATGTTGCAATAGTAACTGTAACAACCATGATAATTAACACTTAACTCTTCCAGTGTGTCAGATATTGTTCTTATACCTAGCATGTAATTCTCCTAACAATTTTTTTAGGTAGGTGTAATTAAGATCCCTACATATCACATGAGGAAATTCTACTTGACAGAGAGGTTAAGTAATTTAGCCAAGATTATAAAGCTAGTGAGTGGCACAGTTTGGGTGTGAATACAGGTTTCCAGCTCTGGAGTCTTAACCATTAAGTTCCATAGATAATTACTGAAATAAAAAAAAGATATCCAAAGGGCACATCACAATCAGCCTATTAGGGTCCTCTTCCCACCATCAGGCAGGACATTACATCATACTTTCTCAATCTAAACAGATTTCTAGTAAGAGACCCCCACACTTCTATTAATTCCTTGGTTGCCTCTTTGCCCTCCATATCCTCCTAATCTGTATTTAGCCACTCTCCCCAGCAGAGAACTCTTCTAAGCTTCTAGAAGTCATGATATCTGCAATTTAAGCTCATTTCAAAGTGAAAATAAAATAAATACTTGAAAGACAGTTATGAATCCTTTCTTCTCTTCTTAGAGCAGAATGAACCCAGTTCATTTGTCTTTTGTATTCTAACATCTTAATACATTATATTCCTTTTATAGAATATGAATTCCATGGGGAGCAAAGGATATATACCCCACACCTAGCCCAGTTCCTGGCACATGACAGACCCTCAAATATCAGATGGATGAACTATATATCCTTTTATTGTAACCCCATCAAATTCTCCACCTCAGTATTGACTTGTACAAACCAGAGTTATTCACTCAACAGATATTTAAGGAGGAGTGAGTGATTCTGTATCCAAATTTCTGCCTAATTTATATTCTGTCCAAAATAAGAAATGTCATGCTCCCTAATGTCTCTTCTATAAGAGAAACTGAAAATATTCAAAGTAAATTCAATTAGCATAATCGTGACTACTGCCTAAATAAATTACCAAATTTAATACAAGAAATTCAGTATTTTATTTTATGAACAAACAATTACACATAACCCATTTTTTGTTCCTAAACTAATAAAGTGATTTTAGTCACTTAATAAATGTCATTAAAATATAAATATTTGTCTTTATTTCAATTTTTTCTCCAAACTCCTGGAATTTATTTTGGAGAAATTTGAAACTAAGAAATGTTAGAATTTGGGGAAATGTAATGCCTCAAACTCAGGGTTAAGCTAATATGTATCTCAAAGTAGACTTTTTAGACTCTATTCTTAAGTTTTTTGATGAATATCATACAGGATCAACTCTAAAGGTCAGCTAAGGTAAATTTATTCACCATTTTTATGCCACTTACCACTCATTTTTGATCTGCCAGGCCAGTCAATACCACGGGAAGATAAGCCTGACAGGATTATGTCCTTTAATAAACCTACTAGTTTAAACAAACCTGACACCGCCATTATCTTCAATGTTTGTATAAATGGTTTTGTGATGCTTTTAAAATTACTTTCCCAGGTGTCCTAATTGAAGCTTACTGTGATTTCAGAAGGCATTTTCTTAGACTCTTTTAGATAAAAAGACCATTAGACCATTTCTCTTTTCAAGAAGCTAGATTGGTTTTACATGTGTTTTTCTGCAATGAATTTAATGATATGCACTGAGTGCTGCATCCACTAATTTCCATAAAAAGCACATTTCCTAATCTCTTTGTCTGCCCTTCTTCTATCTTCCAACCTTTCCCACATCACCAGGATGAGCAATCAACCTATAACTGCAGTGATATTTAGGAGCCAGTCCCTCAGGAAACAGGGCCTTACCAGAGGATTTCATATTCTCTACTTTTCCTAAGACCCGTAGATAGAGGAGGCTTGCTCACAAAACACGTGGTTCTCAGAGCCCTCCAGAACACAGCCCGTGTCAGAAAGGAAAAGGCCTGCTTCACACCTGCTTTCAGGGGTCACTTTCCTGGGTCATACCACCCAGAGCAGCCCTCACAGCTGAGAAGCAGCAGCTGAATGTGAGATGCCTCCTTCCTCCCTGGCACGTGGCCACAGGGCATGTGCAGAGCCCTACCTCACAAAGAGAAAGCAAAGCAAGCTTGGAAGACAAGATATCTATCATCCCTGTCTTGCTGGGCCTATTCTGAGAAGGATGGAGGAAAGGTGGGAGGAAGCAGGGAAAGAAGGAAGGACAGAGTAGGTCAGAATAGGTG
The DNA here is from genome assembly GCF_009828535.3 of Hylobates moloch. Taxonomy (NCBI): domain Eukaryota; kingdom Metazoa; phylum Chordata; class Mammalia; order Primates; family Hylobatidae; genus Hylobates; species Hylobates moloch. Next base: position 67,395,184 of record NW_026652286.1, on the reverse strand, counting down.
CAAGAAAACAGAAGTAGGAAGACCTGTTATGTGAGTGGCTATCACAATAGTCCAGGACACAGGTAATTAGCCCTTAAACTGGTTTAGCTGTAGAGACATGCAAAGGAAGGGAAAGTATGAAAGAAGTATTTTGGAGGTCGACTGCAGGACCTGAAGACTGACTGCACGTAGGGAGGGCAAGGAAATGAACCTTATTACAGTTTACAGAACACTTTCAAAGGAGACAATAGTTAGGATGACGAAGTGTGGAATGGTATCTGAGCATGTCCAAACACTGGAGAGATGAACTAGGGCCAGCTGCCTGCCTCTCATTGACAAAGGTTGGTTTAACAGTGGAACAAATCCAAGGTGGAGAAGTTCAGGATGACCTTTAATGGTCCTCTTCAGGAGGACCTTTCCATGCTAATTCCACCCAAGCATTTCTATTTGCTTCTCTCAAGGACCAGATCCCTGGAAGAAGCCCATGAATGGAACATCCCTAGAAACAGCAGACATCTCCTAGTAATGGCCTGGTAAGCTTTGCCGCTCGCATAACTCAGTTGCCACACTGACCCAGCTTTCAAATGGAATGAGCCTCCAAAAACAGAAGTGGTAAAATGGGGTTCAAGTGAATAGAGCATTCCCAATCAGTTCATACCAGCCCTCCACGGGAGATGTGGTACATTTCATTCAAAAATGTGTCCCTGTCTTATCATCTGAAGCCCAGTGGTGTTGCCATCAGACAACAGAGCCAATCTCACTATAGAACAACACTCCTCAACAGAAATTGCTGCAATGATGGAAATGCCTATTAAGCACTTGAACTGTGGCTAGTGTGATTGAGGTCCTGAATTTTTCATTTCATTCAATTTTCATTAATTTAAATAGCTACAAGTGACTAGTGGTTACTATGGACAGCGTAGGTCTAGAACTTTAAACAAATAGATGTGGGCCAGATCACATCTGTCCTAAACTGCTAGAAAAAAAAGTCACAGAGTTATATTTCTCTATTCTGAGGAAGCTGAATCTCTAATATTTCAACATCTGCTCAAGCAATTTTCCAGCACTGGGATCTCCTTTGGTCCTTACTACAACTATTTATCAATGAGCCTCCAAAACATTTCCATTTGGAAGGCCCTCAGAGACCCTAGCTTAACCATCCATCCACTGCAGGAACCTTCTTCATGACGTCCCTGAGTACGTCCATGGTCCCTGCATATGTCTATGCAATCGTTACCAAGTCCCCTAAGTAGCAATGAAACTTACCATCAGTCAGAGACACTGCTCCAAAAAGATACTGATGATGCAGAAAATAATTTTAAGAAAACTATTTTACACAAAATTTCACTTCTTATGAAGCTCTTTCACATTCACTATGTCATTTAAGCCACACAATAACCTTAGAAGATAAATATTTAGTAAATACACTTATTTTATACAGCCTAAGTGATTTACCAAGGCAATATGGTAGCCATATACCCAGTTGTGGCATGTCTTCCAAGGAGTGAGAGACAAATGATAGAAGAAAAAATCATGGTCAGGAAAGTGAGGCACAAAAAAAGAGTGATTAGAGGAAGAAATATAGCTATATCAACTAATAACCTTAGAAATCGATCTATTTCAAACTCAATTACTTATAGATGAATAAACTCCATTCCAAAGGGTAAGCATCTCAGTCCAGGCCCAATTTAAAGGGGCTATGTTTTAAAATGGTCATTCTTAACATGTGTTTCCAGGACCAGCAGCATCAGCATTGCTTGGAAATGTGTTAGAAATGCAAAGTCTTAGGCCCTATCCTCAATCAACCAAGGAAACAGAAACTCTAGGGGTGCGGCCCAGCAATCCGTGTTTCAATAAGCCCTCTGGGGTATTCTGATGCTCAATCACATTTGAGAACAACTGTCCTGGAATTGTACATCTAAGACCCAATTAATTTCCTCTGAGAAGTAAACAACTTGGTCATCAAGAAGGAAACAGAGCTGCCAGTTATGAAATTTGAGACACGGCCTGGTGACATCAGCCCTGACTTACTGCACCTACAGTACCAAGCACCATAAACTCTGAACTAGCCTCCTGAACGCAGACCCACCTCCTCCCACCTCCTGTGCTCAAGGGCACAGAGGAAATCATTCTTTCATCAGAAATCATACTTTAATAGATGCAAAGAAAGGTTTATTTTATAGATAGTAATAGATTGTGAATAGAGCATCCTAGCTTCTATCTCATTCACTAAGTAGTATTTGGTACATGACACAGCGCTCCCAACCGTGAAAAGGAACACTTCCATGAGTAAGAACCGGGGTTCCAAGTTCTCAAAGAAGAGGGATACATGCGAATTTACATATCATTATAAAGTGTTTTGCCTGTCTGCTGTTTTAATAATAATAATGGTAGCAGGCATTTATTGAATGCTTTCAACGTGCCCAGCATTGTGCGCATTGCTTCACTTTGCCCTCATGCAGCTCCATGAGGGAAGAACTATTATTTTCCCCATTTTACTCATGAGGCTTCAGCATGTACAATTCCAAGGTCGCACAGCAAAGAGGTGGCAGGGCCAGGATACACCTGTTCTCAATCCAAAATACTACCTCTCCTTTTTCATCTTAACATATACATAACTCTTAATCTATTCAACTTCATTCATACTGTTTATGTTACTGAGTTTTAAGTACTGTGTTTTCACCTTCTTTTAAGCTATCATGCCATGTACTGTTCAAAAAGGTCCTCAACCACTCAGTTTATGCCAACTCAATCAGCACGTGCTCAAGAATCAGAGTAACACACTCTAAAGAATTCATGGCAATAAAAATCTAAAAACTGGATCAAAAGCAGACCAATTTTATTCCCACCATGGTTGGGCAGCATGCCCAGGGAAGCCCTCCCTGACCGCCTGGACCAAAGCGAGCCCTCTCTCCTCTCTGCTCAGAGCTCCCACAGTACATCACATGTGTCCCCATCATAGTAGTACCACATGGTAATGTCGACATGCCACACCCCTAATCTGTGAGCACTTCAGAGTGGGAACTACACCTGATAGTCCATCTGTGCATATTCGAGACCTAATAGATGGTTTATAAAATCACCAGCAAGACATACAAACTCTTAAGACAGACAAAAGTGAACTAAAAAATAAAATGTAAAACTATAAAACTTTTAGAAGAAAACACAGCAGAAAATGTCTAAGACATGGGTCTAGGCAAAATGTTCTTAGATGTGACGCCAAATGCACCATCCTTAAAGAAAAAAGGAATCTATGAACTGGACTTTATCAAAATCAAAAACTTTTTATCTGCAAAAGACCTTGGTAAGGACATAAAAAGACATGCTACATACTTGGGAAAATATATGTGCAAGCCACAAATCTGACTAAGGACTTGTATCTAGAATATGTAAAGAACCCTTAAAGCTCTACAGTAAAATAAATAATCCAGTTACGGAATGGGCAAAAGGCATGAACAGTTATTTCACCAAAGAGGATATACGGATAGCAAATAAGCACATAAAAAAGACAGACATTCAACATAATCAGCCATTAGGGTAATGCAAATTAAAACCATGATAAGATTAGAACACCTATTAGGACAACTAAAATAAAAAATAGTGATAACATCAAATGCTAGTGAGGATGCAGAGAAACTGGATCTCTCATACACTGCTAATAGGAATGGTGCAGCCACTCTGGAAAAGTTTGGCAATTTCTTAAAAAACTAAACACACACCATACAATCCAGCAATCACAATCATGGGCATTTATGCCAGAGAAATGAAAACTTATGTTCACAAAAACACCTATATATAAATGTTCATAAAAACTTTATGTGTAATAGTCATGAACTAGAAAAAACCCATAGGTGAATGGTTAAACAAACCATAGTACATCCATATCATGGAATACTACTCAGCAATGAAAAGAAACAAACTATTGAAAGATGCAAAAATTTGGATGGATCTCCATGGCATTATGCTGAGTGAAAAGTCAATCTCAAAAGCTCACATACTACATGATTGTATTTATGTAACATTCTCAAAATGATAAAATTATAGATATGGTGAACAGGAGTAGTGGTTGCTAAGCATTTAGCAACAGGGTGAGGATGGGGAGAAGAGGGCCAGTGCAACTATAGAGGTGTAGCATAAGGGAGATCATTGGGGTAATAAAGTAGTCTGTACCTTGATTGTGGTAGTGGTTACATGTATCTACACATGAAAAAATGCATAGAAGTATACACATAGAAATACAAATTTTACATGTGCATGTAAAACTGGTGAAATCTGAATATGCTCTGTGGACTGTACCAATGTCAGTTTCCTGGTTCTGCTATTGTACTATGGTTATGTAAGATGTTACCAATGGGGGAAACTGGGTGAAGGGTACACAGGACCTCTCTACTATTTTTGCAACTTCCTATGAAGCTATGATCACTTCAAAACGAAAAGTTAAAAAAAAGTAAACAGCAGACATTTTACTTAAAAACGAAATGAAAAAATAGAGGTATATAGCTGCAATATTGGCCAGTGAGGTCTCAAACACAGGTTTAAACACACACTGTAGAACGACAGTTTTTGAAAACTTAAATCTAATTCTTCAGTATCTTAACAGGGATACATTTCCAACACCTTAGAGCTACTCTCCTACTCTCTCCTAAAAGATGGGGGGAAAATGCCTGATGTGTGAGCCCCTTTAGGAGTCCAGGAGTCCTGTCCTGAGTGTCCAAAATGAATATACCCTAAGGTTACACAAGGCCTGGCCATGAGGGCAGAGCCAAGGGCCTCACAAGTTAAAGGAGAACTCAGCTTGGTGCCAACACATAAACCAAGAGCAGGAGTGGCTTCCTTCCAGCAAAAGTAGAGGACTGCCCTACCCACAATGGCCAAGATTTACATTGTACCTCTCCTCCAAGACAAAACAAAGCCAAGCCAACAAAATTAACTTTAAAAAAATCACTAGGCAAACAAAAAAAACAAAACAAAACATAAAACCACAACAACCTCAGACTATTTCCAACAAACCTTGTAATCAAATATCTCCCTTTACTTGACCTCCACGCTACCCCTTGCTTTTCGAGGATTTTATTACCTACTAAATTCTGAGTCATAAGAACCTGCCAAAATTAATGAAAAATAGGAGAAAAATTATTCAAAACACTGCAGAATTTTCTGACATGAGCTTCCTTATGCATTTAAAATGCAGATAGCCACACACCGCCCCCCTCCCCCACCAAAAAGAAAAGAAAAAAGGTTACTTTGGGGGAATTTTATACATCAGAAATATTAGCAGATCTTACAAAGTTATTTCTTTTTAATTTATTGGCCTGAAAAATCAAACTTTTACAATTTTCACTAGCAATTCCCATTTCACGTCATTAATTATATTTTTCAAAAATTTTTGTTTTATCATTTTCAAAACATTTTCACAAATTATGATGAAGAAATGCAGCACTGATAGATAGAGGCTCTACCTTTCAACAGAACTCTCACCAGGCAGACTGCTCATTTCAATTAGTTCAGCCATCTTTTCCCTAGGCCCTGGGTCCACACTTTTCCACAGGGGTAGACATCAGAAAAGCTGAGCTCTACCCACAACAGCCTCTAGACTAACTGGACCAGGGCAGACACTCTCAAGTCTGATCAGCAGAGTGCCTTCCCATAAAATCACTCACATTTCTGCATTCATGTATTTTTCTTAACGACAGCACTTTAAAATCTCATTTAAACTGAAAATCCTCCATTAGCCTCTGTGAAAAGATGTATTTTTAAATGCTTTGATCTCCACATGCCCTTTGGAACATTCCTGTGCTACATCCTCCATCATCTGCAAAGAACCTGAAAGACCAAGACTTCCGTGCATTTTAAAAAGAAGGGGGAGGGAAAGGGGAGTTACAGGTACAGCACCTTCTCTCCTATCCACCTACAGGTTTACAAAGATTTCCTTATTTATCTTGAAAAATGCATCACAGAAAAACAAAAGTGCACTCCAAGAACTAAGCATCCTCATCCCTCCCCCCAACCCCCACCACCATCATAAGGAAAAGTAGAGCCTGTATAAAGCCTTCTACTCTATGTCCTACCCTTTTCATTCTGGTCGAATCGGTGTTTTCCTTCATTCTAGTCAAATCAGTGCTTTCCCACCCTTTACTAACAGTTCAAAGTATATTAAAATACTGTTCCCACATTATTCTCATAAAGGGCCTTCAAAGTAGATACACTATAAGGCTCAGAGCACCTTACTAGGAAGTAAATGTCAGTTGCTCTAGATTCTTTAAGATCTTGCAATCTAGAGAGCTCCTTAATCGTTAACCTGGGTCTGACTTCCACAGCTGCCCGGGCCCAGGAGTAGTAGGCAGCCAGGGGAAATCTTAGCCAGTTTGGCAGTGACCCATAGGCCAGTTTTGGAAGCAGGGAGCCATGATTGTTTAATATTTCAAGCCCTGACTTTTTGCTTCCCGAAAAGGAATGAAATTTTCTGGAACTGTAGCTATTAATATCCCTCTATTCTGGTTTAATTCGTTTATGGTGAGCAGGTTAGCACGTTACTGTTTTGGTTGGCCGAAAGCATCTTCGAGGTATCACAAATGGCTCTCGAGACCACGTACCCTACCACCACCAAGGCCTTCTATAAGCAGTACAAAAACTCAATTCTCATAACATGCCTCAGGAGAAGAAAATGGGCAACCAAGGCCTCACAGAGAAAGGGAGCTGAGGGACCACGGGGACAAACTGTTGGGTCCAAACTGCATCGTCTCAGGAGGCCGCACGCTCAGGGCCCACCTCTGAAACCCCAGTACAGGTGATCCACAGGCTAGCCCGGCCAAAAGGTATTTGCCACGCGGAGACAGGAAATCAACACCGAAGCCAAAAAGGCAAAAATCTTCGAACAAAAATGGAAAAGGAAAGTCTTCCTAGTCATCAATAAAGATAGGAAGAGTAGGGTGGGCGAGGCGCGGGAGCTTTGCGCAGATACCCGGGATTCTCGGCCTGGGGCTCTGAGGGGGGAAACTTGGACACGTCGCCGCGAGCGCAGTCCAGGTGGCGGAGGCCCTAGAGGTGCGCGCCAGAGCTCGTCTGCTCTGCCGCCGCGTCCTCCAGCCCGGCCGCCTATGGGGCACGCTCGGTCCCTGTCCCGGCACTGGGCCCCCGCTCCGCTCGGCTGTCATCGGCCGACGTACCACTCTCCCTCTTGCCACAAATGTCACATTCCAAGAAAAAATAGTTCCATTTGGAAAGTTTAAATTTTTTTCCTCCTGAAAGCAGATTATTGTAAAGGCAGCCCTAACAGGCAAGCGGGAGCTGGATGTAACTCTCCAGTTCGTCAAAGAAACTTGTCTGGGGAGAGAACAAAGAAGGAGCAGCGGCTAACGCTATCCGAGCGTCTGGGGCTGGGATGCGACCCTTTCGTCGCCCCCACCCGCCAGAGCCGGGTCTGGCCGGCGGGCAGAAAGAGTCCAGTCCAGAACGCCAGAGCCCGTCGGGCGGGCCGGTGCACGCGCCTTTGTCTCGCGCCGGGGAAAGCGGCACCAGACACCCCCTTCCGTCCCCTCCCTTGCCGCGAGACCCGCGCGCGGGCGCGGGCGCGCCTCGGAGTGTCTGGCCATATGGCTGCGCCCCTCCGGAAAGGCCAGCCCCGCGTCGGGCGCGGAGCACCCCGGGGCCCAAACCCCGGGGCCACAACTTCAGTCAACGTGGGTCGCTGGGCGGCAAGGCGCTGGGGCCCGGCCCGCAGGCAACTGGACCTGGAGCGGGCAAGGGAACCCGTTTAAAAACATCAATCCGGGATCGCAGCCCCGGGCCCCCAGAAGCTGCCCCCTTCCGTGAGCAGCAGGGGCCGGGGGAGCCCGGGGCGACTGGGTTCTTCGCGTGGGAGACTCGGAGACGCCCTCCCGGCACCTCGAGTGGGGGCTGGTTACCTTTCACCGTAGGCTCACAAGTTCCCCGGCGCAACTTTGCCCTCCACATGAGGCGATCATGGCTAGTTCAGTCCCTGGGCTGGGGAAGGCGGCCGCCGGGCAGCGCGCTGGACATGGCCTGGGGCAGCGCGGGGAAGTGGCGCCGGACAATCAACCCCATTCACACAGGGCTTCACCTCCAGCCCCAAACCCGACAACCGCTGCTGGGTCCTAAAGCTTCTCGCGCGCTCCCGCCGCCGTCCGCGCTCCCCGCTCCCCGCGCGCGGGCCGGGGAGGGTCGCCCGGGCTCGTCACTATAACCCTACACTCCACCCCCACCGTGGCGCCCGGCCGCTGGGCCCTAGAGCCCGTCTGCAGACACCCGCCGCCCCTCCCCGGGCCGGGAGACTGCCAGGCCGAAATTGCCCAGAGCTCAAGCTGACGTGTCTCCCTGAGACTTAGGAGGGCGACAGCCTCCCTTGCTTTGTCCCCTGCCGGGTTTTGATTAATTTCAGACTCACCAGTTCTCCCTCCACTTTGTCTTCCTTCCCCAGCAGCCCAACACCGGCCAAAATTCTGTTTCCAGATCTGCCCAAAAGTCTAGATCTGCTTAGGTTGGTTTTTTTTCTTCTTAAGTGGAATTTCTAGGTGGAAAGTGGCCATACTTTTCTCAGCATTCCCCAGGCCCCAGTGCTTCCATCACGCACTTGAGATGGCGGATAAGCTGCTGCTATGTGCTCCGCTGACAAACAGAAGGGCCAAAACAGACCTGACAGCCTTGGATATTAAATGTGTTCGCAGAACCACACATCCTCTGGCCACAAATCCCCAAGATGTTATCTGCCTGAGTAGAGGTAAAGAAAGTAAGCGACTCTGGGAAAATGTTGCCCCACCTCTTAAAATCAGGCTGTGCTGAGAACTACTCATCCACCTCATTATATTGGTTTATACTGGCTGCTCTCTGGAGCCCTGATCTGGGGTGCCCGAGCCTGCCCCATAGCACCTCTGCCTGGCTTTTTCTGGGCATCCGGGCAGCTCTACTGCTTGGAGAAGAGAAAGCTAGGTAACTGTGCAGTTGCTGCCCAGGATGTTAGTGGGAGAGTCAGCGCACACCAAGCCTCTCTTATCTGGTGCTCCCTGCCTCTGTTGACCTGCTATCTAGGTCCAGCCTTCAGGGACTCCTCCCTGGATTGTGGCAGTTCCCTAACTAGACTGCCAGCAGTTTTACCTCTCATCAATTCTGGTGGGTTGCGTGTCCTGATTCTGATTCCCCTGATGGGCTCTCCTACTGAGTAAACTCTGCTCTCAAGATGAAGCCCAAATGTAATCATTTAACAATTATTTATGAAATACCTATTCCATTTAAAGTCATCTACTCTGGTACACACAAAAGAAACTTAGAGCAGCTGACCAGCCCTTCAAGGATCTGTTATCTGTCTGAGAAGACAAGATGTATGAACAGAAAACAGGCAAGCAACAAAGCAGGAGATCCAAGTACTGCAGATGCCTGGGAAGGGCGGAGAGAGGCACTAACTTTAAACAGAAGGAAGAGCCTGGGAGGGTGGTGGAGTTCAGACACAGCAGGAAGAGGAAAAGGCAGTACTGGGCAAGCACAGGCAACAGCCAAGAGGGAGATGACAAGGTATGGGTGCTTGGGAAGAAGGCATAGAGGAAAGGGTTTTTACCAGAAATGAGGAGAAAACAAGGGAAGGCAGAATAACAACGTCACAAAAATGTAGGCCTGGAAAGAATCGAAGAAAGTGTCAACTAAACCTTTCACTTGCTGGATGAAGAAGCTCAGGCATAGCTGTTGAATGACTTGTCCAATGTTACAGAACAAGTTTAGTAGCAAAGCCAGGGATAGAAACAATTTCTGCCTCAATGTGCCTTGTATTACACATTGTGAACCCTGAATCACAAATTAGGAGCTGAAGTGGTTATCTTATGGACAGTGAAGGGACCACTGATTCACCTAGCATTTGAGCGAATTTAATACAAATTGGGGAAGAAGTGATGGATAGAAAAAGAAGAAAGGAAACTAATCTTTACTAATTGCCCATTCCTAGATGACATCCTATAGTCTAGGAAGCAGCAAAATTTCCAAGTTACAACCATCAAGTTTAGAACCAAACAGGCATGAGCTGAGTCGTAGCTCCACCATTCAGTATCTGTGTGACGTTGAGCAAGTTGCCTAACTTCTCTAAACCTCAGTAAAACCTCAGTATCCTTTTTGGCAAGATGAAGAAAATAGCACCTCACAGAGTGGTTGTGAAGACTGAAAAAAATAACAAATGTAAAATACTCAGCACAATGCATGTGGTATTCAATATACATTTGCTATTATTATTTCAAGAGACTATCTAGGATAGTTGCAGGAAGGAATGATAGATGAGGTTGACAGAGGTGATAAAAAGGAAATGAGAGATACCATATCTTTGGAGATATCAAATGTCATAAAGAAAGATATCAACTCTTTGAAGCAAGATTTTATTCTTCTCATTGACTCGTTGTTTATCCTGGGGAAAAGGACAAAGTAATCAAGTTAACCTAGGCTTTGAGTCCAGTCATAGGAAGAACAGATCTTGCAGTCTTAGAAGAATGGATCATTAGACCAATGACAGATGAAGCACAGTTGAGAAGAGGAAACGGTTTGAGAAAGATGCTGAGTGACTTACTGTCCTCTGGGCAAAAGGAAACAAGGAACAAGGGACTGGGTGAGAAGTTGAGGACAGAGGTGTAGAGAAAAAGAGAGATGAAGCTTTGAAGATCAGTTCATTTGGAGAATGTCCACAACTGGAAAATAGGGAAAGAAGGAGGGAGAAGAGGAAGAATCTGGAGAAGCAGAAGAGCTGGGAAAATGTAAAGGCATGGAAGCCAGAGGAAGTTTTAAGAAGTGGGTCCTTCTATCAAATGTTACAGATTCTTAGACCCGCAATGAAGTGCTAGGCACAGCTTGTGGGTTCAAGAATCTTCTGATTCAATCAGGTGGACCTAGCCTAGACTCCTCAAATTAATACCCAGTAAATCAGATACATGGAAGCACAGGCAGAAAGCACTGCTGGAGACCAATGTTTCCCTCCTGTGCCTTAATTTCCTCATCTGTGAATAAGTTCTACATCAAATGCAGAAAACAAATAATCTTTTCAGGCCTTAACTTAGTTCCTGAATCTACTGTTCAGGAACTAAGGCCTACAAAAAAAGACTTTGAATTTGACTAGCAAGAAGTTATCAATAACATCTTTCAGTAAGTACACTTGGCTGGAGATTCTGATGTCTGGTTTATGTCTAATGGAAACAGTATGTTTACAATAAAAATTGAACACACCTTCACTAACAGCAAGGTAGTGAACCAGTCCATATCTGTGCTTTCTTTAGATCTATGCACTCATCCTAAAGGTCAGCATCCTTTCTAAAGTGACCCAAGTTGTCATTTACTCATTCCTAAGAAAGTTAAGAAGATGATGGGCCAATTTTAGTGCTCTTTGGGGGAGCCCAGAGAGCAGTCTTTCACTCAAAACAGGACGAGTACCAGGATGTTCCAGTGATACCAAGCTGTTCCCAACAAGCATAGAGGCGAGAAGAATGTTGAGGTAACAGAGGCATCTGGATAGAGGAGAATGAGCAGGGCCTTTACAGTAAGACCTGCTTCTAGTCCATGTTCTATCTATTTCTAGACACGGACAGCCTCAGCTTCCTCCTCTATAAAATAATAACACTTGCCTAATAAACTTATTGCAAGGGTTAAATGAGATAATACAGGTCAAGTGCTGGGCACAGTAAAAGTTAGAAACCCTCCTCTTCTCCAGTAATTTGAAATACCAAGGAATTTAAATACTCTTATTAAAATGCAAATCTCTTTCCCCTCTCACTCTTCTCAGCACCCCTTCTTGACAAACATTTAAAGTCCTTACCAGTTAATACTTTGACTGAATGGGCCCCAAGAATGGGCTTGGGCTTGCAAAGACAGAGAAGCCAAACAGCAAAAGGAGAGTGGATGAACATGACTACATAAGGAACAGCTACTACACACAGCCTCACCTGGGACCATCACTACAATTGGTAGCTCTCCATTAATGACTGTTGAATGAACAAACCAATGATTGAATGCACCCAGGCTGCTTTGATCAAAATTCTTGTTTTGCTCCTAGAACAAGTAAGGATAGTTTTTAAGTTCCATTTCAAGCACTTTCTGAAGTGTAACTTATGAAACCAAAGCATGTAAAAATTTAAACTCCTCATGTTCCACCTCCAAGTTTCTGAATCTCTAAAGGTGCAGTCCTAGAATCCACTCGAAATGACTCCTAGCACATTGAGGTTTCCAGCTGGCTCACTGGGGTTAGTCACAGTGCTCCTGCAATTCACTTTCAGAAGTAGTTACTACATCAGAGTGTAGTATGCTAAAGATAAAAAATGACGGTGAACACACTAGAGATTAGACACAAAGCATTATGGGAGCGTAGAGGAATGATGCACAGGAAAAAAAGGGCAGGTTCCAAGAAATCCAGGTGCTGAGAGAAGGAGGATATTTCAAGCAAAAGCATGGACACAAGGAAGGAAAGCATATGCTGCCATGCTTCTAAACACCTTTGCTTTTAATCTCTTCTTTTTATAAACATCAAATGGTCACATCAACCCCAGAGTTAATAAACCCCTATATGATCACCAGGTGAGAAGTTTTTTTCCAAGCTTTTCTTTCAGTTCTCTGTTTTACAATGGCAATACAGCAGACCCTTGCACAACACAGGTTTGAACAGTGCAGGTCAACTTACACACAGATCTTCCTCCACCTCTGCCACCCTGAGCCAGCAAGCCCAACCCACCCCCTTCTTCCTCCTCCTCAGCCTACTCAATGTGAAGATGACAAGGATGAAGACTTTTATGATGATCATCTCTTCCTTGTGATTTTCTTAATAACATTTTCTTTCCTATAGCTTATTCTTTATTGTAAGAACACAGTATTAATATATATAACATACGAAATATGTGTTAATCAACTGTTTATATTATCGGTAAGGCTTCCAGTCAACAGTAGGCTATTAGCAGTTAAGTTTTTGGGGAGTCAAAAGTTATATTTGGATTTTCAACTGTGTGAGGGGGTCAGCGCCCGTGACTCCTGCATTGTTCAAGGGTCAACTCTAGTGTGTTTTTTCCTGCCTTTTTCTAAATATAAAATCATATTCTCAAATAAGCTTTTTCACGTAGCACATGCCTCCTATGAAGATTCTGACACATGCCCTGCCCTGCAAACTGTTGGCAGGAGCATAATTCAGGGAATACTGGCAGTGTCTAAAGCAGAGGATACTGAGTGTACATTGTCATAAGCAGAGGAAAGGGCAAGGGGATGAGGCTTTATCAGGACCAGATGGTCTCAGAGTGAAAGAATGAAAAACAAAAAGGAGGACAATGTGGAGGGCAAGTGGGAAGATACACAAGGTACGACACCTGTGTAGTTCTGGAAATATCAGGTGCCTGTGGATGAAGAAACTGCTCCTGGAACAAATAAAATGTTATGCAACAGAAGAGACCATTTGAACAACCTGCTCCATTTGAAGCTTACCAAGGACTCTGTGTGGATTATGAAAAAAGTTTTCCAACAAATATTTATTAAGTACCTACTGAGGACCTGGCTCTGTGCTACCATGCTACGTAGGTAGTTTGGCTGGATTATTAAGTTAGAGATCTGAGGCCTGTTTGCCGGGATGTTTTTAGTTTCACACCCATAGTGACACACCAGTCTCTTCTTGCTTGACTGCTTTCTTCTGTAAGCATATTACCTAATATGCACTAAACACATAATTTTATCTATAGAAACACAAGAAACTGAGGATAGACATGTTGATGTCCAGAGAAAATGCACCTGTACCAAATGGGGTAAGGAAGAAGAGTAGAGACTTTGGCCCCAAACAAACTGGTGTCAGACCTGGACTGAGACAGACCAGCTGTAAATATGAAGATCCTGGCATGGAGTAGATATTCAATACATGATAGTTATTCTAAACATTATTTGCTACTACTACTACAGAAACCTTGGGAGTATTGAAAACTCGTAATACTTTTTTGACTGATGTTATTGCAGGGTTTCTCAACCCCGGCCCTCTGACATTTGGGGCTGATGATTCTTTGTTGTGAGAGACTGCCCAGTGCATTGTAGGGATGGCCTCTACCCACTAGACGCCAGCGGCAACCACCCCCTCTACCTTCATTTATGAAAACAAAAACTGTCTCCAGACATTGCCAAATGTCCCCTAGGGGGCAAAATTGCCTCTGATTGAGAACCACTGAGTTAGTTGATTAATTGATGTTGCCCACTTTAAAAGAAGCTCCCAAGCTTCTAATCATATTGATCATTCCATTGAGATACTGGGTGAATGTAATTGCATACTAATAGCAGCTTCAGTTCCATCCACCCTACAATATATCATTCTATTATGATTGCTTCCCTTTCCTCTTTTCATGAGCAAAAAAACGAATCATGTTTTCCTCTCTGATTTCCAGTGCTGATATAGACACATTTTTGTTTCTAAAACTGGAATCATACTGAGTTTCTAAAACAACAGCATAAAGCCACTATTAAAAATAAGGAGTTTCACAATAGCTGAAGATCAGAATGTTCACCCTAAAGAACCCTTGTAATCCCCATTATGAAAGTAATTATTGGATGTTTATACTGAAAACATATATTTTCAGTTCATAGATAGAAAGAACAGTGAGAGAAATGACCCCTCCACAACCTGTACAGCAATTTTAGTTCTTCTCTCTCCAGAATATGCACTACAGACCAACAGGTCTTACACCTTTTTAAAAGCCAAGGAAAGACAGAGAAGTGGGGAAATTCTCACCATTCCTAATGGTTCCAGACAGTCTAGATGGTTCCATTCAGGAGAAAAATTTGTTTTACAGCATAAACTCAAAGTGAGGGAAGAAGTTAAAATTCATGTCTTAAATGTTCTATAAGTTATTGATCAAGAAATCAGAAAGCATTTATTGCATCTCAGCCATAGAGCCAGTATCATGCTAGGTACAAGTCTTCAGAAAAGTCCAAAGTATGGATTGGGAGAGAGAGAGGAATAATTAAAAATAACTAGAAAAAATTAGAAATAACTAGAAAAAATTAAGTCCTGGCCAGGCGCAGTGGCTCATGCCTATAATCCCAGCACTTTGGGAAGCCAGGGCGGATGGATCACTTGAGGTCATGAGTTGGAGACCAGCCTGGCCAACATGGTGAAACCCTGTTTCTACTAAAAATACAAAAATTAGCCAGGCATGGTGGTAAGTGCCTGTAATCCAAGCTACTCAGGAGACAGAGGCAGGAGAATCGCTTAAACCTGGGAGGCAGAGGTTGCAGTGAGCCGAGATCACGCCACTGCACTCCAGCCTGGGCGACAGAGCAAGACTCTGTCTAAAAAAAAAAAGAAAAAAGAAAAAAATTAAGTCCTAAATAGAGGATTAACTGAAAGCACAATAAAGTTTGAAAGAAGGCAAAGTATGTGAGAACTATAATGGTTCATTCATTCATTCAGAAATATTGGCCGAGCACATTGACTTATTCCTGTAATCCCAGCACTTTGGGAGGCCAAGGCGGGAAGATCACTTGACTCCAGGAGTTCAAGACCAGCCTGAGCAACATAGTCAGACACTGTCCCTACAAAAAATAAAAATAAAAATAAAAAATTGACCAGGTGTGGTGGAGTTTGAGGTTACAGTGAGCTAGGATGGCACCACTGCACTCCAGCCTGGGTGACAGAATGACACCCTGTTCCCCCAACGCCATCAAAAAAAAAAAATTATTGATTACATTGATAATCCACATACTCTGCTAGATGCTCAAATACCCTGGTATGGGCTTTGTCTTACTAAAACATATAAACAAGTCTACAATTACAAACTGGCCTACATGCAATGAAAAAAAGGAGCAGACTAGGACTGCAGTAACAGAGGGGTTAACAACTAGGGAGAAAGTGGCCATTTAGAGAGGATGAAAAGGGAAGCCTTCTCCAAGGAGATATGTAAGTAAAGACCTAAAAGACAAGAAGGTTTGGCCACATAAAGGAGGCAGGAAGAGCATTCCAGGTCAAGCAAATATCATGTGCAAAGATCTTGTGGCAGAAAAATTCTCAGAAAGTTCCAGGAACTTAAAGGAGGCAAAGGAAGTATAGTCCCTGCAGGTACCGTGTGCTGAGGATGCAGGGATGGCCCAGGAAAGCTCTTTAGGAATGTTACCTGTCTCCTTTACCTGAGTGTCTGGGAATGGCTCCTTTCTATTCAACCTATATGATGTAAGGTATATACAATAGGGGTTTCAAATTAAATAGAGGAAAGAAAGAGAACATCAGAAAATGGCCAGTTTGGGATAAACAACAATAAAAAGATTAAATGGAAACAACCTGAAAGTAAACTGCACATTCTATGTATTTGATTACAATATCTACCCAAAAGATGCAGCCTCTTTAGAGCTTTGACTGAGTCCTGTTGAAAACAGGAGAAGACTCAGAATCTTCAGTGCCATTAGGGCAGTAGTTCTTAAACTTTAGCTGTATCAGTATCACCTGAAGGGCTTGGTAAAACAGATTGCAGGGCCCCGCTCCAGAGTTTCTGATTTGGTAAGCCTGGATGGGGCCCAAGAATTTGCATTTGCAACAAATTCTCTGATGGTGCTGATGCTGCTTGTCCATGGACCACACTTTGAGATCCACTGGTTTAGGATATTCGAGGGCCTATATTTCTATGCACTCAGAATCTCAACCTAAATAAGGAAACAGGCACATGATATTGTACGAGAAGAAAGATCATAATCGAGTTTTCCATGCTGAACTGGCACATATGGAGTGTCTCCTCTGAACCAGATGATTTCATTCATTATCTCATTCCATCAATATGGTAGATATTATTACC
Organism: Hylobates moloch; assembly: GCF_009828535.3. Taxonomy (NCBI): domain Eukaryota; kingdom Metazoa; phylum Chordata; class Mammalia; order Primates; family Hylobatidae; genus Hylobates; species Hylobates moloch. The sequence continues at coordinate 67,378,430 of NW_026652286.1, read as the reverse complement.
CATGTGTTACCCATGTGGACTGGAGGCTAGGCGAGGTCCTGTGAATTACCTGAGATCACGTGGCTAATAAGTGACAGAGCCAAGATTCAAGATTCAAGTCTGGTTTTTGCAGAGCTCTTGCCCTTTTTTTTTTTTTTTTTTTTTTGCACCTAAATGATGAAAAACTTTACTCTGTGTCAAGGTATCTGGAAAATGAAGCTGCATTTGGGGCACATTATAGATGAGGAACGATCCATATATGGTGAGTAGAAAACTCAATTATAGAATTATTTCTTAGCTAGTACCAGATACTCCAAACTACAAATGCTTAAGTAAAATACGATTTGCCATACTAAAAGTCTAGAAGTGAAATATGACAGAATTTAAACCAGCAGATATAAATGCAGCACTTATGTGTATATTTTTAAAAAATCAAATATTGAGGAAAAAAATCAAATATTGAGAAAAGCTCTGGCCTTAAAATACATCTCACCTGAAATCCAACCAGAAAGCTAGTCCATGATTTTAGCAAATTTTAATTCATTGTATGAAAAAAAAATTATGAATGCTAGGTGAATCCAGTGACAAAAAGGGCACTTTTTTGGTTAAAACCACAAAAGAAACTTGTTTTCTGAGAACATTAAGGAAAACATTTTAAGTCATTTTCAAAATGCCTAATTGATATGATCTTCAGAAAAAAACATATCTAGTCTGTATAGAAATTCATCTTGAAATAAGAATGAGGCAGAGTGTTTTTTTTAAAGTGTTATGTATATATATGCCCTTCAGGTCAGTGTAACATGACTGTGATCATCTTACAAACAAAACTCAAAATCAATTCAGAGAGCAGTGTGGCCTTGGAGACCACCCACACTCAATGCAGTTGTACATACTGGGCTTTGCCGTCAAGTTAAGGCGTGAGCAAATGAGTTTGGTATCAAAGGTCATGTTTTCACAGTCATTCAAATTATATCCCAAAAACTTTTCTTGTATTTTCTACTTTTTGACTTTTCTTTCAAAGAACTGATTGCAGAGTACACAGAAATCCTGCTATACTTTATGTACTACTTTAGGTGGGGTCTAATTTTTTTAAAATTTATCATTGCTTAAAAATATTCAAAATAGCTTAGTGAGGCTCATGACAGTGCTGGCCACATGGAGATGTAGCCTTTTGTTGCCTTTAAACACTGTCATACCATCTATGACTGTCCCATTGGTCTGAAGTGTACTGGCAAACTAAGCATCCTGTAAGACAAGCTAAAGCTTGCTTTTTGCCAATCAGTTGAACGTCCTGCATCTCTTCACTGATGCACTTTCTCTAGGTATTGATAGTCAAAAGCACAAAGCATTTATTATGCATTCAATCATGTAGCTAAACAAAAAACCGAAGTCTCCTGAAGCCATTTAAACCAGCCATTCCAAAACCTCCTGCCACCACTTTGTTCTGTTAGTACCATCAAAAACTTTCTCAATTATAAATGAAAGAATAAATGGTAGTGCTGCTCTCCAGATATTAGGCACTGCTCCATATCTTTGAACATTTGATTTTTTAGCTAATAACTGTGTCAAAAGCCTCAAAAAACCCTGAAATTAATTTGAAATTAATTAAATGAAATTAACAGGGCCAAGATTCAAGTCCATTTTTGCAGAACTCTTGCCTTTTTTGCTTTTTTGAGATGGAGTCTCATTCTATTGCCCAGGCTGGAGTGCAATGGCACAGTCTTGGCTCACTGCAACTTCTGCCTCCCTGGTTCAAGTTATTCTCCTGTCTCATCCTTCCAAGTAGCTGGGATTGCAGGCATGTGCCATCATGCTCTGCTAATTTTTGTATTTTTGGTAGAGACGGGGTTTCACCATGTTGGTCAGGCTGGTCTTGAACTCCTGACCTCAGGTGATCCATCTGCCTCAGCCTACCAAAGTGCTGGGATTACAGGTGTGAGCAGCTCTTGCTCTTAACCACTATTTTACGTTGCCTCCCATCTCATGGGTACAAGAAAGATGTTTCCTGACTCCAGAGCTTACTTCCCAACTGGAAAGCACTCTGAGGCCTGCCCCATTGTGGTTAGTGATGAATCTAGACAGTTTTCACAGACTCCTGAGGACTCTTAGTGGCCTGAATTTGCTACTAAGCTGTTCCCTTTCCTTATAGGAGACAGTAAGATCTATTTATTAAGCCTCCAGGTAAGCATTATGCTAGGCATGTTATAGTCACTCTCTCTTTTTAAACCACCAGAGGCAGTTTCTTCTCTGTGGGAGGCAGTTACAGATTTTAAAACACAGACTTAGCAGTCAGATGGGCCTGGAATCACCCCTCCTCTGCCACTTATTAGTCCTATAATATTGGCTGAACGACTTAACTTCTGTAAAGCCATTTTTCCTCATTTCGTAAGCAGTGGTTACAATAGTATCTACCTCAAAGGACTGTGAGAAATTCATGAGTAAATTACATGTAAAGCTCTTAGTCCAGCTTAACTTGCAGCAGGTGTTCTAGAAATGTTAACTATTATTAACCTGTTAGCCATTTTCTTACCAAATATGGTCGTTTTCATGGAGTTTTAATTATTGCTGTGCTAGACTGTGCTAGACACATAGTTTCTTTTTGTTTATATTTCCTGAGTTTTGGGCAGATCCAGGAAACATGAATAATTGTCAACTTGATTTGAGCTCCCCATCTCCCCACCCCAACAAATAGGAAAAATATTTTCAAGATACCATAATAGACAAAACAGAAAAAAAAATGGGCTAGCTTAGGTATTTTAGGTAAATTAGTAATTATAACTATGCCCAAATGAATATTAATTAACTGATTGATATAAACTCAGGCAGGGGAGTTGAAATCAAGGGGTCTAATGGTCCCACAATGCCACATATTGGCCAAGCTATATGTCAGGTGATGTGCTCATGTCTCAGTGCCAAATTTTAAGTGAAATGTTTCTCAGCTAGAAAGCACTCAGAAGGTGTTGGGCAGGATGGGAATGCATGGGGAAACGGCCATATCTAGTGTAGAAAAAAGAAGATTAAGACATAATATAATGACAACCTTCAAATATTTCAAAATCTTTTAGAACGAAATGAGGAATACACTTATTCTGTATTTGCTCTGTAACACTATAGAGCAATAATGTTTTTCAAACAGTAGTTGGTTACCTAATTGTGGGTCATGAAATCAATTTAACAGGGTCCTGACCCGCATTTTAAATCAATGAAACAGAATATAATAGGAAATACCAGATGCAGCCAAATAAGAGTAATTGCTATTCCATGAAATTCTGTTTAGTTATATTTATATTTGCATTTGTGTTTGTGGGTCTAAACATAAAATATATCCTTATGTTGGGTCATAGTAATGATACGGGAGGAGGGCAGGGAAGTGCTGGGTAGAGAAGGGTGGGGTCCCTGGCAAGGGCTCCATCCTCGGGCCTGTGCCCACAAACCTAAATGAGGACAGGCATTTCTGTTTTTGCACCCAAAAAGTTGCTTTTGGCCTGCCACGCCCCCCATCCTGTGCCCATAAAAACCCGAGACCCTAGCGGGCACAGACACAAGCGGCTGGACGTCGAGAGGAGCAGAAGAGCACACCACCAGACACCACCTGACACTGCAGGCCATCCACAGCGGAATTTGGTTGGGGGCAGTCAGAGGAGAGTCTGGCTGCTGGGCAGCCTGACTCCAGCGGAAGGCCACCTTCCAACTCCATCCCCCTTCTGGCTTCCCGTCCACCTTATTCAGAGCTACCTCCACCACTCAATAAAACCTTGCACCCATCCTCCAAGCCCACGTGTGATCCGATTTTTCTGGTACACTAGGGCAAGAAAGCAGGATACAGAAAGCCTTCTGTCCTTGCGATAAGGCAGAGGGTCTAACTGAGCTGATTAACACAAGCGGCCTGCAGACAGCAAAACTGAAAGAGCACACTGTAACACACACCCACTGGGGCTTCGGGAGCTGTAAACACTCAACCCTGGATGCTGCCGTGGGATTGGAGCCCCAAAACGTTCCCCACAACCTGCCTGTCTGCATGCTCCCTCTAGGAATTTGAGCAGCGGGGCACTGAAGAAGCGAGCCACGCCCCTGTCGCAGGCCCTGTGATGGGGATACGGGAACTCCTCCCATTTCAGTAAAATAAATGTTGGAAAGCTCTAGAAGGCAAAACATGGACAACTGTGTGTAAGAAACAGTAAGTCAGGTTTCAGCTCTCTATAAAGAAATCGTTATAATAATGATCACTGTGTAACAATAGACCAGGTTTTCTCAGGAAGCAGGAGCTCCTCCCCCATTCACACAACACCTGCTCAGATGTTCTAGCAGAGGCTGAGTGATGGTGCATTAAGGAGGACGGCATTGGGTATTCCCTCCTATGAGGACACTAAGATGCTCTGACTCTCCAAAATAGAGTCCATCAGACATGAGCTTCTGCTAAAAGAAAGAATGGAAGAAAATCAAAGCCTTAACATTCAGACCCCAGAAGCCATATAACCAGTCCAGGAGTAGGCAGTCTGCTGTGTTTATATATTGCACACAGTGGAGCATGCATCAAATCCCTGAAGTTGTTTAGGATTTCTACTGTAGGAAGGGTTAATTTCAAGCACCCATTTTTTAACTGAGGTGATAAAATAATATGCATAGCAGCAATCAAGTCTCAGTGATGTAAGCACCTAAATGGAGTCAAGTGGCAACTGAATACCTGGTGACATGGAACTGAGTCACCATTTATCACACCTACTAAGAGCAAGCCAAAATCCAATGCAAAGAGCAGAGCATCCCCAGATGTTGCTCCTACACCTAGGGCTGCCAGCTGAAACACCAGTTGGATCTGAGTTGAAATTATCTGTTTATCTGAAGATAAACAACAAAATATTTTAGTATTTTGTGTCCAAAATATTGTAGTGGACATACTTATACTAAAAAAATTATTCACTGTTTATCTGAAATTCAAATTTGACTGAGTCTCCTGTGTTTTATTTCCTAAGTCTGGCAAATACCAACCTACCTACACTAGGTTATATCCCTAAAATTCCTTTAGTGGAGCCCTTAGTCTCTCATTTGGTAAACAGTGTGGAATGTCAGCTATAAGAAGCTGATAGTAGTAAAAAGCAATACTGATAAGGATGGAAAAAGGAGCGAAATGCAAGTGGGCATGGTGTAACAGCTTTGTCCCGCTGAATACTACTGAGCCAAATTTAAGGACTTCTTAAGAGTAAGCAAAACAGACACTGTGAGGCATGAGGGTGTGGACAGCATTTGAGGAAGGAGATAACAAGGTTACAGTCCCACTTTGTAGCGTTCCCATGCTAAATCTGGGTTTGTATGGGAGAGAAGATTCAGCTTCACTCTTCTGCACTTTATTATTCAGCATTTGGTCACAGGGACCCCAGAGGAAGAGCTCACAATGGCTGCCGCCAGCTGTTCTGAGGCATACATGATGCCATTCGGGTCACACTGTGATGGATGGATTTCATCCGGAAAGACAGCCTGGCCTCTCCTTGACCTCCATGACTGAGTCAGGTTCCTCTTCTCTGGTGTCCCATGTCCCCCTTGCAGTCACCATATAATAACAACAATAATTGAAATTGCTCATAGAGTGCCGAATATGTGCTAGGCACTCTACATATATTATCTCACTTAACCCCTTCCAATAACCCTATGAAGTAGATATTTGCTTTCCCATATCACAGATGAGGAAACTGAAGTCCACAGGGGTTAGATCACTTGCCCAAGGTCACGCAGCCCATCAGTGCCCACTGGCCTGAAGGAGCTAGAACTCCACGTTATAAATGCTCCTGTTAATAGATCTTTCTTCCCAATTAAGTTACCAGTCCTTTGAGGGAAGGATTGTGTCTCACTCACCCTCGCATGCCTGAGCCTAGCTTGCAGTGTGTGGCAAGTTGTAGGCAGTATTGTGAGTGGGTCAAGCTAAGGTTTTGTAGTCAAACATACTTAGTCACAAATTAGGGTTCTGCCAAGAATCTGTAATTGAGAATCAGGAGTTTGGGTTCTAGTGACTTGCTCTGGAACTGAAGATGGTGGTTAGGAATCCTAGCAATAGAGAAGAACAGGGCTGGGTTTAAGCCCTGGCCCTAACACTTACCAGGTATGATTTGGCAAGTTATTTAACTTGTCTTAGCTTCAGTTCCCCATCTGTAAGATGAGGGAAGTAATAGTATCTGTCTTACAGGATTGTTTTAAGATGACTGACATAATGTTATAATCTAACACATGAAAAGCACTCAATAAATATTAGCTCTTTTTATTATAATGCATTTAATAAAGCCATTTGTAATTTAATTCCTTTTTCTATCTTTTTTCAATGTCAGCAAATGAATTAAGAGAGGAGAAACAAAACGGACTTCAGGGCAAGGAGCCATACTTGAGAGTGACAAGGCAAGGAGTGGAAGACAGGAAAAAAAAAAAAAAACTAGGAAAGCAGTAGAATGAGAATAATATTTATTAAATGCTAGTCATTTTCAGGCGCTATTCTAAATGCTTTAAATGTGCTAATTCTTTTGATCCTAATCACCCGCCTACAAGATGGGAGGGGAACCAATGGAGGGGGAGGTATCCGTTGTTCACCTGAAGTTAACCCCCACCACAGCCAGACAGCGACATAAAACTGCCTGCCACACTCCTTAGTTCACAGCAAATATTCAGTCTGGAGTCCCCGTTTGAATTTGAGGGAAAATGACTTTTAGAGCTAACAGGTAAATATTTTTATAAAAGGAGCCTAAAGTCTAACTCTCTGGCTGACCAACCACAAGAGCAACAATAATGGACATTTATTCATGGTCAACAGACAGTAAACAGCAAACTCTTGGGAGACAAACAAAGGAGCCCTGGCAGGTTTACAGAGCCCAGCAGTAGACTATCGTACCCCACCCCACCGGCCCCAAACCCTGTATTTTCCACAGGATTCATTCCAGACCAGGTTTTGTACCCACATGTCCCTTCTGTGTTTTCTTAAGAACCTAAAGTTTCCAAAAGCTATTTACTGTTAGATAGTAACCTGAAAGCAGTCTCAGTGTCCACTCTTCCCAGTGATCTTTTAAAAAATCCCTGAGAAAAGGTTAATAAACCTTACCATCGGGGATCAGTAATCTTGTCCACTCTAGATTTGGGGGTACAAAGGTCACAGGGGGAAGAGAATTAAGCAGAAATAAATGTTTATACATATTTGACATTAACATAACCACACATATGTGCCATGGGGATAAATGTTCATATGCAGCGGTCCTGTAAGGAGTGTATTTCAACAGGCAGCAGACAGCAAGAGACAGCAAACCATCCCTGAACACGTTTCCCCCATTTTGCCAAGGAACATTCTTTTTTTATCCCCTTTTATAATCTGACCTGTTCCATTTTCTGGCAGAGAGCCCTAGGAAGGCAAGCACTGCCTTTTCTGTCCATATTCCAATATAAGATGGAAAAAGGAGGAGGGAGCAAGAGGAGGCAAGCGGGGGCTGAGGAGGGTGCAACTGACTTAGGGAAACAGAGGCAGAGATAGAGGAGGAAAAGAAGAGAGTGAGAAAAGGAGAGAAAATGGAAAGGAGAGGGGGTGAGCAGGAGAGAGAGCAAACCATGAATATCAAATTAATTTAATGTGTCCACACTGGGCAAAACTGATTTGAGGAGTGTGAGAGTAATAAAAAACAAACAGGATAAATTCCACAATGATCATCCAGCAAGAATGTACCCCAGAAACCATAATCATAGTATCCTTGAGCAAATCACACTAGTAATTTATACACTCTTTTGACTCCCTTAGTGCTTAACAACTGATGAAATATCATTTCTGGGGAGTCACGCTTGTGTTTAATTTTCAGGAATCAATGGCCACAGTTCCATTTATTTCTAGTAGAAACATCTTTTTGGCAGGGAAAATGCCCTTCCCATTTTCCTGTGTGTGTGTGTGTGTGTGTGCGCGCGCACGTGTGTGTGTGTGCTGTGCAAATGCATGTGAGCATATATATGTTTTATCCCATTACTCCAGATCTCTTTCTTTGATCTTTTTTTTTTTAGCCAAAGCAGATAACCATTTATCTTCAGAATTTATTGTCATTTTCCCCCTTCCTACTCCATTCTCTCTCCCAACTAGAATACCCTGAAATAAAACTCACTTCCTGAGCAATGTGTAATATCACTTTGCAAACCAATATTAGGGGAGTGGTGATAAACTTTACATCCAAGTTTGAGTCCACCTGCCCTGAATTGTGCTTTTGTATTCTCCTTAGGCTTCTACTGTCTTGCCCCAAATTGTGCTGCTGCAAAGGTTTTGTTTCCTTTAGAAATAGTATCAGCACTATTGGGAAACCAGGGGAGATTTCGTGTCCCGGGGACTCTGTGCTGCAATACATAGGAATGAATGGATGGAAAGGGCAGAAAGGGCAGGAAATAAATGAAAGAAGCGAAAAGGAGTTTTTATGGTTGTTGTTTCAGATCAATATTCAGATAATATTGATCATTATTTGGTGGTCTAAAAAAATAAAATATATATATTATATATTATATATATTATATTTATATATAAATATAATATATATATATATAGTTTTGAGTGCCTACCAGTCATTTTTTGTTCAAGAAATACGTACTGAATATCCATGTATTGTATTGCCTGTCCCTGTGCTGGATACTTTAACATATTTATTCAATTCCCAATACAGTCTCCCTAGGAGGAGACCAACTTGTGCATTCTCCTTCCTAGAAACCGAAACTGGCTCTGGAGCCAGAGACTATATGTTGAATCTAATCTTCGCCTCTAGCCAAATGACTCTGGGCAGATCCTTTAACCTTTCTGAGCTTCTGTTTCCTCCTTCAGAAAATGAAAATAATTTCATCTGCTTCACTAAGTTGTTCTGAGAATGAAATAAACTAATGTGCCCAACAAGATTAATCATGGGAAAGACTGAGTTACTCAGATTTGGGGAAGTGTAACAACGCTGAACTATTCTGTGATTGTTTTGTTGGAACAGGAGGCCAAACCACACACCCGTGGTAGGGTGAGGTTTCCTGTGAAGGGAATTGAATTTTCCACTGTCAATCATCCTGAGAAAAAGTTAGCTCTCAGCAGCTGTGTTCAGAGCTTGAGGAGAAGGATGGCAGGATACATAGGTTTCTAAGGGGTGGAGAGATCTAGGGTACATCACGGGAGCAAGGCAGGGGATAGGGACGCCCCTGTCAGTTGGAGGCCAGCTCAAGACTACGCACACATAGCCAACCCAATCCCAAAACCTAGGACAGGTGTAGGCTTGTGTCGCAATCAGAATCATCTGGGCCCACTCAGAGAGTGCACAGGAGAGTAGCATCCTCATCCCTGCAGCCAGGAGAGAGTAGGACCCTGGGAAACCAGTCAGGCTCTCAAGTAAGCAAAGGCCAAGCCTCCAAGTTCTGGTGTGAGTAGGGGCAGCAGCAGCAATGGCTAGTGTCAAGTGGAAAAGAGAGGGCATGGAGCAGTTATCATGGTGTTCACGGGCCTCAATATCGTGTTTCTGAATCCCAGCTCCCCTGACAAGACACTAGAGCAGCCAGAACTGACTCTGTGCATGCAAATAAGCACCCCCTAAGGATTCCTGGACATAAAACTGGAGGGTGGCCTTTAAAAAGACTTCATTTCTCATAAGATGGGCAGGCAAATGCTTGGAAATTGTTATATTTGGGGGTACAACTGTGGGTGACATGACCCAAGCCATAAGCTGGGTACAAAGGTTATATGTATAAAATATAAAGTGCCTGACACAGTAGGTGAATCCAGCCTGGTTCCTTTCTCCTTTTTTCATCCCCATATAAATGAGAGGGAGGAAACTTTACATTTATCTTAGAACAGATTTGTTCAAAAGTCTTGAATCTCAACCCATCCTTCTGAAACAGGGTAGGGTAGAGGAGATAAGTGACAGTATTATTTCACTTATATGCCAAATCTTTCAGAAAGCTTTGACCATACTTGAAGGTATCAGACAGAAAGACATTTAATGGTGGTTACTACAATCAGGCATTTCTCACATAATGCATTTAATCCTCACCACCATGGGCTGCGGTCAATACTATTATTATCCCCATTGTATCAGTCAGGGTCCTATCAGGAAACAGATGGTAGGTGCAAAAGGAGTGACTGAAGACAGTCTAATGAAGCAACTATTTACAAAAGGGTTGAAGGAAAACAGCAAATGATGATGAAGCACCCTGGGGCTAGTCACCATGAGGAGCTGCTACCATCCCTGTGATAGTTAGTTTTAGGTGTCGACTTGACTGAATTCAGGGATACCTACAGAGATGATGATGCATTATTTCTGGGTGTGTCTGTGAGGGTGTTTCCAGAAGAGGCTGGCATTTGAGTAGGTAGACTGAGTGGGGAAGATCTGCCTTCAATGTGAATAGGCACCATCCAATTGGCTGGGGGCCTGGATGGAACCAAAAGGACTGAGGAAAGGCAAATCCTTGCTGTCTCTTCAAGAGCTGGGACACTCTTCTTCTGCCCTTGGACATCAGAACTCCAGGTTGTTTGGCTTTTGAACTCCAGTACTCGCATCACTGGTTACCCAAGTTCTCAGGCCTTTGGCCTTGGGCTGAAAGTTACATCATCATGTTCCATGGTTCTGAGGATTTCAGACTTGGACTGAGCCTCACCATGGCTTCCACGGTTCCCCAGCTTGCAGACAGCCTGTCAGGGGACTTCTCACCCTCCATAATCACAAGAGCAGATTCCCCTAATAAATTCCCTCTCATTCAACTATACCTATATATATCCTATTGGTTCTGTCTCTCTGGAGAACCCTAATACACCCATAAGCTGGAAGGGGAAGTTATCAGAATCCAGCAAGACAGGATGCTGTAAGAGAGGGCCATTCTATGGTATCTGTGGCCTTCAGTAGAATCACACAGCCATATTATCCCACAGCTTGATGGGAAGGAAGTAGGTACACTGGGTTCTCTTTCTTACCACCCTCCTGTATCCTGCCAGTGCCTCTTATTGGTCAAATCCAACAGGAATCCAGGTGATGCATTCCAAAAGGTAAGTGTTTCAGGGCACAGAGAAGAGTGATAAAGGATGGTAAGTGGGTCTGGAAAAGCATCAGAAAATAGTACACAATTTTAAAGTTTAGAAAAAGAAGATACAGATTAAGTAACTTGTCTATGGTCATAAAGCAAGTAAGAGGTGGAGCTAAAATTCACCACTCAGTATGGCTTGATACCCATGCTCTTAACCACTAAGATGTGCTTCCTATAACTTGTTAGGAAGATTGCTAGTCATCTAGCATCTCTTTCTCCCTGTACCCTACCCAGCTATTCTTTGATAATAGACTCCACCATATCCCCACCCAGTTTTCCCGGTCTTCTTGGAACTGCGGGTAGCCACGTGACTAAAGTTCAGGCCAATGGAATATAAGTGAACACCATTAGATGTGTGCAGCTTTCAGGTTGTGCCCACCACTTTCCTTCTCCCTCGTCTATGGACTAGAATATGGATATGATAGTAGAAGCTGAAACAGTCACCTTGAACCACTGCATGGAAATTACTTTTGAGGATATAGTGCACCCTGAAGCCACCAGATCAGCACTGGACTGCTCATGCTCTAAGTGAAAAAGAAATAAACTTACATATTGTTTAAGTAACTGTCATTTTGGCCTTTGTTATAGCAGCCCAACCTATATCCTAAATAATACCAAGACCAAGCACCCATATGGCCCAAATGAGGCTCAGTCATAATGGTTTGAGCAATAAGAGAAATATGACTGGTATAGTCAGCTAGTGATCACCAATGTGTGTCTTCTCCTCTTTTTCCTGGTGTATAACTAGACTACATTTTCCACCCCACCCCATTCCATCTGGGTGAGGCTGTGGGACTAGTTCTTACCCTTGGAAAATGAGGGGAAGTGAGTATTTTGCCTCCAGGCTGAGGCAATCAAGGGTGAACATTCTTGCTCACCTGATTCACTTACCTGACAAATGGATGCAAAGCATCACTGAAAGGATCTGAGCCCCTAGAAGATGGTGAAGCCAAGAAATGGAAGAAGCCGGGGTCCTCAATGACACATGAAGCACAGCCCTCTGACAACTCCACACTTGACCATTGCACAAGCAAGAAACGCAGTCTTCCTTGTGTTAAGCCACTGACACTGGGGTTTAGCCTATCCTGACTAAGGCATAAACACTGTGATCCAGAGCTGCAATCTCATCCCATATTTTTGGAGGACAAGGGGGTAAGAGCAGACTGGGAAATATTTAAGTTATTATTTTAAAGAAGTTATACAAATGTCATCATTTGTCCTAATAAGACCCAGCATACATCCTGCCTGAATGAGGAAGGCCAGATTAGCACAAGAAAACACTTTCTCCTTGCATATTGGCCCTCAGGGGAGTTAGCCCTGGTGGCTCCCAAGAATGCTATTCTCATGACACACTCCTCTCCTGGCACTCATAGGCCAGTTCACCAGGTGAGCAGAGACAGCAGCAATTGAGCTCCTTGAGGCATGCCAGAGGGTCAAGCAACCCCAAAGGCCAACAAATTATGACAGGTTAAGAAAACAAGGAACCAGTTTGCTTGTGGGTGGGGAGAGTGGGCTCCCCCACCTCTTCTTTCTAATGTCCAGATTTTCTAAAATAAGCATATATTACTTTTATACTAAAAAACTAAAGTTTAGAAATTTGACTTTTAAAACTTCAATTTTTAAGAAAGATAAAAAATAAGCTGGATAAGCCCCAGGAATAAACATAGGAGATACAGGTCACAGAAGAAAGGATCCAGTCCTCAAGGCACTGTTACAACAAGCAGAAAGGCCAGTCTTAGAGATATACAATGGAAAAGATAAAGTGTCTTGGGGTGACACCCTCACTCTGTCATTCAACAAATATTTACTGAAGATTAACTTGTGCTGGACACTGTGCTGGCTGCTAGATTTACAAAGAAGAATAAGGTGGCCACAGTGAAGCGCAGTTGTTCGCAATCTTAGCTGCACGTTGAAATCACTTGAGATGTGATTAAACCCAAGCAAACAAACAAAAAAACACGGTAACATTGATGCTTGGGTCCACATCCCAGAGATTCGGATGTAATCATTCAGGATTGGGAACTGGTCTCAGGACTTCTAAAAGCTCCTCCTGATTCTAATGTGCAGCCAAGATTGAAAACCACCGGGAGGACATGACATGTGGGATTAGTGTTGAAGGCTGGATAGGAGCAAGCCAGGGGAGAAAGGGAGAAGGGGGAAGCGGAGCATGCAGGTGGAGGAAATCAAGCTGAATGTAGAGGATTGCCCCAAGTTCCATACAACTAGAATGTCATAGTGGGTATGAGTGATGCAGGTTATGGCGTTCCTCCTACATCAAACCAAATATCTATCCTCCAGGTAGAGGAGAGTCAGTCAAGGTTATTCACAGGGCAGACGTGGTCACATCTGGGTTCATCCCAACTTTCCACACATCCTTTCTAACCCTCTCAGACGGCCGTAACTTCTAGCTATGCATGGAATCACAGAAAGGCTATAGAAAGGTGTGGGCTTTGCCTCCTCAGAAAATGGTACCACCATCTCAAGAAAGAAAGCATATTTCTTGACACTCCATCTTGGCCACCTTTGATACAGCATTCATCCAGAGATACACCCCTTTCTCTACTACCTTTTAAAAAATCCCCTTTTTGGTGACTTAATTTTATTATATGATCTTGCTGCAACACTGAGAATCAATCCCCCAAGGAGCCAATAGTTGTTCACTTGCAGACTGATATAAAAATTCAAAGGTGGAACGGACTACCAATCATGAGGCAAAAAAGTAGTGGAATTATCACCAAAACCTCAGATGGAAAACCATTCCACATGTGGCTCCAGGGACAAATCACTAAATAATTTCACTGACCTAATGACCATTCCTGACTACCTCCTTTTGGAGACTAGGTAAGTTGTAGAGAAGTTTCCAGAAATAAAAACGGTTTGATTAGTAGGTGGGATAACTGATAAAAGCTATTTTATCCTTCAATCTTGGGAAATAAGTATGTTTTAAATGAATAATAATAATAATAAAACAATAAAATAAAAGCACTTCCTGAATTCCAAGCACATTCAATACATGGACTTCACATACACCATTTACCACATCCACGCAAGGTCCCAATTGAGTTGATTAAATAACTGAGGCTTAAAGCAGTTTAATCACCTGCTCAAGGTCACAAGACACTGCAAGAGAATTCAAACTAAATTTTTAGGACTTCTGTGATGATACGATATAATAAAAAATATACATATATTTGGTTTTCATCCCTGGTTCTCAGCACAGAGCTCCTAAAACCCTTGAAATTTCCTGAGTGATAGAGGTGACAGGAGCAGCTTTTTTTTATTCATAACAAGTACCTTTTAACCATACCTGAATTTATGCTAATGAGATAACTGGTGGCTGAAAGTCCTTAGACAGCTTCAGGATGGGGGCTGGTTGTGGGAAGAACCAACATTATTATAAAAAGGTTGGAATTCAATTAGAACACTTGGACACAGGGCAGGGAACATCACACACCGGGTCCTGTCACGGGGTGAGGGGATGGGGGAGGGATAGCATTATGTCATAATGTCATAATGTATGGGGGATGGGGGAGGAATAGCATTATGTCATAATGTAAATGGCTAGTTAATGGGTGCAGCAAACCAACATGGTACACGTATACCTATGTAACAAACCTGCACGTTGTGCACATGTACCCTAGAACTTAAAGTATTAAAAAAAGAAGTTTGTTAGCAGGTCACGGAAAATAAAGATCAAGAGCCAAGGAAGGCATTCCCTGGGATAAAGATAATAAATTTCAACAAATCAACACTAAAAGTAACTTTATAATATTGATTTAAAAAACCATATTTCTTCAATGCTGAGGTGTCATCTTTTCACATTTTAATATCATAGATATAATAGCTAACATTCATCTTGCACTTACTTTGTACCAGGTTCTGTTATGTGTGCTTTACATGTGCTGACTCATAGAATATGGGATATTTCATGGAGTGAAAAATTTCATCTTTTGTTCTCTGAAAAGTTGTTATTAAACCAATGTTACAAACTTAAACTCCATGACTGTTTAGAATCCAGGAACTATTGTAGGTGCAGAAATAAATAGTGCTTACAGATAATACATTAATAAAAATTACATTGAGGGAAAAAAAAAAGTTGGAATTTCCAGCCTCACCAACCTACTCTCCCCACTTCCCCACCCACTCCCCCCGCCGACCCTGCCACACACACACCTGACCTCTGGGGAGGGGAAAGGGACTGGGGATTGAGTTAATCACCCATGGCCAATGATTCAATCAATCATGCCCAATGGAACATCCATAAAAACCCTAAATGAGGGGGTATGGAGAGTTTCTGACTTAGTGAACCTATCCAGTGCCAGGAGGGTGGTGCACACCAACTCTAAAAGGACAGAAGCTCCTGTGCTTTGAACCCTTCCAGACTTCACCCTTTGCATCTCCTCATCTAGCTGTTCATTTACATCCTTTATAATAAGCTGGTAAACATAAGTATAGTGCTTCCCTGAGTTCTCTAAGCTATTAAAGTAAATTATAGAAACCAAAAGAAGGTTGTAGGAAGCCCTGATTTGTAGCCAAGTTAGACATAAGTGTGGGTAATATGTGGACCCACCACTTGCCGTTGATATCTGAAGCGGTAGGTAGTCTTGCAGGACTCAGCCCTTAACCTATAGGGCCTGTGCTAACTCTGGGTAGTGGTAAATTTAATTAAATTGTAGGACATCTGGTTGGTGGCTGCAAAATATTGAAGAATTACTTGGTGTGGAAAACCCACACATTGGGTGTCAGAAGTATTGTGAGTACAGGCCAGGCACAGTGGCTCACGCCTGTAATCCTAGCATTTTGGGAGGCCGACAGAGAGGGGCAGATCACCAGAGGTCAGGAGTTTGAGACCAGCCTGGTTAACATGGCAAAACCCTGTCTCTACTAAATTTCCAAAAATTAGCTGGGCATGGTGGTGGGCACCTGTAATCCCAGCTACTCGGGAGGCTGAGGCAGGAGAATAGGTTGAGCCCAGGAGACAGAGGTTGCAGTAAGCCGAGATCATGCCACTGCACTCCCACCTGGGCGACAGAGAGAGAACCGTCACAAAAAAAAAAAAAAAAAAAAAGAGAAGTATTGTGAGTAGAGAAACAATTTTCTTTTAACTTTGCTCTGCTTCTTCTTATATTCTGGCCAGGAGTGAACCTGTGCTCATCTGTGCTCCAGAAAGAATGGCTGCTTGACAAGCTCATCAACTGCTGTAAGAGGCATTTTTCCTGCTGTGTGTCTAAGAAAAGCACCAAAAAACCATCATGACTCTTTCCAAGGGAGAAATGACAGCTCTGTCTTTGACCTGAATAGCATGAAAACAAGGCAGTCTGATCCAGAGAGCTGCTCTGTCATGGAGAGAATAACCCTTGGGGACACCATGTACCCAAACAGCATGGCACATGAATATAAACAATGAATACCCAATGGCTATAGGCCTCCTTTGGCTTACAGCCCCTCACAGCACTTTAAGAGGTGAGAATAGAACTGGAAGACACCTAAGGGATCACCGGGCACAACCCCCGCTTTTTGCAGATAAGGAAACCGAGGCTAGTTAACATGTCTATTAAAGAAGCTGGCGCAGGGTGAAAGCTAGAACCTTGATCTCAAACTCTCAGGCTTCTGTTTTATTTTCTCTATCACCCTGCAAGCCCAGAACCCAGAAGGGAACCCTATGGTTCCCATCACGCTGCTATAGACTGAATATTTATATCCCCTCAAAATTCATGTGTTGAAACCTAATCCTCAATGTGATGGTATTTGGAGGTAAGGCCTTTGGGAAGTGATTAGGTCATAAGGGTGGAGCTCTCACCAGAGGGATTAGTGCCCTTAGAAAAGAGACCGCAAGAGCTCCCTGGCCCTCTTCTGCCATGTTGACGACACAGTGAGAAGATAGCCACCTATGAACGAGGCAGCAGGCCCTCACCAGACACTGAACCTGCCAGTTTCTTGATCTTGGAATTCCCAGCCTCCAGAACTTGTGAGAAATAAATTTCTGCTGTTTACAAACTACCCAAACTGTTTTTGATATAACAACCCAAATGGACTAAGACACACACTCTAATCTCCTCATGAGAAACTGGGCTTTTACCATAGGGGAGCTGAAGAGAAAAAAAAAATTGTTTTTTATTTTCTACTGCTAATTTGAAAGGATACCCATATTTATCAGTGCCTCATGGGGGCAGTCCAGTCTATAAGTCTCAGAGGGAGATATGGAGATAAAAAAGGGTCAAATACCTGGGTATTCCTGCAACACAAATCATTCTGTGCAGGCAAACAATTTAGTAGTTATGCAGTCTGATTTCTCAGAGCAAGCAATGCTCATCCTACCATTGCTTATGTTTATGTATGATTTAAGAGGACCAAATGGCTTCGTCGCATTGTGGAGTGTCAATGCTGGTGCCATTAACATACAATTATACATGCGTGGAGCAGATCATCAAGTACCTGCCCTCTTAATAAATCACATCATGCAAATCTATGGTTTAGATGTCACTTTCATTTCATAGAATGATTCACCAGTTTGTCTTAAAAGCTAGTTTTGCTCATGCATTTAGTCTACGATTCCATTGATAGAGATGTGATTGCCTCGCAACTTGTCAGAAACACATCCTCTGAATAAAACATGGTACTCCTCCCTGCCACAGAATGCCAACCTTGATCCAGATCTATTTTGGGCACTTGGCTCCTAGAAATGAATGAAAGTCGTTGTTGAGGTGGAATTTTGCTTCAGGTCCTGTGGGACTTGATGAGGACATTCTTCCCAGCACAAGAGGCTGACCAGGGACAGGGTGCCACAGCTGAGCGTGTTACTGAGGATAAACATATTTAAACTGCTGTTTGTGGACAGTTCCCCTCCTCCTTTACTGCCAACATATATCATAAAATAAATCCTTTCATTTCATCTTAGGAAAGCAAGATATTCAGGCTAGTGATGAAAGAACAGTAAGGAGAGACTTCATAGCCCAGACCAGTAGCAGCTAAACTAACCTTGAAAGCAGAAGAAAAAAAAAAAGAAGGACCCAACCACTAAGCCCCCGAGTGAGAATGGGTGGCAGGAAGAGTTGGAGAGATCCTGCCCATTCGCATTTCTTTCTCTTCACTCTCTCTTCAGCCTGTCTCTTGACAAGAGTGTCCCGGTTCACCCATCACAAATCTCCACTTACCACGACAGGCATGAGGATGGAATGTCCTATCTCGAGACACCTACAGGCTACCTCAGGAATAGAAATCAGGGAGGGAAGCAGCTCCTAGGTCTTACAGTTTAATGATTACACCGCCGTTTTCATTAAAACGGCCCCTAACTTCATTAAATTCAGGGTAAGGACGACCCACACGACGTCCTTCTTGTGCCAGGTACTTGGCAAGACAGAACCAGCCGCCGCTGTGTCCTTCCGGCAAGACGAGCGCAGGTTACAAAAGCCCCAGGTCTGGAAGTTTGCTGTGCCAGGCTCCTCGGAGCAGCACCACTGACCCAGACGAATACGCACACTCACGCACGCACACACACACGCACGCGCGCGCGCACACACACACACACACGCACGGCTCATTGGACACTTGCCCCGCCACCCCCGAAAGCACAGCGCCGAGAAAAGGTCGGTTCCCGCCGCGAAGGCAGCAAGTGTCCCCTGACCCTTTCCCTCCGCCCCCCAACCCCAACCCCAACCCCATCCCTAGCTGAGTTCATCTGGACGCCCCCCAAACTCGCAGTTCTCGGGTAGAATTGCGACCAAGAAATAAAAGACAAAATGAGCAGACTTACCTAACTCGTCTGGGCTGTAGGATGCGGGCGAGGCTTCCACAAACTCACTGTCTGGGGGAGAAGAAAAGCAGAAAACAACTCGAATCGCTACCATACAGGGCGAACCCACCAAGCATCAGCTCAAGCGCAGGTCCCCGGGAAAAGCGCGGGCTTCTCTCTCCTAGCGCTCAGAATCCGTGAGCCGGAGGCCCCGCGAGATTCGGACCGTCAGATCCCCAGGGAGTGAGAAATCGCCGCAGAAACTTGGGGGGCAACTCGGCCCGGGCACCAAGCGGCTTCCAGGCGCGGTCAGGCGCGCGCCAACTTTCCCCGCGTGCCACCCCGCGGCTCCCCCGGCCGGGCGCTGGGCCGCGGCCGCATCCTCTGCCCTCAGCCCGCGGGGCGCATTACTCTGTCTGCCGGGCCTGGCGCCGACGCCCCACCGCCTAGGAGCCGCGAAGTTTTCCCGCGGTCCTGGGGGCCTGAGGGCGCGCGGCGGCGGCGGCGAGCACCCCGCGCCCACCTAGGCTCCCGGCGCATCCCCGCTCGTTGCTAGGCGACCGTGGCCGTCACGCTCCGCAGAGGCGCGCACGGCCTCCCAACTCCCGGCTGGCGGAATCCTCCCTAGTCCCCGCCCCGTTTGCCCATTTTCCAAAAAATCAGAGCATAACCCGTTCTAACCCGATTCCCTGCTCTGTTATGTTATGTCTGCCCTCCTCTGATGCTTGGGAAATCGTTTGTTCTGTGGGCTTCTCCTGAGGAGATGGAGGATTTTCAGAGCTTGCAGAAAGGTAGGAGGAGCCCCAAATGCCCCCCAATCCCCTCCTTTTGGAACCAGAATTTCAACTCCAGTCCAACATTATTTCCTACTCTTCAAGAGATCACCTGGCTCAAGTGGGCAAAGTAATACGAGCTGCATTGCACAGGTAGGGAAACCGAGGCTGAGAAGTTGTTAATTTATGCATGACATCATTATGATAGGGGTATGTGAGGGAGAAGGGGGGGAGGAGAGAAGAGCGGTGCTCCTACTCTATAAAAGATTGACTGCTTTCAAATACAGAATGTAGAAGCAATGGTTATGCTTTGAGAGCTGTAAATTCTAAAATAATTAATGTAACGCTGTAAGAACCTCCCTCTCTAAGTCAGTGGCCTGATAACTTGGACAGATGTGCTATTATCTCCCCCCAGCCCCCAGGACTGACTGTGACTGCTCTGCATTAAGGAGGCGAGGGTGCTGGACTTGGGATGTGCTCCAGAGAGAGCCCCGCAGCTGATGGCCCATAACGGGGTCAGTGGGAAGGAAGGAGCAAGTCCTTGGAGGACTATTGGAGGGTCAACAGTCTGGGCAGCCTCCTGGGGGGCCTTCTATTGTCTCAAAGTGATCAGAGCACCAGCTGCAGCAGTCTAAGGGCCCCGATCTGAGCCAATGTGCTCTCATCCTGTAAACACTCAGCCATCTCTGGTTTTTCCACTGTCAGTTTTTGGTTTACAAATCACCATGAAGGACAGAAAGCCCCTTCAGCCAGCATTGCTTACGGAGCCCAGGGAAGCAGGGTGGGGCTGTCCTCCCCAAGTAAGGCAGCATTCTTGAGCTGCTGAACCTATCTCTCCGACCTCTTCTTTTTCCTGCTTCTTATAATCTGGGCTCCCAAATCCAGGAATTAAATCTGTTTGGGCGAAGGTTTGCACTCATCACTCCATCCCCTCCCAACTCCTAGAATCCTCCCATTTGTCCTCTGGAACTCATGGTTCATCACTAGCAAAATCTATATATCCTCAGCCTCCTCCCTGAATATTTCTTTCAGTGTAGTGCTGACCCATACCTGGCTTTCCTTGAAAACAACAGGCTGCATTACTTGCCTCCTCTACTTATTTCAGCCATCTATGGATCCTCTGGTTGTTCCACCTCATTTCTTGAAGATAATGGCATCTGATTCACTGTCACTTTTCCCGGTATCATTCCTGTGATGATTCTTATTTTTCTCCATCTGCATAGTCACACTCTGATCTCTCAACTCTTCTGCATCGTATCCCTTTCTTGACCTGCTCCAACCACACCAGCCCCCTGCTGTCATAGCGACACCATGCATAATATCAATGTGAAGCAATCCACTCTCCTACCTTTCCAGCTTATCCCCTCTGTTATTTTAATCCAATGTGTCCTTGACCCCACCAACACCTATAATTTACTTATCCATGAGCTTTTCTCTGCCCCTCACTCTCCTCATGACCCTCCTTCCTTCCTTATGGACTTTAGTTTCCAGTTTCATAATTATTTCTCTCTTACTTATACCTTCAAATCCATGTTCTGCTCTCTTTCCATGCTATTTACCTGGTAAAAACACAACCCTAGTAAAATATAACTCTCCACCTTCTTTCCATCTACACCCAGCTAAACATGATTGAAGAAGCACAAAATTGGCTGGGCGTGGTGGCTCACGTCTATATTTCCAGCACTCTTGGAGGCTGAGGTGGGTGGATCACCTGAGCTCCTGAATTTGAGACCAGCCTGGCCAACATGTTGAAACCCATCTCTACTAAAAATACAAAAATTAGCCAAGTGTGGTGGCGCATGCCTGTAATCCCAGCTACTCAGGAGGCTAAGGCAGGAGAATCGCTTGATCCCAGGAGGTGAAGGTTGCAGTGAGCAGAGATCATGCCATTGCAGTCCAGCCTGGGTGACAGAGCAAGACTCCATCTCAAAAAAAAAAAAAAAAAAGGAAAAGAAAAAGCACAAAATTATGCTGTCTGGTCTTATTTTCAATTCATGACCACTAAAATCAAATGGAGCTAGTGCAGCCCAGCAATCACTCTGCATTTGCCTGTTTATTTACTCTCCCGCTCTCCTGTTGCTATGGATGAATCATCTAAGGCCATTATGGCCTCCAGTATGGATCAGATCCCATTCATGTGGCTTTTCCCTCTTCCCACCTGGATTAATATTTTCTTCTGTCCTTGATCACTCCCGTCAGTATACAGACATACTACTATGATCCTGTCTTTTTAAAAATCCTTTCTTGACTCTACGTATCTCCAGCCATTACTCCAATTCTCAGCTCCCCTTTACAACAAAATTCATTAAAATAATTGTCTACACTGATAGCACCCATTCTTCATTTTGCTCTTACAAGCAGCCTAAACAGGTTTCTACCCCACTCTGCCAGAGTAGCTCTTGTCAAGGTCAAGAATGGCTTTGCCATTGCCAATTCCAATTATCAGTCCTAGATCCTAACAGCAGGTTTTGACCTGCTGATCTTATGAGTGGATGGGCTCAGATGGGCTGTCTGCAGAATCAGTCTACTCTGGTTTCCCATAGAATCAAGAAGCAAATAACATTTGTGTCTCAAGAGAGGTGGCCTATAGAGGGCCTTGGGATCAGCCAGACCTGGGTTCTGATACCAGTTCCAATACTAGCTAGTAACTTAATTTCTTTCAGCCTTAGCTTTGTGTAAACATGGAGATAATAATCATACCTAGCATACCAATGTGGTGAGAGTGCAATAAACTAATGCACTTGGAGCCCCTAGGAGAGAGAGTGTCACACTGTAAAAGTCAAATGAACATTAGTTATTATTGGATGCCATGCTCCTTTACAGCTGACACAAACGGACTCTTTTTATCCCTTAACAATTTTGAGTTACTAAAAGAAGATACTAACCACAGAGTATGTTTACATTAGAGGAATGCTCACTGTCTCCAACTTTTAGTTTGCGTTCCAAGAGTTGGCTTGAAAGTTGGTTACTTGGAGCTGGCAACAGGTTTACCCCTGTGAAGAGCGTTGCCAGTGCTCCACAGGGTGATTAGATTCTGGAGCCTGCCAAACTGTTCTCACAATGGACTTGCCTTCAATTTGTTCATATAAATGGATGACTTGTAAACTAGGAACTATCCTCATAACATTTTAGTTATTTGAATTTCCTAATCAACTGAGGGTTAATAAGAAAACATTTCTCTTGTTTCAGTATTTGCTGGTGAAAATTCTCTAAAGTCAATGATTCCAATTTTCTATCTTAGGAAGTAGAACGGAGCCAACAATAATGTTTCATATTAATCAAACAAACGTTTATTGGGAATTTACGCTGTGCAAGGCACTGCAGACTCAGAGGTGATCAGTGCCCTTCTAATAAGGGATTCCATGACAGATCTTATTGAATTTCAGGACAATGTCCAAAGTGCCTACCCACACTTGACTTTTATAGGTCTCTATAAAGAAATAGTTCTGCTGGAGTGTCACTGAGTTATAATAAACAGTGCACAAGTTTACAGATTTGCATCTTAGCTCTGTGAATTGTTGGGTGGGGGGCATTTTCAGTTTCCTAACAATAATACATACCTCACTGGATTGTTAGGAGCAGTAAAATAGGTAAGGTATGAGACAGACCAGCACAGTGTCTAGCACACATGGGTACATAATAAATACTCACTTTCTGGCTGGGAACGGTGGCTCATGCCTGTAATCACAACACTTTGGGAGGCAGAAGAAGGCAGATCACCTGAGGTCAGGAGTTCAAGAGCAGCCTGGCCAACATGGTGAAACTCCATGTCTACTAAAAATACAAAAATTAGCTGTGTGTGGAGTCAGGTGCCTGTAATCCCAGCTACTCAGGAGGCTGAAGCAGGAGAATCGCTTGAACCCGGGAGGCAGAGGTTGCAGTGAGCTGAGATGGCGCCACTGCACTCCAGCCTGGGTGACAGAGTGAGATTTTGTCTCAAAATACATACATACATACATAAATATTCATTTTCTTCCCATATAGAGGGCTAGAGCATGCCAGACTGCTCTCCTTTTCATCCCAGGTGGCAGGTAGGCCTCCTGCTGCCATGGCCCCAGCAGATAGCAAGAGGGAGTCCCTGCCCCTGTTTCTAGGGAAGCATATTTATTAGAGGTGGGACATGTGGGGAGGAAACGACAAGGTGGAAATATTTCTGGAGCTCAAGAGGAAGTTTACCATAGAAACAGATTATACAGGGGACTGGTGTCTAATGGTCACTGTTACTATTGCCATGATATATCATGAATTGAATGGGCTTTTGGGAGCTGGCCTGGGAACCCAACTCCTAACTCTAATGTTCTTTCTTTCCTTATATTATTGAAAATGTTTTAAATTTATTTTTATAATATAAACAAATAAAATGTGTTTGCTGTAAAGGAAAAAACATTTGGTATAGATGAGTATAAACTGAAAAATAAAAGTCTCCTCTCCTGTCCTCTCCTAATCTCCATCCGCAAACTAAAAACCATCCACAACTTCTTATGTGTCCTAGTAGGAATTTTTTAAGGCATATTCAAATGTGTATACGAATTGTTTAAACAAGTTGGATATTATTATTATGGATTCCAAATTAAAGGCAAAAATTTATAAATGAAATTTTGCTCCACTCCCAAACATAAGCTGGGGTATGACTATTTTCTGTTTAGGAAGGCAAGAAAGTATACTAAAAAGTCATAGAAGAAAAGTCTTATCAACCATTAGAAAACAGTAAAATCTTAAACAAAATTTAAGTGTTTAAAGGGTAACACATAACACTTCAGTTATCTGGAAAACTCAATCAGCTCCCTCGTTCCTCAGTAAATGAGGTATGGTTGTATAGCAACACTGGACATAATGCCAGAATCAAAGGAAATCTTAGCTGCATTTCTAGAGTTAAGAGCACACTCTACATACTTTTTTGGGGTACAATGCCCATCACAGATATTCTGCTTAGTGTGCAGGGACTCCAGCTGTGAGCCAGGAACCTGCCCTGTAGCAGTCTGGGAATGCCATCAAGCCCCTGCCCAGCCTCTGCTGCAGAGGTGGCAGGGTCTGCTTTGACTGCAGGCTCTACTTGGAGGAGCAGCCAACAGGAGCGCCTTTACAGACTGTTCTCACTCAAGGGGCCCCCAGGGGTTACATAGCTACTTGATCATGTTCAGAAGAGGAAGAGACGGAGTCTCACACAGATATGCTTCCTCCTCCAAGAGATGGGTGAGGGGCTAAGTGCCACATGGGGAGAAACTTTATCCAGCCAAAGTATGCTATTAATTCTCTTTGCAAGAAAGAGCCGCACAAATGCCATAATAACAAGTTAAGACAGTAGCTAGGGCCCACTAGGATGTGTGTATGGCCTTCCCATCCCCAGCCCCCAAGGAAATCACCAATTTCACGCATGAAAGACAGAAAGAAGTGAGTTGAGCTGAGTCATCTCTCTGCCTTCCTCTCCTTCCTGGTATTGCCCTTTGATCATCTTCTCTGCAGGTAGCCTTCTGTCTCCTGGAGGCCCTCTGCTAGTTAACAGCAGAGCAGAGCATGGAAGCAATATCCGCTCCTCCTCCCCTCCTCTCCCAGGGGAACATGGGCAGGACTGATTTAGAGGGAAGAGGGGCTAAGGCTGCCTGAGCTCAGCATGACTCTCTTCTGTTATCCTTGTCTCTTATCTGCACCTCCTAGGACAAGCCAACAGGTGAAACTAAGGACAAACACATGCCCATCAGTAAGGTTTCATCAAAATGAAATTTGCAATTGATTGGTTGAAGCATTAGCTCCCAGGCTGAATTGGCCCAATGGGCATTTCTTGTTCTCTAGGATTTAATAGCCTTTCCTTTTAGCACAACTCCACTTCTTTATAAGACTTGATGAAAAGGAAAAAGAAAACACAGTTGTTTTATTTCCCTTAAATGAAAATCAGGCCTCAGATAACTACTTCGTTTCATAATTTCCAGAAGAAAGGAGTGGGCTCCATAGGAAGAATAATTAACCATATCTCACCTAAAAAAATCATTATCCCAAGCAGAAACAATACAGATGTTGTATGGATCTGCCTCAAGGCCTACGACCAAGAGATGAAGTGAAATTAACTCTGACAGGAAGCCAAGGGTTCATTTTGGTAAAAATGCCAAATGTGTCCTCTAAAAATTCCAAATATCAATGCAGGAGATGCTATCAGCAAAAGCAAGGTGTTTTGGGAAATATATAAATAAATTAAATTTGTCCCGCTCCTGCACTGCCTTCCCCACCAGATTCCTGTTACCAAGTATAGTCCAGAGAGGAAGATTTAAAAGAATCTTCACTCAATATCATATCAAAGGAAATAAAATCTGGCTGAGCCAAAAGACTACTAGAAGGTGTACTTGGACATGAGTCAGAATAAAGAACCATTCCAAAAATACATGCAAGAAAAGGTCCCTGCAGAGGAAAATCATACACTTCCGACTTACACTCAGATCTATTGAGTGAAATCAGACAAAATACCCAGTGGTAAGATTAAGGACGAAAACATTTGCTGCAATTGGAATCTATGACTAAACTAGTAAAAAACAAAATCTGTAGGATAAATGTGAGTTTCTGCTGAAATGCAGAGACCATGATCTTATATTTCCACCCCAGCATCTAAGGCAGAGGCCTGAGGGGGAATTGCTTCTTTCAGAGCTGCAAATAGAGTCTTCTTGGACCACACAGAGGCTTCTCTTCTTTCACAGAAAAGTGGTTTTCCCAAGACGCTATTGCCTTAGCAGTCAGCATAGTGTGGGTGGTGGAAGGAGAAGCAGAAGACCTGGCTGTAGCCCTATTTTTGCCACTAATCTTTAATAAGTGTCCTAATCTGCTTAGACTGTGCTCTCCTCTGTAAAACGACAGTTGAAACAGATGATGGACTTTAAGAAACTAATTGAAACAAGTGCCAGTAGGAGATCACAGATAATGGATTCCATTATATGCATCTGTTTACTACAGAGTATGCAAGAAAAATAGACAAAAAGGATCAAACTTCTCAGAAAGGTGGAGATGCAGAGTAATGTTGCCCTTAGAAACCTACAGACAGGAGTAAAATGGATAGAATGCAGCTCTGGAGTATGAAGACCTGAGTGTGAATGTGAGCTCTGCTGCGTGAGCTGGGCTTAGTTTGCCTTTGCAAGACTCAGTTTTCTCATCTGCAAAATGGGGATAAGACTAACTACTTCACAAGATTTCAATAAGGGTTTGAATGCAATGAAATCATGTACATGGCAATGTTTGGCACACAGACTGCTGTCAGGAAAAGTTGCCTCCTTCCTCCTTGATCAGTGTTAAAACTCTCCCTGACCCTGAGAGGCTTCAGAAAGGAAATCTGCTCCTTCCTGTTTATATAACCATAACGGGAACAGTAGCACTGAATTTCTATGACGCACCTGGCCCACGCTGCCAGGCCGTGTTTCCCAGACTTCCTGCCTCTCCCCTAAAGAGGAGTTTAAGCAGGTTGAGTTCCCTGGGAAGCGTGGATGACAGCAGGATTCCCAAACAGCTGAGTGAGCACATCTATAAGAGGAAGAAGAAATACTTTATAGATTTGCTGAGAAGGAACTCCCCTTCTGTACCAAATCCCCACATACTTGATATGGCTGGCGGCCGAACAGCTCAATCAACTTGTAATGCAACAGTCAGAAACGCGACAGTGGCCAAACACGGTCTCTCTTTTGTTTCATATGTCAGGGACTGCATGTGATTTCTTTTGGAAAATGTGCTCCAGACCTTTAAAATGAGTTTGAAAACCCACTGGCCCAGATCATTGGGAATATTTTTGGGGGTGTCAGAAGCAGGAGTGGAAGAGGGACTTTCCTCCAGAAACTCCTTATCACCCCCAAACATCCTGGGTTCACAGCCAGCTTCCTCGAAGCTCTCCTACCCAATTGCAGCCCGAGATGCTCTGAGGATAATACAAGGGCAGATGTTGTGTGGATCCGCCTCAAGGCCTATGACTCAACAGGATGACAGAGACTCCCTGGAAGATAATGCAATTCTCTGAGGACTGCAAGAAGCCAACAACAAAACCCCGAGGTTTGGACACTCCAGGGCTTTCCCTGGTACTTCACTGGAAATGCAAACCCCACCAGCCCATATCGAGCCTCAGAGATAGAATAGCTGGCACTAGCTAGTGGTGGGGAGAGGTGAGGTAGGGAAATGGAGTGTTGAGGAAAGATGCTTTGAAGCAGGTGGGTCAAGGCCTTGGCTATGCATGAGCTGAGATGGCTGTAGGGGAGAGCCCTGCTGTGGGCTTGGATGAGAATTCGCATGTTACAACAGCACTGTTTATTTTCTGGCCCTGCTCAGGGCTAGTTCTCATTTTAACTGTGACAATCAAATAACCAGCAATACAAGTTTGTAACTGGACCACCAGAGCCTTAAGCTGTGAAGGCAGAGTAGGGAGTGTTGGAGAGGGAATTGGAGGGACAGAAGCCTATGGTGGCTAGGATTGGACTGATCTCAGTTTAAATTCCAGCTCTGCCATTTGTGAGCTGAATGATGTTGTACAAGTTTCTCAGCCTCTTCAGGCTCAATTTTTTCATTCATAAACTCAGAATAAAGCTGTTGTGAGAATTAATTGAGATAGTCTATATCTATACAAAAAAGTCTTAGTGTAACATCTGGCAATATTATATACCTAATAAATGGTTAAAATATTTTTCTATAATTCATCCATTTCTGACTTACCTGTGGCACATTACACTTCATCTCTGAGTGCCAGTATCCTCATCCTACTTCAAGACCTCACTAGGTTCTCATTTTGGCACCTGACTCTGTCCTCTGAGGACCTGCACCTTTCTTGGATCTCATCCCAGGCCTCTGAGAACCACCCTAATATTAGCCGCCCACAAGGATTTACAGATTTCAGCCACACTGATTCCTTGTGTCTGTGCTTCACCCACTTACCGCAACACTGCCCTACTTTGTCTTGGATGCCTTCATCTTTGCAGGATATAGACTGATTATCTGAACTGGAACCAGACATTATAGTATCTGTTGCCTACCAGAACTAAGCTTTCCCTCAGTCCCAGAAGCTCATCACTTACCCAAAAGCAGTGCCTCCTCTTTAGGCAAACCTAGACACCAGTCTGGTTTGCCTTCCTATGTTCCAGCCTTGCCCCAAAGATTGCAGACAGATGACACAGTAAATTCACAGAGGGATAAGGCAGAGCTTGGAGATGGTCACAGTATAGAGTTTTTAGCCACCCCTTTGTTACAGTGATCCCTAAGGCTTCTTTCAGTGCTAAAATTCTCTGGTGGATGATTCTATTGCCTAGATTACAAAAGCACCAAGCACCAGTGGGAAAACCACACTTTCTTTCTCTCCTTTTCCTTTAGGCTTTGGTAACAAGCCTAGGGTCATTGAATCAAATGCTATAGGTGTGCTGAAAGCAAGGTGAAGTGATGTGGTGGTGCCAGAAGCAGTTGTATAATCAGATAGGTTCCCACAGCCAAAAAAGGTTTTCAGTGAAGGCAGAGATATTCAGAGGATGTGGTCCCAACTGTCATTCTTCATTCATTCATCCAGCCACACAGCCAGCCAGCCATCAAATATCCACCATGAATTTGCCATGCTACAGTGAAAGGGGTACAAAGATGAATAAAACAAGGCATCTGTCTCAAGAAGCACACAGGGTGTTCAGGATGCAGGCAAGCACAATACAGTGTGATGATACGTGCTGTGACATGGGAATCTGCAGAGGCTATGGCAGCACTGAGGAGGGAGGAGAGACTCCTTCAGACCAGGATGGGGGTTGGTAGGAGGTGGTGGCAGGAAGAGATCCCAGAACAGACAACTTAAGCAGAAGCTTCAAAGATGAGTAGGAACTGGCCAAGTGGAAGAGAGATGATAATAGCAGCCTTTGCAAAGGTTCACAGGCATGTGAGGGCAGGATGTATTCAGGGATCCAGGAAGAGGCTGATATAGTGAAAAGGAGGGGGTTGCTATTAGTGTTGGGCAGCAGGAGATGAATCTAGAGGGGCAGGCAGAGGTCAGATCTGAAAGGGCTATGTGTTGAACTAGGGAGGTTTAGTTTTTTTCCATGGGATGTGAAGAGATGCTGGCTTAAGAACTTCTAAAAAGTGGCTAGAACGACAGTATGACAGTGCACAGGAACAAATGACAGTTGGTTTTTGGGTGGAATGCATCCAAATTTCCTCTCTCAAAGCTTCCTGTCTTCCCTTTGGAGACTATCTCATTGTGTGCAGCAGTCTTGGTTGGAAGACATACCCTGGTGTAGTGCAGAAGGTCTGCAAATGTTTGTTGCCGTATAAGTTACCCTGTTTTAGAGGTGGGCACATCGGAGAGTATAGTCTGCTGTTCTCTATGTCTATTTTGCTCTCGTTCTTGTAATACTAGTGCTTGGCATAAAATAGATACTCAATAATATTTGTTGAATAAATGAATAAACAACAAACAAATGGAAGGCATATCCTTGTAAAAACATCTGTGAGTGCATTAACCTCAGCAACCTTTCATCGTCCATCTATAGAATGGCTCCTACCATCAAAGTAGGTCTCTATCAGATTGGAGGGATGGAGGAGGGAGTGGACTCTTAGACCTGACAGAGGACCACAGCTCTGTGTCAGGGTATGGTTCTTACATTTGTATGCTCTGCTCCAGGAAAGTAACGATATCTCCATCATTTAATGCTGAGTCACATTAATTGGATCATCATAAAGAAGGGAAAGAGCTGACCTACTCTGTTTATACTGGTTGCTTTATCCTCAACTTGAATGTTTACAGGCTGCTGAGAGGAGAGATGAGCAAAACAGGAACAGAGTGCCTAACACATGTTAGGTGCTCAAAGATGTCTGACCAGCTTCCCACCTGGCCAGGGCAAGAGCTCATTAAATGACAGCTGATGGTCCTCATCATAACACTGCAAAGTGGGCATTCTTACTCTCATGTTAGAGCCCAGGGAATGACAGATTTTCTCAAGGCCATAAAACTTATAAATAGTGAATTCGGGATCTGAACCCAGGTCTGTCTGACTTCAAAGTCCATTCCCTCTCCTCTCCACTCAGCTGCTTTTGAAAAGACAAACAGCGCGGGCACATACTGAGTATAGTGGATAGACATAATGAGGTGCAGAAGCTGAAGAGTACCATGCTATCAGGGACATCAAAAACAGCCATACCCCCTCTGGTGTTGGCAAAATGATGAATTCCAGCATGGGATAACCAGGCTCCTTCCTCCAAAGTCCATTTTTCACTGAGGTCCATGCTTCTAGTCCCTTATATGTGTAGCTTTCAGATCAAATGGAAGCAATCTCCTGAAATAAATAATGAATACAAAAAAGGGATTTGAATTACCACTGATGTTCTCTTTGCGAAGAGAAGCTTTCTTTGAAGGAAAGTGGTCAGTTTCTAGCTCATTTTATTCCTTTGGCACACAAAGCTTGTTGTCTAGATTTGGGTATGGCCTGAGTGTGAAGTTGCTCAAGCCCACAAACCAGGTTTTCCTCACCATTCAGTTAACAAATGTTTGTGGAATGACTACTGTATGCCAGGCTTTGAGCAAGAAATTTACTATTTAGTTCCGCATACTTTATAGACTCCTAGAATTTCAGGGCAGGATACAGTGGGATCTCAATTTAAAAGATATACACTCTTCTATTTGCCTAAAAAACAGACTGAAAAAATTTGAACTAATAAGTTAGAAGCAGTTTTCATTGCATTAGAATTATGACTACTTTTTATCTTCTTTGTAATTTTCTGCATTTTCAACAATGAACATGTATTGCTTTTGTAATCTCAAAAAGGTATGCAATAAATATTATTTTAAAAGAACACTTCAGAGCCAAGAGGGACCGTGGAGACCAGTTTTCCTTTTCCTTTTAAAAACTATGATAGAAAGGCACAGTCATGAGGGCCCTTGGCTTTCATAAAAAGATCATTCCCACTCCATTGGCCACCACTGAGAAGGCCAGCCTGACGAATCTCTCTATATGCAAACTGTACCTGGGCTGATTACAACTCATGGCCAAACTCTTGCCCATATTACAAAGAGATCTTGATAATGCTCTGCATGTAGCAGGTTCTCAAATGAAAGTGATTGAATAATTGAACATGACTGATTCCCCACATCTGTGAATGCAGCAAGTGGGACATCCACATAGCAGAAGTCCTGTCAGCCTAATTAGGATAGGCACCAATCATCATTTGCCATAGTCAGCCCAGCTGGCTTGATTTGGTCTCTAGAATGCTGTTCAGAGTTGCCCTGCAGGTTCCTGCACTGCCTGCCAGACTGCAGACACGGTAGATTGACTTGTTGCTTTTTGGCTACCTGCCTAGAGAAATATGATACTTATGGGAGATGCACCAAACAAATAACAATATCTAATAAAATACTAGGAAGTACCAAAGAATGTAGTGCACTTTATTGGGTACTGCTTCTCTAGCAATTTGTGTTGAATCCAAGTACCCAAAATTTTGGAAGGGAGTTCTAGACCAGAGTGAATATGGCACAGTGTAATAGTGAGAACGTTGGACTTATCAATAAATCCAGATTTTAGCCCAGACTCTGCACTAACTGGATGAGTTTGGGCAAACCAGATACCTTCTCTGGGCTTAATTTCCTCTTGCAAAGACCTGTTCAGGCTTCCCAGACTTGCAGCCTATAATAATATGCTTTCGAATACAAAGGCTACCTATCCAACCATGTCAGTGGATTGAGGAAGCTGCATTATTTATCCATTAGCCCACTGAGACATCAGCACACAAGAGGTGGCTGATTGAGGCTAGAAGTTGTCAGCCATTGAACAAGACATGTCCTCTGTGCAAAACTAAAAACATATCTGGAGTAGAAATCCAATCTTGGGCCATAATCACACTGGTATCATCATTTAATCAACTGAAGTAAATATCCAACATTTTATATCTTTGCTGATTATGAAATAATATTAACAATAATACTACATCCTTAAAAGGCAACACTTATTTACAACAGGTAATTCAAAATCACTTCATTAATCTTTGCAGTATCTTTGGGAAGTGAAATAGACTCCGAGAGCTTTGTTTGACAAAAATAGGCTTTAGCGATTAACCGCAGAGTGGTTTTCAAAGTAGATTCCCCATCTGTCTTGGCCCAGTGGCCTAGGTACCCTCTGGCTTCCAGGAAACAGATTTGCAAGATGATATGGATGTGTGAGGTTAGGCTCTCACATCCATGATTTTATTTTATTAATCTGAACTACATAGGCCCATGGCGAGTGTCTTATTAACTTCAACCTGCAACCCCTGCTGGTTTCTCTAATGCTTGAATTTCACACTTCAGCTTGGGGAAACCAAGCACTAAATGTAAAATGAAATGGCATCAAACACAAGTATTTTGAGGAAGGCTTTGATCCATCACACCTGTTACTGAAATTCCAACACCTCCCTTGAGCCACAGGAGGCCCCAGAGTTGCTCAGGAGACTCTGGAGCCTAGAAAAGTTTTCAGGCCTCAGGCCATATAAAATAACTCACTAAAGAATTTCTATTGGGTATTTAACCTCCATCCAAGTCAAAACCTTGCCATAGACAAAGTCCATGAAGAAGCAACTAAAAGGTAGTGCAACCTTGAGAATTTAATGAAAAAACATAATGCAACCATGGAAACAGGAAGTGAAGAAATACTTTCCACTGAAGCAGCTAATGACAGTACAAATACTAATATGCCTGATAAGTTGGGGTGGGTGAGTGGGAAAGACTATCAAAAACTTACAGATGTAATTCTGGCTTTGAGAATCACTTTTTTAGAACTAAGCTACCTGCATAGATGGACATTGGGGTCTATGGAATACAGGAATACTATGAATACATAATTGGCACTTCATAAATATTCGTTGATTGAATGGATGAATAAATGCCCGGTGTGGGTGAGGACTCTACCTAGGTATTAGATCTCATAAAGCTCTCAAAGGAGATTTGTCTACACTGATAGAGTGGTGTGAGACAGACCAGCAGAATGGACCTTTGGATTTAAGAAGGTTTAACTCTCCTGTTAAAACCCATAGACCAGAACTCTCCTGAAACTGACACAGCCTCCTCTTTTATGGGTCTGCCTCTAGAGCCATCTACCCAGCTGCCCAAGCCAGAAACTTGGCCATCCTTGACTTACTACATCTCACATCCAACTGATCACTATGCTTTGTTCATTCTTTCAAATGTCTCAATAATCCATCTGCTTCTGTTTTCATTGCCTCAGCCTTTGTTGAACTGCCATCATCTCTCACTAAGCACTACGACAACTTCAGTGAGTCCCTGGTCTTCATTTCCTCCAACCCATTCTCCACAATTTAGGTGTAGTAGTATTTTTAAAGCACACATCTGATCATGTCACTTCTGGATTAAAATACTCCAGTAATTTATTGTTCCCAGGAGAAAGTCTGGACTATTTAACATGGTATATAATGCCCAATTATTACAAGGCATTTGCAGTCCCTGAATAAGCTCCCTTCTTCAGTCTTTTGTATATTCAGCCATTCCTAGAGCTCTAGCAAGACTGTTCTTCCTGCCCACCCTCTTCACCTTGCTAACTACAACTTATCTTCCACATCTCTTCTTAGACTTGGTTATGTGTTCCTCAGAGGCTCCCATAGGCTCCCTGTGCTTACTTCATTATAGAATTTATCACACTGCATTGCAATTTTCTGCTAATATATCTATAGTTTAGTTTAGTTCATAGTTATGCACTTGAAAGCAAAGATCCTACCTTATTTTTATTTGACCCTAACATTTGCACAGTGTCATCATAAGGCAGGCACCTAATATAGATTTGCTGAATGAATGAATATGTGAATGAATAGTGCTGTTTGGCACAAGTGTATTTCAGCTTAACATGTCTTTTTGAAAAGTATTCTGTTTGCAACCTCACCCATTGCCTCAGCTTCTCTGGAAATTTCTCCATCTCAAAACCACACCCTATCTGCCTCTGCTTCCTGGCTCCATTCTGGCCTCCTCATCCAGTCTAACTTGCCTAGATTCCCCCACCTCTTCTCACAATTCAGCTTACATACCTGCCCTTCTACCCAGCATGCCACTGGAATCCCTGCCACTCACACTCCTGCCTCCTTCCCCAAGCTTGGGATTAATCCGTGTGCTTGATTATCCACAGGAGACGCCTGCCACCTAATGCAGCCAAGTCACACTGGAACTTCTAACCACCACTTCTAGGGCCATTTCTGGCACTGAAGACTTGATCTAGAAATACAAATTCATTGACTATGCCTTAACTGCCTCTATATGGCCCCATCTGTAGAGAGGGAATTAATTAACTAGAAGTACCATGTCTGGGGAATCAGGTAGCATATTCCATCATTCAGATATTCAAGCAACCCCTAGTTCTAACGCATATGAACACCATCACGGCAAACAAGTGTACTTGCTGGTAACTTATACTATAAATCAGGATATACATAAATGTATACATACTGACATACAAAAATGAATTCATTCATTCATTTGATAAATACTAACTTGGTGTCTCCTAGGTACTAGTCACTGCACTAAACACATGGAATAGAAAAACAACAAATATTGTATCTTTCTTCAAGTAGCTTTCAAACTTGAGGAGGAGGCACATATATGAACGTATCATTACAGAACAACATACTAAGTACAAGCATAGATGCATGCACAGGGTAAACCAGGGATCTGCAAATAATGAAATCTGGAAGTTGGAATGGATCTCAGGGCCTTTAGTCCAACTCTTGCCTTATGCATGACTTTCCAGTATATGCTTATTCAGCCAATACTTAAATACTACCAGTGATAAGGAGCTCACTCCCTCCCCAGATAGCCCATTATATTTTTGAACACTTCTGTGAAACAATTCACTTTTAGAGTCTCAACAAAATATTAATATTCAACAGCAATCCTCCATGCTGCTGAGCTGTTCCCAGAACTCCTGCCCCTTGTTCTGTCCTTCAAAGGCTGCTTGAAGGAAAGATGCTCTCCAGCTTTGCAGATCTAGACCTCCTTCTTCAGTGAGTCAGGAATCAGAAGGAATAGTCCATCTTGGTTACAAGTAGAGGGTGCAAATCTTTCTAGTCACACCCAGAAGACAAACCAAACAACCCACTGAAGCACAAGAGGGACGAGGTCACACAATGGGATCTTCCTTCTCCACCAGAAATACTTAAGCTCTCTGTCGTCTAGGATCTAGGTCTAGTTTCTGTCAGCTATCCAAAAATCCCAATCATTAGTGGCCTGTGGACCACAGCAGAACAGAGGGAAGTCCCCTCTTGGGCTGCTCCAAGGGTTTGGTTCTGACAAGTTTCCATTTCTAAGCTTGAAAAGTTATTTTCCTTCTAGCTCCAAATAGTTCCAAACATATCAGAATCTATCTTCACTCTTAATATTCAAGTGATAAAATTCAGTGGCACCTACAATAATCTTACACTTGTTTGGAAGAGAAAAACATTCTAGATAGTCACTGTGAGAAAAAAAAATACCTTTTTACATGAATAAAAGTACATGAAATGCTAGAGGGATAGACTCCTCCTCTGTCTAAAATGGCTGATGTTTAGAGAGTTGAGATACTTATTCTAGGCTTCTTGTTTGTATCCAAGAATTCTTACTGGCTTTGTAGAATTGAATAGTTTGAGTCACTTGGAAACCATTATTTCAGATTGGTTTATCCAACTGGGCAGAGTATTTGTGAAGCTGCTGGGGAATTTATTGATGTTAATATTTTAAATATTCCAATAAATAATTTATGCTATCTTCTCTCTAAGGAGATGTGGCAACAAGCATATTTTTAAGAAACTAATAAAGTTTCAAAATTATGAGGTCCTTTGCAGAACTCTCAGTGACTCAGGCTTTTCATCTCTGAAGTCGGTTCATTGAGACCACACTCAGAAATCTCCTCTACCATGAAACCCTACCAGGCAGACTTATTTCTTTCTTCCTTTGTGCTTCTCACAGCTTTTTATATTCCATTAGGACAATGATTTTTCCATTGCAGGATAATACTCTTCCATTAGAAGGTGTCTCCTTAGGACAAAATCACATCTTGTTCACCCTTCCGTTCCCACTGTTAGCACAGTGCATGGCCATACTCAGGCTCAGGTAATTCTTGTTGGATGAAGGAGACTGACATACCTACAGCTGAGAAACTCAAGTGAGTCTATATCTGCAAACTCCTCACATAAAGCAGGGTTAAATCGGAAATCATAACAAAAGATTTGTCATTAACTTCTGCCAGTAGGCAGCACAATGCCCAAGGACACTGATGAGCAAAGAAAAAGGAAAATAAATACTTCAAAAGAACTGGGTTCTCATCTGGTTTGTGGCTTTTTAACTTAATGACTCAGGACAAATCACGTTATCTCCCCAGAGCTTAGTTTTCCTTGGGTATGAAATAGAACTCATAAAGTTTATTCTTCCATCTTTGAGTTTTGTGAAAATCAGATGCCAACTGGAGAATCATCAAAGCAGTGCACAAATACATAGTACGGTTATCATTTCAGCAAATTTGCTTATAGAGCTCACTTGCTATGCAGCACTGAATTCCAACTTGCTTCCTTAACTTGGGAAGTGATACAGAATGTGGGAAGCAGTATATATGTAATGGATAAGAGCAAGGACTTTGGAGACAAATCTGGATTTAAATTTTAGATCTACCATTTATTAGCAGTGATCTGTGAGCAAGGTATATAACATCACTCATCGTAATATTTTCCATTTGTAACAGGGTATCGTAGCACATGCTTTGTAGGGCTATGGTAAGGATTAAGTGAGAAATGTCTGTAATTTACCTAGTACAGATCCTGGCCAGAAATAAAAACTGAGTAAATGACAAGAGTAGTTGTTTCTGTTATTATCATTATTAACATGTGAAGTAGATACACTTCTGGAAGTGACATTGTCCCATCTGCAGACTGCATTCCATGGAGAAACGGAATAAAATGTGAGGAGTCATTTATCTCAAAGGATAAGCTGCTGGCTAGAAGACACTTCTCTGAAAAAAAGATGTGTAAAAAATGGGTGAGAGTGCAAACAAGAATCCATTGATATGTGCTAGTTCTAGAAAAGGAGGGGAAAAACTAGTCAGGAAAGAGCAACAGAGGTGAAGAGGCAGAGGAATGCTCTGTAAGGACTTGCTGAGATGGAGCCATAAACAACACCACCTGGGTGTGGGAGGTTGGGAAATCCCAAGAGAGGATTAAGTGTTGCTTTGCGACAGAAGGAGCTAGGCTGAAGTCTATGAGGCAAAGAGACAAAAAGCCAGAATAAGACAAACGGCCACAGCTCTCTGATTATGAGCCAAGAATAGGATATTGACATGGGCCCCACAGCAAACGGCTATTGTTAATATATAGATCTTTACAGCCATACCCGAACAGGGGAAAACATCACAGTTGCCAACCAATCCAGCACTGTCCATTAGAAAGAGAATGTGAGCTGCATATATAATTTTAAATATTCGAATAGCCACATGTGTTAGTCAGCTCCAGCTGCTATAACAAAATACCACAGTCTGGGTGGTTTCAATAACAATTATTTATTTCTCACAGTTCTGAAGGTTGGGAAATTCTAGATTAAGGTCCTGGTCAATTCTGTTCCATGGCAAGGACTCTCTTCCTAGGTTGCTGATGACCACCTTCTCCCTGTGTCCTCATGTAGTGGAAAGACAGAGCACTCTGGACTCTCCTAGTTCTTATAAGGATGCCAATTCCATCATGGGGGCCCACCTTGAAAACTCACCTAAATTTATTCACCTCCCAAAGGCCCCACCTCCAAATACCATCTCCTCAAGGGTTAGGGCTTCAACATATGAATTTGTGATAGCACAAACATTCAATCCATAACACCACATTTTTTTTAAAAAAAGTAGTACAGGTGAAATTAATTTTAATAATATATTTTATTTAATCCACTTTAGTCACCATACTATTTTAACACACAATCAGAATAAAACATTATTGTTGAAAATGTTAGATCTTTTTCCATCCCAAGCTTCAAAATCGGTGAAATCAGTGTCTATTTTCACTTATGCCACATGTCCACTTGGACTATCTACATTTCAAATGCTCAATAGCTACACATGGTACAGACCCCATCCCAAAGGAAAATGAATTTTATTCTCCTGACCTCCTAGGCTCTTAAGATCTTTTAAAAGCCTAGATTCTTAGAGCCAGAAAAGGCTTTTGGAATTGTTGTGTTCAGAGATCTCTACATATTCTCAACAGGTTTCCCTTAGCATGTTTACTTTAATTTAAGCAATTTTACACCTGTTGAAATCTACCCTCTAATTCAATATTCACTGAAGGCTGACTTAATGCTTGGCCTGGACAGGTTAATCATGGTTTATGTTCCGTCCACTCTCTCTTCTAAGGGAAACTAACTTACCCAAACTCTCCTCCTTCAATCCCTAGGCACCCCATTTCTTCTTCTGCTCCTCACCACCTCTCCAGCCCAGCTGATCAAGAGTGGACACATGACTCCACCTGTGTAGTCACCTCGTGTGGAAAATCTCGCTCAATCAGGGCAGACAATTGACAGGCCAATCAGATGCCCTGTCAGGAATATAGAGGCAGAATCAGCAGATAGGGAGAAACAACAGAAGACACACACAAAAGAAAACAGAGAGGAAAAGAGAGAGCTACAAATATTGGGTTTCCAGCCACTTCTCAGATTTCTTCAAGGGTTTTAGGTGAGGGAGGTTTGTGGCTTGGAATAGCTCCTCCCCAATCATTTTTCCACATCAGGTTTCCAAAAGCCATTTCATTTTAACAAAGTGATTCTCCAGATGAAAGACGTTTGAAAGGCTCCTGTGAAAGATCTCAAAATAACTGTGATTCCTGGAGCTCTGGTAGAACCTTCCGGTACCAGCCACAGTCTGGGCTTCTGAGATGCAGCTGTTTCACTGTTTCTGGTTTTCCATGCGATTCCTGTACCTCTCACGGTCATGACTAGTTTTCAAGAATCCTTTATATGCTGAGGGAGCCTAAGTGACTCTACCTTTTAATACAATTGCCTTCCGCAGAGAGGGATATTTTCATATATATTTGAGCAAAGTTCTTTTCCACATCTTCCCTTGGACTTGTTTGCTCTCAATCTCATGCCAGGACTTAGCCTGACAGAGAAGTGATGGATTACTTTGGATCGCATCCCCAAGTAATTATATTCTGAAAATACCTCAGCACAGTGGCCTTCTGGGAACTCTTTTAAGTCTCACATCATCTACAGCAGTGGTTCTCAGCCGAGGCTGCACATTCAAACTGTCTGGGGAATTTCTAAAATATGCTGATGTTCCAGACCCTCCCTCAGACTCTGAAATCAGAATCTCTGGGGGCAGGTCCTTGGGTGCCCGTGTTTCTTAAAAACCTCCGAAGTAATTCTAATGTGGAGCCACAGTTGAGAAATACTGTGTGATACACAGGATGTGCCCTCACATAGACTTGGGTTTCCATCACAGAAAACCAGATTCTGTTTTTAATGATAAAAGAAACGCATACTTTTTTTTTTTTTTTTTAAAGAATACGTAGTGAGGAATTATCCAAAGTGAGAAGGCTCACTCATCAGTAGTATTCCCAATGGTTCCACTCCCTAGAGGTAACTATTGCAGTTCTTTATGTGTCCTCCAAATATTGCCTATGTTTCTTCCAATATTTAAATCTCTCTCTCTCTGTCTCTCTCTCTCACACACACACACATTTTCCTTCTGGCTTTTTGTCTTACTAAAGTATCTTGATTATTAGCCTAGAATTTCTTTTTGTATAAATCTATGAGGCACAAGTCTAATTTTGTAACATGCATAGATTGTATAATATGTACATAGATTGTATGCAGTCAGGGCTTTTAGGGTAGCCATCACTCATATAATGTACATTATACTTATTTAATAATTTTTTATCATACACCCCACATCCTACCCTAGCCTAGACATTTTTGATAAAGGAAAACAGTGTCAGGGTTTGAGTACTTATTTTTCCAAATAATGAAACAAAAGTAAAACCAAAGTAGTTAAAACAGTGTGATCTTATTACTGGAATAAATAAATAATTTGGTAGCACAGAATAGGAAGTCCAAGAAATAATCAATAGAATTGATGTAGTATATGAAAAAAATTGGCATTTCAAATTAGTGGGGAAACAAAGGATACACTCTTCAATAAATAGTATTGAGATAATTATTGGGACAATTGTCTATTCATTTTTTTAAGTGGATTCCTACTCACAGCATATAAAAATTAATTAAAGATGAATTAAAGTCTTCACAATAAAACTAAGCATGTTAGAGGACATAATTTTATAATTCTGGTTTGGGAAATTCTTACTAAATAATATATAAAATCTAGAAGTCACAAAATAACTATAGACAGATTAGGCTACATCAAATTTAAATTTTCTCTAAAAAGAAAGACAAACAAAAGTAAAATAAAAATAAGAAAATGAAAGGTAAAATTTATAACATGTATACAAAAGATTAATATCCATATTAAAAATGTTTCTATATATCAATAAACTGACAACCAACAGAAAGCTAGACAAGGCTATCAACTGATAATCAATAGATAAACAAATATTAATTATAAAAGTATAAAAAGATATTCAATGCAACACTAAAAGAGTCAAAACAATCTTGATATCTTTTTTTTCACTTATCACATTGGCAAAATGTTTTAAAAGATTAATATCAAGAAATGATGACTATTTGAAGAAACAGATATTCTCTTACTTTGGTAGAAAAATATGCTAAAAACAGTTTTTAAATTGCAATTTGGCACATCCCCACATCCTCTAATATACAGATTCATATGTCATTTGATTTAGCAATTTCACTTCTAAGTATCTATTCTACAGAAAGCAATTACAAAATAAGTGCACACAAAGTTATATGTAATATGACATTTTTTGTAATAAAAAATTTTAATGACTGTCAATAAATAGTTGAAGTAAAGTATAGTTATATTGTAAATCTCACATAGCCATTAAAACAAATAAAATGACTCTATAAGAACTGATATGAAAAGTCAGGAAATTGACAAATTTCCTGTAAATTGTGAAAAGCCAGGTGCAAAACAATTTACAAAGAGGATCCAATTTTTTTCCAAGAAAGATACATGCACACTTTTAATCACATAGAGAAAAGCCTTCAAGGAATAGCAGACTTTTAATAGCGATACTTCTAGGGAAGGAAGTGAGATTTCAAGCTTGAGAGTATGAAGCATAGAAAGAAACTTTATTAACACCATATATTTTATATATTTTTATAAGGCATATTTATTAAATTTGTAATTTTTTAAATAATGAGAGGAAGAAAGTTTTCTCACTGTTTTAATTTGTGCTTTATAAATTCTGAGTTTATCTTTCTTTCATATGTTTATTGGCCATCTTTATTTCTTTTCTTCTGAACAGCCTGTTCATGAACTTTGCCCATTTTTATTCAATTTCTTTCTCTGTATTGAATGTAATATTTAAAATTTTTAAAGTATATTTTGCTCCATTGCATAAATGTTGCAAATGATCTTTTTTCTATTTATCATTGTATTTTGATTTCATTTATACTACTTTCATCACATGTTTTATTTATATTTTAGATAATTAAATGTATCAGTCTTTTCTTTGTATAGTGTCTGAGTTTGGAGCCATGCTTAAAAAGTTCTTTTCTACTTCAAGATTATTAAATAACTTACCAATTTAAAAATTCTTTTTATTGCTTAATATTTAATATATGTTGTTATTAATCTGGAATTTATTTGGAGACGGGAATCCAGCTTTAACTTTCCTTTCCAAATGTCACTTCCCTCAATACCACTGGGTTGAAACACCACATTGCCACTTTTGTTGGCTCTTTCTGGACTCTTTATTTTTTCCCACTGATCTCTACAGTTTTGTACCCGTACTTTAATAATTATATTTTGTGACATGCTTTGATTCTCTAGTGTGACTAGACTTCCTCTCGCTTATTGCTTTTCCTGCCAGAAATTGTCTCTTCCCATTTTTC
The DNA here is from genome assembly GCF_009828535.3 of Hylobates moloch. NCBI lineage: Eukaryota > Metazoa > Chordata > Mammalia > Primates > Hylobatidae > Hylobates > Hylobates moloch. The sequence continues at coordinate 67,335,985 of NW_026652286.1, read as the reverse complement.
AGTTGTAAAAGTTTATTGTGAGATAAGATGTTACAGACTCACTTTTACCTCTTCCTCTCCTCTAAATATAACTAAATACTCTGGAAATAACAGATGATTTTAAAAGGACTCTGAAAGATGGAAAAAAGAAAAGTTGACTGGCTAGGGATTTCAGGATGTGAGACACGATAGTGATTTCCCTGGGTTTCCTTTTTATCTCTCATATATCCCATGCTGAGCACCAGGGAGGCTTACAACCCCAAACCACCAACAGGCATAGCACTGAAAAACAAACACTAAAAGCCTGCTGGCTCTGGCCAGAGGTAGGGAAAGGGTGAGCCCAGAAGAGTCCTACCAGAGAAATAATCCTCTGGTCCTCATGCTGAGCTGTGGCAGGACCAAGAGACTAATCTGCCTGCAGCAGCAATAGTAGCACAGCAGACTGAATCATTCCCTACCCCGCACATGCTGGCAAGCCACACTCTCTTCAGTGTCAACAGCAGCAAACCCCATCCAATAATAGAATGGTGGTGGGTTCCATCTGCATCAACATCACTAGGGTACCTATCCCATATCCAAGATAACAGGTAGGCCAATCCATCCTCAGGGGAAGCATTAGCAAACCTGAACAGGACCTATCCCTTCCCCCATACCCATCAAACAGCCCACGAGGCACCTGCAGTAATAAAGCAGGAGCCCAAATAGCAGCAGAAGAACACGGTAGACTATTAGCGTTGCAAGAACTCTGAAAACAAATTGTCATGGAACTATAACTCACAAAAGTAGACCAGAACTTGTACGCTAAGCCCCAAAAGGGTGACTGCTTACTAAAAATAAAAGATCTAAGTAGTATGAAGCATGTTCTAAAATAATACCCAAAATGTCCAGGGTACAAGCGGAAGTCATTCATCTTACCAAGAACAAGGAAACATACAACTTTTATGAGAAATGACAATCAACTGATGCCAACTTTGAAGAGACTCAGATGTTGGAATTATCTGAAAAGGATTTTAAGGCAATCATTATAAAAATGTTTCAACAAACAGTTACAGATTTTCTTGAAACACATGAAAAATACACAATTCCAACAAAGAAATAGAAGTCATAAAAAAGAACCAAATGCAGAAAATAGAATTTAAATAGACAATAACAAATAAAAAGTCACCAGATGAGCTTAGTAGTAGAGTGATGATGATAAGACAATCAGTGAACTTAAGGACAAATCAATAGAATTTACTTGTACAAAAAAGAAAAAATAGACAAAAAATTTAACAGAGCCTCAGGGGCTCTGTAGGATCAAAACAAAGATATAATATTTGTATCATTAGCATCTCAGAGAAGAAAAAGACTGTGTTGCTGAAAAAGTATTCAAAAAACATACTGGCTGAAAACTTTCAAATATGGTGAAATGCATAAATGCCCAGATTCAGGAAGCCAAGTGAACCTAAATAAGATAAATCCAAGGAAATCCACACTAAGACACATTATAATTAAACTTCTGAAAACTAAAACAAAACAAAACAAAATCTTAAAAACAGCCAAAGAGAAATGATGCATTACCTATAGACAAACACCAATTTGAGTGACAGAGGATTTCTCCTTTGAAACTATGAAGGCCAGAAGGACCTGGCACAATATATTTCAATTCCTGAAAGAAGAAAATCTAAAACCATGAATCCTGTATCTAGCAAAACTATCCTTCAGGAATGAAGGGGGAAATAAAGACATTAGCAGGCAAAGGAAAACTAAGATAATTTGTCACCAACAGACCTACCATTAAACAATGGCTAAAGGAAGCTCTCAAACAGAAAGAAGGTGATAACAAAGGAAGGCTGGGGCTGGGTGCAGTGAGTCACACCTATAATCCCAGCACTTTGGGAGGCCAGGGTGGGAGGAACGCTTGAGGCCAGGAATTTGAGACTAGCCTGGGCAATATAGCAAGACCCCAGTTCTACAAAAGAAAAATAATAGCATTAGCTGGGAGTGGTGGCATCCATGGAATATTCATCATAATAGACTATATGCTGGGTCATAAAACAGCTATTAACAAATGTTGCCGGGCGCGGTGGCTCACGCTTGTAATCCCAGCACTTTGGGAGGCCGAGGCGGGTGGATCATGAGGTCAGGAGATCGAGACCACGGTGAAACCCCGTCTCTACTAAAAATACAAAAAAAATTAGCCGGGCGTGGTGGCGGGCGCCTGTAGTCCCAGCTACTTGGAGAGGCTGAGGCAGGAGAATGGCGTCAACCCGCAAGGTGGAGCTTGCAGTGAGCCGAGATCGCGCCACTGCACTCCAGCCTGGGTGACAGAGCGAGACTCCATCTCAAAAAAAAAAAAACAAAAAACAAATGTTAAGAAATTGAAATCAAATAGAGTATGTTTTCTAACCTTATGGAGTAAGACTAGAAATCAGTAGCAAAACAAAAACAGAAAAACCTTTAGGCACATGGAAGTTAAATGACACACTTTTAAATAAGCCATAGGTAAATGAGAAAGTCTCAAAAGGCATTTTTACAGACTAAATACAACTTAACAAAAATGAAGAAACAACATCAGAATTTGTAAGATGCAGCTAAAGTGGCAAGAGAAAAATTTATAGCACCAAAGGCTTACATTAGAAGAGAAATAATCACAAGTCAATAATTCAAGCCACTAGCTCAAGAAACAACAAAAGGTGGCCGGGCGCGGTGGCTCACGCTTGTAATCCCAGCACCTTGGGAGGCCGAGGCGGGCGGATCACGAGGTCAGGAGATTGAGACCACGGTGAAATCCTGTCTCTACTAAAAATACAAAAAAAAAAATTAGCCGGGCGTGGTGGCGGGCTCCTGTAGTCCCAACTACTCGGAGAGGCTGACCCAGGAGAATGGCGTGAACCCGGGAGGCGGAGCTTGCAGTGAGCCGAGATTGTGCCACTGCACTCCAGCCTGGGTAACAGAGCAAGACTTCGTCTCAAAAAAAAAAAAAAAAGAAACAACAAAAGGAAGAGCAAAACATACCGAAGTCAAACAGAAGGAAAAAAATTAAGATAATGACAGAAATAAATGAATCTGAAATAGGAAAAGCAATAGAAAGAATTCATGAAACAAAAAGCTGGTTATTAGTGAAAAAAATTAATATAATTGATAACTCTCTAGCTAGACTGGTAAAGATCAAAAGTAAGAAGACACAAATTACCAATATCAAACAGGAGATATTGCTATAGATTTTACAGTCATTAAAAGAATAATATGAAATATATGAACAACTTTACACTCATAAATTCAACAATTTCAAAGAAATGGACTAATTCCTAAAAATCACAATGAAAACTCAGCCAAGATGAAATAGAAAATCTGAACAGTTCTACAACTGTTAAAAAAATTGGATTTATAATTACAAATCTCTCCAAAAAGAAATTTCCAAGTCCAGATGATTTCACTGGAGATTTTTGCCAAGCATTTAAAGAATTAACACCAATTTCACACTATCTCTTTTTCAAAATAGAAAAGAAAGAATCACTTTCTAACTCATTTTATGGGGCCAGTACTACCTTGATATGAAACCAGACAAAGACAGTACAAAAGAAGAAAAAATACAAATCAGTAATTCTTATGAACTGGGATGCAAAAACCCTTAATAAATTTCATTAAATTGAATCCAGCAATGTATAAAAAAGAATAATAAGCCGTGACCAAATGAGATTTATTTCAGCTATGTAAGGCTGGTTCAATATTTGAAAATCATTCAATGTAATTCACCATATCGACAGACTAATACAAAAAAATCACATAATCATACTGATCATTGCACAAAAAGCATATAACAAGCAAGCACTCATTCAAGATAAAAGCACTCAGCAAAGTAGGAATAAAGGGAAGCTTCCTTCCTTAGCTTGTTCAAGAACCTCTACAAAACATCTGCAACTAACATCATATTTAATCGTGAAAGACTGAATGCTTTTCCTTTGAGATTGGAAAGGATTTCTGTTCTTATCTCTCTTACTTAACATAGTACTGAGAGGTTTAGCCAGTGCAATAAGGCAAGAAACCAGAAAGATCATACAGAATGGAAAGGGAAAAATAAAATGCTCTATTTTCAGATTACATAATGGTCTGTGTAGAAAATCCCAAGGAATTTACCAAAGAAAAAAGAAGAAGAAGAAGAAAAAGAAGAAGAAACCTAGAACTAATGAGTTCAACACAGTTGCAGGATTTAATATTAGCATAAAAATTAATTGCATTTCTCTATATTAACAATGTATATGTGGAAACTGAAGTATAACAATGCAATATCATTTTCAATTGCTTCAAAGAAAGTTAAGTACTTCATATAAATTTAACAAAATACCTACAGAATCTGTATATTGAAAATTATAAAATGTTCATAAAAAAAAAACAAAGAAGACCCACATAAGTGCAGAAATTTTCCATGTTAAAGGATTGGAAGACTCAACATAGTAAAAATGTCATTTCTCCCCAAATTAAACTACATGTCTAACAGGAATCCTATCAAAATCCTAGCAAGGTTCTGTAGATAGAGACAAGTTCATTCTAAAGTTTATATGGAAAGTAAAAGTCCCAAGGATCTCTAAAACTTTTGACAAATAACCCTGAAGTGGGAGGAAGAACTCTACCTAGTGTATTGCTTATTATAAAGCTACCATGCAACTTACTATATAATATTAGTCAAATACTCAAAAGAGGGTGATATTGCCAGAGAGATAAGCACATCAATAGAAGAGAATGGAGAACCCAGAGATAAAGTCACACAAATATGCCCAGTTGATTTCTTGACAAAGCTGAAAAACCAATCCAAAGAAAGAAAGAGAGCCTTTTGAAAAAATGGTGCTTGAGAAATTGGACATACAGAGGCAAAAACAAAACAAACAAACAAAAAAACTAAATTTGACTAAACTTGACATATTATATACAAATTAATTCAAAATAGATTAAAGACCTAAATGTGAAGTATACAACTATAAATCTTTTAGGAAAAAATAGAAAATATTTGGGAACTGGGGCTAGGCAAAATATTCTTATGCTTTGCACTGAAAGCACAATCCATTAAAGGAAAAATTGATAAATTGGACTTTATGAAAATTAAACACTTCTGCCCTGTGAAAGACCCTTTCAAGAGGATAGAATAAAAAAATTACAGAGTGGGAGAGAATATCGGCAAACCATACATCTAATAAAGGACTTATATCTAGAATATATAAAGAACTCACAACACTCAACAGTGAAAAACAACAACAACAACAAAACAATCCAATTAGAAGATAGTGGGGTTATTTGTGTTTTGGCTTGTTTAAGTTCCTTAGAGATTCTGGATATTAGACCTTTGTCAGATGCATAATTTGAAAATATTTTCTCCCATTCTATAGGTTGTCTGTCTACTATGTTGCTAGTTTCTTTTGTTGCACAGAATCTCTTTAGTTTAATTGGGTCCAACTTGTCAATTTTTCTTTTTGTTACAATTGCTTTTGGAGACTTAACTAAAAATTCTGTACCAAGGCTGATTTTCTAGGATTTTTATAGTTTGAGGTCTTACATTTAAATCTTTAATTCATCTTGAGTGAATGTTTGTATATGGTAAAAGGCAGGGGTCCAGTTTCATTCTTCTGCATATAGCTAGCCAGCTATCCCATTTATTGGGGCAAAAGGCATAAATAGACATTTTACTGAAGAGGAAATACAGATGATAACATGAAAAGATGGTCAGCATCATTGCCCATTATGCAAACACAAATTAAAACCACAGTGACATATCACTATCCATCTATCAGAATGACTAAAATAAAAAATAGTAATATCACCAAATTCTGGCAAGGATGCAGAAACTCTATTACTCATATATTGCTGGTGGTAACATAAAATATTATGGCCATTCTGTATAAATATTAATAGTTTGAAGTTTCTTTTAAACTAAAAACTTAACATAAAACCCAGATATCACATTTTCAGGCACTTATCTCAAATAAATGAAAATCTATGTTCATGCAAAAACTTGTACATGAATGTTCATAGCATCTTTATTTGTAACAGCCAAATACTAGAAACTACCCAAATGTCCTCCAATGGATAAATGAGTGAATGCTTAAGCAAACTAGCTTAAGCAAACTGTAGTACATCCATACTATTCAATACAACACAGTAACAAAAAGGAACCAATTATTGATAAACATAACAACTTGGATAGATCTCAAGATTATTATGCTGAATGGAAGAGGCCAATATCTTAAGGTTACATAATGCATGATTATATAACATTCTCGAAATAAAATTATATAAATGGACAACAGATTGATAGTCTTAAAGGGTTAGGGATGGGACCATGGCTTTAAAAGGGTAGTATAAAGAAGCCTTGCAGTGATGATATAGTTAGTGATATTTTGATTGTGGCAATAGTTACATGAAGCTAATGTGACAACAACTGTATACAATCACACACACACACACACACACACACACACGCACAATGAGTACATGCATAGCTGATAAAATCTGATAAGGTCTGTGGATTGTACCAATGTCAATTACCTGGTTTTGATATTGTACTATAGGTATGTAAATGTTAACAGTGGGGAAGGCTGGGTGAAGGGGGCACTCATAGACTCATGAATCTATAAATATTTCATAATGTTTTTAAAAAATATACAAGCAAGCTATTCTTTAACAGCCAGAGTGTTTGCATGATTCTTTGTTTACAAAATCCACAACTAGACCAACCATAAATTTAATGAGACTGATCTGTCAATCATCAATTCGTATATTAAAATTACACAGATTAAAATTTTGTATTCACAAGGTATGAATAACGCAAGAAAACTTAATATTCACATTTTGCTCTCAAGAGTGATTTTATCCTTCACCCTGACCTACCAAAGTGGTAGCATCTATCTGTATACTGGTAAACCTAAAATTTTTGGAGTACCTTGGGCTTTGGATCCCCGTAGAAGTCATCTAACTTCAGTTTCTCCTTAAACACAACTTTAAAAATAGTAATAAATAGTTATAACATATTGAGCACTGAACTATTCAACTACCTGCTACAGAGTGGAAGATAAGAAGAGGACTCACAAGAAATGAGAAAACATGGTCCCAGTTCATATTATTTTAGATACAGAGGATGGGATGCAGAGGTTGTTTTTAAGCCTTTGGAAATGCATTTAGGAGCAAAAAGAGAAAAAAAATGGCAGTAGAAGAGATATTCAGAATGTAAATATTCAGTGTGAAAAGTATTTATTGAACCCTTATCTTGGGCACCTGTAGTGTGACTGACGGACTGAAGCTCTGGGTTTGCCAGGGAGCCTGTGGCTTTGGGACTTGCAACAACAGCATCATTAGTACCGCTCCAACGCTGTCACTACTGCCACTGTTAGCTGTTGTTCATTTACATAACACAGATGTATTAGGCACTGTGCTAAGCACTCCACAAATATCACCTACAAATATAATCGTCACACGAACTTTGTGAGATGGCATTACTATCCAGATTTTAAAGAAGAAGAAACTGAGAAGACATGTCTAGATACTTTCCCAAGGTCAGCAACTAGAAAATGTCAGAGTCCTGATAGGAACCCGGGTCATCTGACTTCAAAATTCATACTTTTAACCAATAGTCTATGTGTCTTCACCTGTTTAAAATCCTTCTCTTTGCTACTGTTTTCTCATGGCTTCAGGTGCTTTCCACCAGGCCTCAAGTGGTACCTCTGGGCAGTTCCCTGACTTCATATTGTCTCTGCTCTACCTCCTTCCCCTAACAACTTCCATGTGGAGGATGGGGCACAGCCAATACGGTAGGCAAGGCAGATCTTCAGCAGAGCCTTGTATGAGGAGAGCTGGGTGGGTAGGTATGGAGGCAGATGATGAGAGAAGAGTGTATGTGTGAGTGTGAGAGATGTTTTTTCCCTGAGTTTATTATAATGATAAAAAGAGTTAGTAAATGAGTCTCTTTTTTGAGCCTTTTTAACTGAAACATTTGAGTTAGTGGTATAAGGCCAGGAAATACGCAAGGACAAAGAACTAGCTGGTTGGATTCTTCTATTTCTGACACCACCTCAGGGGCTTGATCTCAGCTGGCTTCAGAGTAAACAAGGTTACCACCTTGTTCCCATTATCTAATGCTACATAAAAACCATCCCCAAACTTAGTTAATACAAATTGTTATTATCTCTCAATGTTCTATGGGCTGAGTGGGCTGAGCTGAGTGGTTCTCATTCAGGGTCTCTCATATAGTTGCAGTCAGATAGTGGTGGGGGCTGGAGTTATTTAAAAGTTTCTTTCCTTACATGTCTGAAGCCTAAGTTTGAATGGCTGGAAAATCTGAGGACTGGTTGGGATTCAAGCCTTGTAGCCTCTCCATGTGGCCAGCTTGGACTTTCTCACAGTATGCTGGTCTCAGAGTAATTGGCAGTCATGGGCTTGGGCCAGCTTGTATTGGCTTATAAGAGCTGATTCTGCATATCTCCTCCCAAACCTGTGTTCAGTGCTATCATTTTGGAAGCCATAGTGGGAGTATTTACACCATGAAAATTGGCAAACACTGCAAATCAGGGAACTTTTTTTTTCTGCAGAGAGCCAGTTTACTAGCACATGACTCTACATGGTAGTTGGCTTCCCCCAGAGTGACGGAGATGAGAAACCCAGAAGGAAGATGTAAACCTCCATAGAACCTAGCTATGGTTGTCCCAGAATGTTGCCTTCTTCTCATTCTACTGGTCAACCAAGTCCCTAAGGCTAGCCTATATTTAAGAGGTGGGGAATTAGCATTAATCTCCTGTGGGAAGAGTAGCAAAGAATTTGTATAGTTTAGGAGCCGGCACAGGGTAGGCACTCAATAAATGCTTAGTTAATGAATGAGTGTGTAGTCATTTTAAACACTGATCTGCACATCCTTAAGCCACTCCAAATGCACAAGTACTTTTTGAAAGTTTTACTTCAACCAACAATTTTTAAATCTCTGAGTAGCCTAACTCTAAAACTGCTTGATACAGATCTATTTACATTGTGTCCGCAGGTATTTGCAGACCTGTTTACTCAGGCCTTTCCTGGTTATGTACTCAATTGGTACTACTACACACATTACAATCACAGATTGCTTGTTTTATAGACGTTTATAGATGTGCTGTTTAGGTTGGCTTTATTTCCTTAAGTAAACTGCAAGTTTCTTAAGAAAGTTCTCATGTATTTCTTTGCCACTTCTCCTTCCTACCGTGCCAACTACAGATAGTTTTAAACACATACACATGAATACTTACAAGATAGATGGTGGTTAGAGATCATAACCCTTAAAAGTGAAGGAAAGAAGGAGAGGCACTAAAATTTTTTAATTGCTATGTTTCAGAGCCTTCCATAAATGTTCTCATTTAACTCTTCTATTTACCTAATGAAGCAGGTATTATTTCCATTTCACAGTTGAGGAAAATGAGCCTCAAGAAGGTTTAGACATTTGGTCCAAGCCATACTGGGAGGTAGAGAAGCTGGGATTCAAACAAAGACCCACATGGTTCCAAGGTCTGAGGCTTACGCATTCTTCAGGCTGCCTTCCCACTGCTCTCTACATTCCCCATCCTCTCACATTCTGGCCTCTCTCCTTAAAGCACCTCCAAGAGTCATAAAAATGCTAATGCTTCTAAACTCCAAATAGAGTAATAGGCATTTCAAGTTCTTCTCTGGTAAAAATCTCTTTAGAAAGCTTAGTAAAACAAGAAGCTTAGAGTGTCTTATACTAGGAGTGGAGTTAGCCTCGTAGCAGAGAGGTCCAGCTAAGGGGATACTGAAATAACTCAGGCAAAGTGTGTTGATGGGTTAGACCAAGGTAGTAGTGGTGGGGTAGAGAGATGTAAACAATTTGGAGAGATATTAAGAAGACTGACTCAACAGACTGGTAATTGATTGGATTGTGCAGGTGCTGATCAATTATTTTAGAACCATCATTCTGGCTGCTGCTGGGAGGTAAGAATGGAGAGAGGAGGCCCAGATGTGAGGTTTCTGTATTCCTAGAAAAAAATGATAAGGGCTTTAAACTAGGGTAATAGCTGTGGAGGTGGGGAGAAATGGATGGATTTGAGAGATAATATGGAGTTCGAATCTGCTGAATGTGTTCCCAAATCAGATGTGAAAATGTGAGGAAGTTTAGAGGGGTGTTTAGGGTGAAATCCAGAAATCTACCACCAGGAACTTTTCACAGACCTAGGGGACACAGAAGGGGGAGCAGATTTCAGGTGAGGATGAATTCTGGATATGGTCTAGTCTGTGGTGAATGTATAACCAGGCACTGGCAGCCAGTGCAATTGCATTTAAAACAAAGCAAATATCTCTTATCTAAATGAGTCTTTGCTCCCTGTATAGGTTATAGATGATTGTGCCAAATACTATATGTGGCAGGGTTCTGTGCCAAGAAATAAAGGGCTCTGTAATTCTCAACGTTTTCATTTGACAGTGGTTCAACTTTCTTTCCAAAAGCTGTTTATCATTCTGTAGGTACCTCTGTCATAAACAAGATGTCTCTATTGAGCCTTCCAAAGCTAATAAGAGCTGTATGATTCAATCAGTGACAGAGACTCACATAACTCATAGAAAATGTTGCAGGGAGATCTCAGTGGTCTCTAGGAGCACAGGGTCTGCCTTCACACACACACACACACACACACAAACAGACACACAGAGAGAGAGAGAGAGAGAGATCTCATGTACATTTTCTTGGAAGAACTCATAGGGTCAGGCATTAAGATGTGTTTGTACACTTCTGCCCTACATGCGACAGCACAGCCATTGTTTGAATAAGGTACCTGCATGTCAGAACAGGGATCCTGGGCCCCTTTTTTTCCTACTACACTCCTGAGAAAGAAGGGAAGCATTCACACCAGCTAAACAGCAAATCAAGGCTCTCCAGAGAGCTGCTTTTCTGCACATCTTTTATAAGAATCAACCCTCTAAGGGTCTACCCAGTCAGTAGGAAGGCAAAGGAGGTATGGATGGCCCTAGCCCAAAGGAGTCCACTTACAGTTGCCTCACTATATGTTCATTATACAACTCTTAGAATAGGCACCTAACACCAAGCCCCAATTAGATTCCCATGCCCACTGTGAGAGCCCACCACTGCAGCTCAAAGCTGACTTCACCTAGCCATGGTCTGCCACCCCACCAGGTGGGGACCAGCTGCCATGGAAGCAGCCACCCTCCCCACCCAATGGAGTATTTCTTGATCTAACTCCAACTCTGCCCATAGATGCCTTCCAAAGTCCCCCCCTCATGTTAAGATTCCCTAGAGTGAAACCCACTAAATAAGAATTTTCTTACCTGTGAGAAGTCCTGGTGACCGGCAGTGGAAAAAGTACTAAGTTCTAACAGAAGTGACAGGGACTCACAGAGCAAATGTGTTCGTTTTAAAAGAAGAAAGGTGACTTCATCCCTGGTGCCGTGGAGTTTAAAAAGAGCAACGAGTGCTGCCTGGCTGAGCCAACTCTGCTTCATCAGTGATGACTCCATCCAAATTATGCAGCCATTGCCCAGACATGCTCAGCCTTCAGAAGGTAAGTCGCTGGAATCTGACTAACCCTGTTGTTTTCAAAGAGCTTCAGAAAATCCTAAGGCACCAATTGCCTTAACTGGCACCAGGGAAAGAAAAATTATGCACTTATTTCCTTGAGTCATGTCATTATCTACCCCAAATCCAACTCCGAAAAACAGCACTCTAGGGAAGGAAAATAGATATTTAGACTTTCTGAGAGGTGAAAATTATTGGGGAAGTGCAGGCAGGGAGGAAGAAGAAGCGAAGGTATTTCAGCCAGGAGGAGGGGCCGTAAGAAGCTGGAAATGACCAAATTGCTAAGAAATTTTCAGAGCTATGAATTTGTAAGCAAAGGTGACAAACAGGTGACTGGACTTTGCAGAGGGAAAAATACTCAGTTAAGAAAAGGAGGTTAGTTGCTATAGGAAAAAGTGTGACAGCCTTTCTCAAAAATGCAACGAATTTTTGTTTTCTTTTTGTTGAATATAATGCCACTCATTCAATATGGGGTCATTTGTAATATTAACACATCAGTTCAAAACATGCCTGCATTCTAAACAGAAGGATTTGGAGAAAGAGACAGGATTTTTTTCTTCTGTAGGTTAAAGGTGAGGCTGGAGGAATTAGATTTGTAACATGGGATTCAAGGTCATTTCAAGCTACCCAGTGGGCCAATCACCTACTCTTGATGCCAAGTCCTTGGTCTAAACTTTGGACAAGAGTTCTGGCTGGGGTGCTAGGGAAAGGAATGGTAATGAGTGTGATCTCTGTTGAAAGTGGGGCAGAGGGTTGAGCTCAGCAGCCAGCTGCCCTTTCTCCCAGGCTTCTATTTCAGGAGAGTATAAGGTGACTCTGGGTCATTAGGCTTGTATCTAATTTCTTGCTCAGCTATTTTGAGGCTTTGAGATTTTCTTGTGTCAAGTTTCACTCCAAAGAGGTTAAAACAAGAAAAAAATGCCCTTTTTATTTAGATAGAGGTATTCAGATCCAACATTCGAGATTTTTGAAATCACAGATTTAAGACATGTCAAAGTGGCTTACAAAGGGAACTTGCAAATCTTTTGTTTGGGGTGTGAATAACGATAGGAGTAAAAGACGGGCAGCGTTTCATCAGTGGTAAGGACAATGAAGGCAGGAGTCATTTTTATTTGGTTCATCATAATGTCCTTGAAACCTAGCACAGAGAGTACCATACAGTAGGTGCTCAGCAGAAGGAGAATGAATGGTGTCAGTCCTTTTCCATTCCAGGTCTCTAGAATAGATCTACTGATAATGCTTAAAGTCACCATCTTGTTAGTGAGGCATTTGGAGACAGCATGAGCCAGTGGGTCTTGCAGAGTGAAAAAGAACTTGGTTATTTGCTTTGTCTCAGCCTCTAGGTTCATTGCCAAAGTTAGAATGGAGCAAAGGAGGCCAATTGCTGGACCCAGGAGCCTCCTTTGCTCCCAGGAGCCTCCTTTGCCTATGAGCTAGACTCTCATGTCTTTTCCTAAGGCCAGGACTCAACCCAATAGGTAATCTGCCAATTGTCTTCAATTTTTTTTGTTGTTCTCAAAAGTCTATTAAAATTTTCAAACTTAGAGAAAAGTCAGAAGAATTGTACAGTGAACACCTATATACTTACCACCGGGTTTCTTCAATTAATATTTTACCACATTAGTTTTATCCCATGTTGATTCTCTGCTCATTTCTCTATCCATCCAGCAACTCATTTAATTATTTTTGTTATTGTCTTTCAAAATAAGTTTCAGACATTAGTATATTCCCCCCAAATACTTCAGTATTATTAGCCAGAGTTCAATATTTATTTATAATTTCTTTGTTTCTATTCAGATAAAATCTGTATACAGTGCAATGCACAGATCTTAAGTGTATCATTCCCAAGTTCCTCTAGACACATACACCTGTGCAATCCAAACTCCTACCAGGATACAGAACATAACCATCTCTCTGGAAAGTTTCCTTATGTCCCTTCCTAGCAAACCCCTATCTCAACATCCCAAGAGATAACCAATCTTCTGACGATTTTCACCATAGATTAGTTTTGCCTGTTTTAGTATTTTATATAAATGGAACCATACAAACTGTATTCTTTCATGCAAATTTGTGTGCACTCAGCATGTTTTGGGGGTTCATTCATCTGTGTTGTTGCTTGTATCAGAAGTTGGTTTCTTTTCATTGCTGAATAGTATTTTACTCTATGAATATGCCAGTATTCTAGTAATGGATACCTGGGCTTCCAGCTTAGGGCTATTAGGAATAAAGTTAATGTGAACATTTTTGCACATGTCCCTGTGAACATTTGTTTTCAGATCCTTTGAGTAAATATGTAAGAGTGAAATTGTTGGTTCTTAGCGTAGCTATATGCAATTTTATACAAAATTGCAAGATCTTTTCCAACATTCTCATGTAATTTTCCTCTCCCACCACCAATGTATAAAAGCTTTAATTGCTTCATGTCCTCACCAACATTTAGTGTTGTCAGCCTTTAATTTTAGCCACACTGGTAGATGTGGAATGGTATCTCATTGTGGTTCTAATTTGCATTTCCTTGATGACTAAAGATATTTCATGTGTTTATTGACGATTCACTTATTACCTTTCGTGAAGTGTCCAAAATTTTTGACCATTTAAAAAATTTTAAAATTGCTTTATTATTGTTTTAGATGTTCTTAGTATATCATGGATACCAATACTTTTTTATTTTTTTGAGACAGGGTCTCACTCTGTTGCCCAAGTAGGAGTGAAGTGGCGTGATCATGGCTTACTGCAGCCTTGACCTCCCAGGCTCAAGTGATCCTCTCACCTCAGCCTCCTGAGTAGCTAGGAGTACAGGTGCATGCAACCACACCCAGCTAGTTTTTGTATTTTTAGTAGAGGCAGGGTTTTGCTATATTGCCCAGGTTAATCTTGAATTCCTGAGCTCAAGCAATCCAGCTACCTTGGCCTCCCAAAGTGTGGGGATTATAAGCATGAGCCACCATGCCCAGCCAGATATCAATACTTTTTAAGGTAAGTTTTGCAAATATTTTCTTCTGTCCTGTGGTTTGTCTATACATTTTCTTAATGATGTTTCTGTGCTTCTTTTCGTTTCTTTAAATTTTGATTATCTAATTTATAATATTTTTGCTTTTTTGATTTTTACCTCCCTCAAAGTCATAAAGATATTTTCCTACATTTTCTTCTTGAAGTTTTTTAAATTTTAGCTTTTATATTTAGGTCTATGGTCCATCACAGATTAATTTTTGTGGATGGCATAAGTTAAAGCAAGGTTAATTTGTTTCCATATAAAATGTAGTTATTTCAACACCATTTGTTGAAAAGACTTCCTTTCCCAATTAGGTCACTTTGGCACCTTTGTTGAAAATAAAATAAATATATAAGTATGTGTCTATTTCTATTTCTGGGTTCCTTATTCTTTCCATCAACCTGTTTGTTGATCCTTATACCAGTTGCAGACCCTCTTGATTACTATAGCTTTAGGGTAAGTCTTGACATCCAACAATGTGAGTCGTGTGATCTCATATCAAATTGGAGGAGGGTCCTGGTGGAAGGTGATTGGCTCAAGGGGGCAGATTTCCCTCTTATCTTCCCCTTGCTGTTCTCATGATAGTGAGTTAGTTCTCACAAGATCTGATTGCTTAAAAGTGTGTGGCACCTCTCCTTTTGTCTCTTTCCTGCTCCACCATGGTAAGATGTGCCTGCTTCCCCTTCACCTCCTGCCATGATTGTAAGTAAGTTTCCTGAGGCCTCACAGCCATGCTTCTGTACAGCCTGTGGAACTGTGACTCAATTAAACCACTTTTCTTTATAAATTACCCAGTCTCAGGTAGTTATTTATAGTGGTGTGAGAACAGATTAATATATCATCCAACTTAAATTTCTCTTTTCAAGACTTCTTTGAATATTCGAGGTTCTTAGAATTAGAATCATCTTGTCAATTTTGACCAAAAGGAATAGTAGAATTAAGATTATGATTTTATTGAATCTTTAGATCAATTTGGTAATTATAGCCATCTTAAGAAAACTGAGTTTTTCAATCCATTAACATGATTATCTCCCCACTGATTTATATCTTCAATTTTATTCAGCAATATTTTGTTGTTTTAGTATAGAGGTTTTGCATGTCTTTCGCTAAATTTATTCCCAGATATTTTGCTTTTGACACTAATATAAAATCATTTTTTAAATTTAACTATCCAATTCTTTGCTGCTAATATATAAAAATGCAATTGACCTTTGTATATTAATCTGATATCCTATGACTTTGCTAAATTCACTTAATAGGTAAGTAGTTGTTACGTAAATACAATAGGAATTTCTGTAAGAACGCTCATGTCATCTAACATAGAGATAGTTTTACATTTACTTTTTCCATTCTGAATTCTGAATTCCATTCTGTATGCCTTTTGGATTTAATTTTGTTTGTTTGTTTGTTTGTTTGTTTGTTTGTTTGTTTGAGACAGAGTCTCGCTCCGTGCAGTGGCGCAATCTCGGCTCACTGCAACCTTCACCTTTCGGTTTCAAGTGGTTCTCCTGCCTCAGCCTCCCAAGTAGCTGGGACTACAGGCACACGCCACCATGTCCAGCTAATTTTTGTATTGTTAGTAGAGATAGGGTTTCACCATGTTGGCCAGGGTGGTCTCAATCTCTTAACTTCGTGACCCGCCCACGTCGGCCCCCCAAAGAACTGGGATTACAGGCGTGAGCCACCGCGCCCAGCAGGTTTTAATTTTTTAAATATGCTTAAGTCCTCCTGTCCATTGTTAAACAAAGTGGTGAGACTGGGCATTCTTGACTTGCTCCCAACTTTAGGGAAACAGTGTTCAATATTTTGCAATTAAGTATGATGTTAGCTGAAGGCCTTTTGTAAGTGCTCTCTATCAAAACAAGGAGGTTACCTTCTATTTCAAATATCCTGTGTTTTAGTCATAAATAGGCATTGAATTTATTAAATGTTTTTTCTGCACTTACTGAAGTGACTATATGATTTTCCTTCATTATTCTTTAGTGTTAATAGCATACATTTCTGAATGTTAAACCCCCCTCTCATTTATGATGTTGGTAACTTGTGTTCTCTCTGCTTATTTCTTGATCAATCTACTTAAGGATTTGTCAACTTTGTTAACTTTTCCAAGATACACCATCCAGCTTTGTTAACTTTTTTCTGTTGTTCTTCTTGTACTGACTTTGGGTTTATTTTGCTTTTCTTTTTCTAGATTCTTAAGGTAAAGTCTTGGGTCCTTGGCTTTAGACGTTCTTCTTTTCTAATATATTAACTGATTTAAAGCTAAAATTTTCCCCTAAGCACTGCTTTAGCTGCATTCCACAATTTTGAAATGTATTTTATTATCTTTCAGTTCTAAATATTTCCTAGCTTTCCTTGTGATTTATTTTTAATCCATGTATTATTTAGAAGTATGTTGTTTAACTTAGGATTTTTCTTAATCTCTTATTCATCTCTAATTTAATTCCATGTGGCCAGAGGACATATTACTCTGTATGATGTCAGTTCTTTTAAGTTTATGGCCCAGATCATGATCTATCTTGATGAACATATCATGTGTACTTAAAAGAATATGTATCCTGCACTTGTTGGGTGCCGTCTTCTATAAATATCAATTAAATCAAAGTGATTTATACTTGTATTAGCTATCTAGGGCTGCCATATAATTGCCACAAACTGAGTGGCTTAATCAACAGAAATTTATTGTCTCACTATTCTACACGCTAGAAGTCTGAAATTGTTAGGGAAGCAGGAGCCTGGGAGAGCCAAAGTAATGCCATTTTAAAATCAACTCCGTCTTAAGACTAGCAAGACACATTCCTTGTCAGTCATGACCGATGGTCCCAAGATGTTTACAGCTAAGGAAGCAGCTTGGTAATGCCTGCAAGGACAAACTCCTACAACAACAAAAGGTCCAGATGTCCCAATACCCATAAAAATATATGCTTTCAAGATAATTATAGTTATGCTTTGGTGTACTTAACACACTAAAATTTCAAGGATAGTTTTCTTTAAATCAATAGAATAATAAATTTTGTCATGCTGTCAGCCCACCTACATGTAGGCATAACTTAGTTTAGTCTTTACATAGACAAAACCCCTATATAACTTTTTAAAAAGTTAAAGAAAAACTTAAAACAAAGATGGTAAGATGGTGCATTCCTCTGCTTGCTTTCTGAGGACACCCTACTCAGTAACTGAGTGGCTTTCAATAAACCACCTCTTTTCACTGCACTCTGCAACTTGCCCTGAATTCCTTCCTTCCTGAGATCCAAGAACCCTTTCTTGGATTCTGGAATCCCTTTTCTGGCAACAAAATCAGGTATCATCATAGCCATGCCCCTCTGAGATTTTGGGTAAAGTCCTTCCTTACCCTTCTTAGCTTCTGGGTATGGCTGGCAATCCTTGGCATTCTTTGGCTTGCAGCTTCATCAGTCCAATCTCTGACTTCACCTTTACATGGCTTTCTCCCAGTGTGTCTTCACAGTATCTTCCCTCCCACATCATCTTCCTTCCCACAGCCTGTGCCTGTGTCCAAATTTCCTCTCTTTATAAGAATTAATTATGGTCCCACTCTAATACCTCATTTTAACTTTGTTACCTCTGTAAAGGCCCTTCAAATAATGTCACACCCTGAAGGACTGGAGGGTTAAGACTTCAATATGTCTTCTTAGGAGGACGTAATTTAACCCACAATAATAGTATTGCTCAGATCTGTGTCATCACAGCGCATTTGTTCAATTGTTCTATCAGTTGCTGAGAGTAGGATGTTAAATTCTCCATCTGTGATTGTGGCATTTTCTATTTTTCCTTTTAATTCTGCGAAGTTTTGATTCATTTATTTTGAACGTCTGTTTTTGGATAATACACATTTATTTTTGTTATTTCTTGCTGATGTATTGACCTTTTTATCATTATGAAATGTCCCTCTATTTTTGTTAATACACTCTATTTTAAAGTCTACTTTATCTGATATTAATTTTGCCAATCAGTTGTTTTTTTTTTTTTTTTTTGAGGTGGAGTCTCCTCTGTTGCCCAGGCTGGAGTGTGCAGTGGTGCAATCTTAGCTCACTGCAGCCTCCACCTCACAGGTTCAAGCGATTCTTCTGCCTCAGCCTCCTGAGTAGCTGGGATCACAGGTGCTCACCACCATGCCTGGCTTAGCCAATCAGCTCTCTTATACTTACTATAAATGCAGTATTATTTTTTTCATCCATTTACTTTCAAACAATTGGTGGTTTTATGTTCAAAATGGATTTCTTGCAGACAGCATATAATTGAGTTGGTGTGTTTTTTAAAAATTTCATTTTAATAATATTTTATTTTCATTTGGTATGTTTAATTAATTATCCTTTAATGTGATTACTGACATGGTTGGATTGAGGTCCAAGATATGGTTGGACTTAAATCCAACTTTACTATTTGTTTTCTGCTTGCTTCTTTGGCTTTTTATATATGTGCTGTAAACTACACAATACAATGTCATATTTGTTCTTGAAATAATCATATTTTAAGTTAATTAAGCAGAATAATAGTACTTTACAGTTATACATATTTACCATCGAATGTGTTTTACTCTTTCCTGAGTAATCGAGTCTCTACTGGGTTTTGTTTTACTTTACCCTACATTCCATGCCATGCAAGTGAAAAATTTTTCTAAAGGTGTCTTATTTAATCTTTATTCATCAAGGACATTTTCACTGGACATAAAATTTTGGTTGATAGGTTATTTTTCTTTCAGCACTTTAAAGATGTTGATCCACTGCCTTTTGGGCTCCATTGTTTCTGATGAGATATCAGTGGTTATGAAATAATTGTTAGTGGATTTTGAAATGATTCAGGCAATGTCATTTTCTCTGACTGTTTTCATTTTCTTTTTGTGATTTATTTGCAGCAGTTTGACTATGATATGCCTAGGTGTTTTTATTTTTGTTGTGTTTTTGATACTAATCTTTCTTGATGTTTCTTGAGGTTTCAGAATCTGCACATATATGTCTTTTACCAAATGTGTGAACTTTTCACCCATTATTTACTTAAATTAGTTTCTGGATCATTCTCTCTCCTCTCCTTTTGGGACTTCAATTATATGCATATTAGACCTTTTGGTATTGCTGCAAAGATCCCTAAGTTTTTGCACATTTATTAACATTAAATCTCTGTTTCTCAATCTGGATCATTTCTGCTGATCTATCCAGATCATTTCTAATGATCTATCTTCTAGTCCACTGACTCTTTATTCTTTCATCTCCCTTGTGCTGTCAAGAGCATCCACTGAATTATTATTTTAGATATTGTCTTTTTTAGTTCTCATATTCTCATTGGTTCTTTTTTATAGTTTCTATATCTCTGCTAAGATTTTCTATATTCTATATTTCTATATTCATTGTGAACATATTTTCTTTTATGTACTTGAGCATGGTTACAATGACTTTTTAAAAATTCTTGTCTGAGCCAGGCGCGGTGGCTCAAGCCTGTAATCCCAGCACTTTGGGAGGCCGAGGCGGGCAGATCACGAGGTCAGGAGATCGAGACCATCCTGGCTAACACGGTGAAACCCCGTTTCTACTAAAAAAAATACAAAAAAATTAGCCGGGCGTGTTGGCGGGCGCCTGTAGTCCCAGCTACTCGGAGAGGCTGAGGCGGGAGAATGGCGTGAACCCGGGAGGTGGAGCTTGCAGTGAGCCGAGATCGCGCCACTGCACTCCAGCCTGGGTGACAGAGCGAGACTCCGTCTCAAAAAAAAAAAAAAAAAAATTCTTGTCTGCTAATTCCAGTATCTAAGTCATCTTGGAGTTGGTCCCTGTCAATTGTTCTTTCTCCTTAAACAAGTCATGTTTTCCTGTTTTGTTTTATGTTGAATAATTTTGGAGCGTATCCTTGTTATAATGAATGACATGTTGTAGAAAGCCTGAATTCTATCATGCTGTCTTAAGGAGTATTGACTTTTCTTTAATTAGGACTTTAAAGTGGCTGGACACAAACTTCAAAACTCTCTCTCCCCTGGTAGCAACTGAAATTTCAGTTCGGTTTTTTTAAGCCCTACCTGGGCTTCTTAAAGTCTGTTCCTTACATATGTGCCTCAAGGGTCAGTCAGATATCTGAGCAGAGCTCATTCATGAAATGTAAGGCTTCTTCTCTGCCTTGTATATTGCACACAGGGCCCTGTTCTTAGACTAAAAGCTATAAATCAGAAAACTCACCTCATAAAACTTACTCTTCTCCCAATTGTTATTTCTCCTCTAGTTTCTGCTTGCTTTTGTTCTCTCTCCAGTGTCTTCATCCAGTTGGTCTCATATTTTGTCCAGAGTTTATAGTTGTTATCTATAAGAGATTTGGTTCAAAAGAGCTATGTGGACATACCAAAAGCTCCAGTTACATTTTGAGTCACTTAGTTTATCTTCTACAAAATAATTTATAGCTCTTTGCTAGGAATTATCTTGCATCTCCCCCTTTTCCTAGTAGTGCTGAAAAGGATATGGAGCTTCGGCAGAAAAGTGTGACATAATCAGTAAGTACTGCCTGCCTTGGGCACAGGACCAGATAGTTGCAATTTTTGTTACAGTTACTTACAAAACAATGTATAATACTCAGAAGTTTGTACCTACTAGAACGTATCCTTGAAGTCAGAGTACATTATTTGCTTGTTTGATGGCTAATATTCCCCACTAAATGAAGGGATTGTGCTTGTGAAATTCACTCTTATATGCCCAGTGTCTCTCATGTGGAACATAGTAGGCACTCAATAAATAGTGAATGAGTGAGAGTAGTGTCTAACCAGGACCCATCCCAATTTAGTATAGTTTATCATCAGTGATCTATTCCAGAAAAAGTAGACAGCTTAGGAATACCTCATTCAGCCCAATTGTTCTTTTAGTTTTCCTTTTAAAAATTAAATAATCAATATAGATACATGGAGAATACAAATTAGCAAAAATAAATCAAGCCAACCCATTTTTTCCCTCTCAGACATGCCATTGTTATCTTTTCCACATAGTGCCTTGTTATTCTTCAAATTTTCATTCTCAACCTTAGGTATACATTAGAACTACCTGAGGAGCTTTGAAAAGTCCTCATGCTCATGCTACAACCCATACTAATTAAATCACATTCTCAGAGATTGGGACACAGACATTTGTGTTTTTTAAAGTTCCCAAGATGACACCGGTATGCATTCAAGAGGACCTAAAGATGTGATAGCCAGGATAGCAGAGCTTTTTCAGATGTCGGTTTCTATCTCCTGCATGGCGCAGGTCCTGTCCTCCAAAAGAGTTCAGACAGGACAGTACCTGAAGCAATTAAACATGAAACAATTAGAAACAAAAGGACAGCAAATATACAAAATTAGGTGCCAATGTGTATGGAAGCTGTGAGCTAAGCCTCTGAGGGCAGACACAATTGAGTGCAATCAGAGGTGGGGTCATCTTGGTGGAGCCCCACCTGCCACGCTGAGGGACTCTTTTCTTCCTTAGAGGTTTCTAGCAGCAGGTTGGAGAAAGGAGTACAGCGACACATTAGAATGACAGGTGGCACTGATTCTATTCCTGTCTTCTTTAAACATTTCTTCTTTATAAAATCCCAAGATCCCAGGTTCCTGGCCTCTGATCTTTCTTTGTGGGAATGCTGTTTTAATTCCTTACCTGATTTCAGAATTTGAGACCACCCTCAACCAAAGAAGCCTCTGTGGAAATGTGCCGTCACTGGCCAGTTGTTCTGTCTGTCTGCTGTGGAATCCAGGTGAGTTAAGTATAAATATCTAGCCGGCACGGTGGTTCACGCCTGTAATCCCAGCACTTTGGGAGGCCAAGGCGGGCAGATCACGAGGTCAGGAGATCGAGACCATCCTGGCTAACATGGTGAAACCCCGTCTCTACTAAAAAAATACAAAAAATTAGCCAGGCATGGTGGTGGGCACCTGTAGTCACAGCTACTTGGGACGCTGAGGCAGGAGAATGGCGTGAACCTAGGAGGCAGAGCTTGCAGTGAGCCAAGATTGCGCCACTGCACTCTAGCCTGGGCCACAGAGCAAGACTCTGTCTCAAAAATAAATAAATAAATAAATAAAAATAAATAAATAAATATCTATGGCCTCCCTACTTCTCTGGCTTGCCCAAGAGAGCTGGGCAACAACAAAGCATACAGCGTGATTCTTGACCTGAGCCACACAAAAGAATCTCTGTGAATATTGTGAAATAGCTATTCCAAGGCCCCACCCCAGAATAATTAACTCAGAACCTCTGGGTGATGAGGTCCAAAAACTGGTATCTTTTTCCAGGCTCCTCAGGTGATTAGGATTTGACCCAAGGTGAGAAATATTGATGATGTGAATTGGTGGGCCATTCTCCTGGGTTGTAGGTGCATTTGAAATCCCCTTCCCTGCTACTCCTGGAGACAACATAGAGAAAAATGTCAGGCTTTATGTTAAATAGGCTAAGGTTTGAATCCCTGTTTTGCCGTTGACTAGCTGTATGACATTAGCTAAGTTGCTGACCATCTCTGACACTCCATTTAGTTAATGGTACAAGAGGCAAAATAATAGTACCTACTAATGGGCTCAATGTGGTGCCATATATAAGTCAACTGGCACGCAGTGTGTACCAATAGATATCTGCTCCCTTCTGTCTCTGCACTCCTCCCCCTGACCTCAGCATTGTAATAAGAGCTATGGACAGTTCTGGCTTGTGTCTGAGCTATTTCTCCTTGACTGACCATGACCACATCAGCCTGGATTTGCATCCCTGGTCCCTGGATCTGGCATCCTGATTCCAGCTTCTAAACTTGATCCAGCTCTTCTTTCCGGGCCCAGTTTCCATCACCTGTTTCTGTTGCTCAGCACTAAGCCACAAAGAGATGGTTTCTAAAAGTAGCTGGGCCCCATGCTGCTGCTGCTCCAGCTGAGTTTTAGCAGCGGGAGGGGGTGTGGCTAATTTTAGACTTGTCCTGGACTAGCATCTGAGACAAGGCAAGGCCAGGCAAGTCCAACCTGCCTCCTCAGTACCTTTGGGTTGGAGTTTGCAGAGAAAGGTTGGGGAGATTTTGTTATAGGGCTTGTGTGTCTGTATCACACCAGGCTCCTTATATGGAAATTTAATATATGCAACCATTTGCCTCAACATCTGTTGGGATTTGAGTCTCAGGTGCTGTACCGAGTGGGAGTAACTACAATGTAACCTGGAGGTTTTGATATGCTAATGCTTGTACTGAGCTAGGATAGATTGTTTTCTGCCTAACCCAGGGACAGGAACAGGCAGGTGTGAGCAGGATCTGAGATTCAGCAGGAAAAGGGCTGATAAGAGAAAAGATAGAAAATGTTATTGACTTATTTGTGTTTAGAGAAATTAAAAAGGAAATGGGATGGAGCAGTGCAGAGACAGAAAGCCTCACTAGGAGAAGCAAGGACAGCATCGTAGCTCCTAGGACAGACCTGGCCCAGAGGAGATGTTTGATGATTGTTTCACAAGTGTGGAATGAAGGGCTTCTAAGGTAGGGAAGAAGAGATGCTTTGGGGCTGCCCAGTGAGCATCTTGTGCTTTGGAAGGAAGGGCAATCAGCTTAGAGCTAACTGGGCTATCCATGGGACCCAAAGCATCAGAAGGGATTTGTGTCCTCTAGGTCAAGGTAAACTAGCTCTTGCATGGTCAGGCCCACAGAGTGAGGATAGCTAACAACAAAGAAGGGTTGAGCACTCCTAGGATTAAGAGATAAATAAGACAAAGTGGAAGAGTGAGAAGAGTAGAGGGTTTGGAGTGAGTCAAATTAGTTTCTTCATTCCACCACTTAAAGTTGTTTGATCTTATGTCAATTACCCAACTCTCTGAGCCACAGTCCCTCATACATTTATAGTGTTCACCAATATATATGAATTCAACATTTCAAGATTCACCAACAATTTATCGAGAGTCTACTATATATTACAGACCATTTGGCCAATGGAATGAACAATGCAGACAGATGTCTTGCCTGTATGCATCTAACAATCTGGTAGGAAATGCAGACAAGAGAAAAGGGTATGAATAAGTGACAATATATGGGTGGGTGCTGCTTAGTGCCATGAAGGAAGTAAGCAGGATAAAACGAGACAGGTAATTTGGCTGGAGAAAGCCTCTGTGAGTAGGTGTCATTGAACTGAACCTCAAATGTGAGAAGGAGCCAACTCTGTGGAAGAACACTGCAGGCAGAGGGACAAGAAAGTGCAAAAGCCCAAAACACAAAAGAGCTTGACAGTTCTGAAGAATAGAAAGGGGGTCAATGTGGATGGAGGGAGTGAGTCAAGAAGAGATCTCTCTGAGACAAGGTGAGGGTGATCATACTGGGCCCAAAGAAGGAGTCTGGGTTTTGCAAAGGAAGAACAGTTCCCATTTCTTGGAGAGTGAGGACAGGATGGACAGGAGCTGCTCCTATGGAGGTGTTTCTGTGGTGCTTCTATGGAATAGATGCCACTGGGACATAAGATCCTTAGAATGGAGCCCAGATGCCAGCAGGGGGAAAAAAGGTTTGAACCCCTGTAAGAGAAAAGACATTCTAAATCTAGTCTAGGACAGAACCTTTTTAGTTGATGTAGTTCAAAATCTACTTCTGAGAAGAAATGAGCTTTCCTGATAAAACAATCAATTTTCTAATTAAGTTTAATAAGATTAAGATTTGTTCTGGGAATCTAATCATCCACCCACCCACCTGCTCTGTCAGTCAATTGTCTCAGTGTTTAGGCAATTGTTTACGGGGAAAAAAAAATCATTTCTTTTTGCATCTTAGCTTAATAATAATCCATCATTCTCTTGTCCTATAAAATGTCCCTGACAAAATTGAAACTTTGAATTGGGCTTTTAGTGGCCTTTTCACTTGCAGTAAGACTATAATGAAACTTTGACATGTGCTTTGAAATTGACTTTCTGAAATGTTTTCTATAACACCATTTGGTCAATGGCTAGTGGACATGTGAGGACTTCCTCAAGTTTTTGTCCTCTGAGCTCCTGCTTGTGCACGTGCTCTCTCTAGCTGCAACATATGGCCCTAGCCATGGGAGTTCCACTAAAATCCAGCCCCCAAAACCCTTGCTCTTTGGCAAGGAGTGAGAGTAGGGCTATTATGTGTTGACTTGTGCCCCCCAACAAAAAGAAGTGCTGGAATCCTAAGTCTCAGCACCTCAGAATATGACTTTATGTAGAAATAGGGTCTTTACAGAGGCAGACAAGTTAAAAGGAGGTGACTAGAGTGGGCCCTAATCCAATATGACTAGTGTCCTTGTCAAAAGGGGAAATGTGGAGGCAGACATGCACACAGGGAGAATACCATGTGAAGATGCAGGCAGAGATCAGAGGGATGCTTCCACAACACAGAGAATGTGTGACTTCCAGCAAACCACCAGAAGTGAGGGGAAGAGATTCTTTCTCACAGACCTCAGAAGGAACCAGCCCTGATGACACCTTGGTCTTTGACTTCTAACCTCCAGAACCAAGAGATAATAAATTTCTTTTTTTAGTTTTATTTTTCATTGATACATAATAATTGTGTATAGATATATGGGGCAAAACGTGATGTTTTGATGTATGTTTAGTATAAAATAATTAAAACCGGCTAATTCTATTCCTCACATACTTATCATTTTTTTGTGGTGAAAATATTTAAAATCTACTCTTTCAGCAGTTTTGAAATCCACAATACATTATTATTTATTATAGGCAGCATTCCATGCAATTGATTACTAAAGCTTATTTCTTATGTCTAACTGAAACTTTCTACACTTTAATCAACATTTCCCCTTTTCCCAGCCACCCCTCTCCCCCAGCCTCTGGTAACCATCATTCTACTCTCCACTTCTATGAATTCAGTATTTTTAGATTCCACATATAAGTGGTATCATGTAGTATTTGTCTTTCTCTGCCTGGCTTATTTCACTTGGCATAATGTTTTCCAGGTTCACCCACGTTGTTGCAAATAATCGGATTTCTCCCTTTTTTAAGGCTGAATAATATTCCATATTCATCGTGTGTATATACTTACATTTTCTTTATCCATTCACTTGATGATAGACATCTAGGCTGCTTCCATATCTTAGCTATTATAAATAATGCTGCAATGTACATGAGAGTGCAGATATTTCTTCAGCACACTGATTTCAATACCTTTGGATATATACCCAGAAGTGAGATTACTGGATCATATGGTAAATCTATGTTTGGTTTTCTGAGGAACTTCCATACTGTTTTTCCATAATGGTTGTATTAGTTTACATTCCCACTAACAATGCCAAGGGTTCCTTTGGCCAATGTGGTATATATAATACCCTCACCAACACTTGTTATCTTTTGTCTTTTTCATTAATAGCCATTCTAACAGGTGCAAGGTGATATTTCATTGTGGTTTTAATTTGCATTTCTCTGATGATTAATTATAAGGAGAGTTTTTTCATATATGTGTTAACCATTGGTATATCTTCTTTCAAGAGAGCCTATTTAGCTTCTTTGCTCATTTTTGATTGAATTATTTGCTTTCTTGATATTGAGTTGCTTGAGTTCCTTATCTATTTTGAATATTAGCATCTTATCAGATATATGGTTTGCAAATATTTTCTCCTAATCCGTGGGTTGTCTCTTCACTCCATCAGTTGTATCCTTTGTTGTGCCAGATCTTTTTAGTTTGATGCAATCTCATTTGTGTACTTTTTCTTTTGCTACCTGTAGTTTTGGAGTCATATGAAAGAAATCTTTGCCCAGACCAATGTCGTGGAGCATTTCCCCGATGTTTTCTTTTGGTAGTTTTATAGTGTCAGATATTATGTCTAAATACTTAATACGTTTCGAGTTGATTTTTAATATAGTGTGAAAAAAAGGTTCAATTTTATTCTGTGGTGGATGTCCTGTTTCTTAACACCATTTATTGAATAAATTGTTATTTCTCCATTGTGTATTCTTGGTAACTTTGATGAAAATCAATTAACCATAAATATGTGAGTTTATTTCTAGGCTTCCTATCCTGTTCCATTGGTCAATGTTTCTGTTTTTAATGCCAGTGCCATTCTATTTTCACTACAATAGCTTTGGAATAGATTTTGTGACGTGAGGCAGTGTGATGCCTCCAGCTTTCTTTTGTTTTTTTGTTGTCGTTGTTGTTGTTGTTCAAGATTGCTTTGGCTATTCAAGGTCTTTTGCAATTCCATACAAATTTTGGTTTTTTTAAAATTTTTGTGAAGAATGACATTGGAATTTTAATAGGGAATGCCTTGTATCTGTAGATCACTTTGGGTAGTGTAGACATATTAACAATACTAATTATTCCAAACCATGAACAGACAAAACTTATTTGTCCTCAAATTCTTTCATAAATATTTTATAGTTCTCAATAAACAGATCTTTCAACTCCTTGGATAAATTTATTCCTACGTATTTTTTCATGCTATTGTGAATGAAATTGATTTCTTAATTTTTTTATAGATAATTTTTTTGTTAAAGTAAAGAAACACTACTGATTTTTTTGTTAATTTTGTGCCCTGCAACTTTATGAAATTAGTTTATCAGTTCTAACAATGTTTTGGTGGAGCCTTTAGAATTTTCTCTATATATGATGATGTCATCAGCAAACAAACAATTTCGCTTCTCTTTTTTAAATTTCTTTTTCTTGTCCAATTTTTCTGGCTAAAACTTCCAGTACTATGTTGAATGGAAGTGGTGAGAGTGAGCACCCTTGTTTTGTTCCTGATCTTACAGGGAAAGCTTTCAACTTTTTTTTTTTTTTTTTTTTTTTGAGACGGAGTTTGGCTCTTGTTGCCCAGGCTGGAATGCAATGGTCCGATCTTAGCTCACCGCAACATCCACCTCCCAGGTTCAAGTGATTCTCCTGCCTCAGCCTCCCAAGTAGCTGGGATTACAGGCATGTGCCACCACACCCGGCTAATTTTTGTATTTTTAGTAGAGACAGGGTTTCTCCATGTTGGTCAGGCTGGTCTCAAACTCCAGACCTCAGGTGATCCACCCACATTGGCTTCCCAAAGTGCTG
The DNA here is from genome assembly GCF_009828535.3 of Hylobates moloch. Taxonomy (NCBI): domain Eukaryota; kingdom Metazoa; phylum Chordata; class Mammalia; order Primates; family Hylobatidae; genus Hylobates; species Hylobates moloch. The sequence goes on along the minus strand of NW_026652286.1, from coordinate 67,307,516 downwards.
GGATTACAGGCATGAGCCACCGCACCCAGCCAAGCTTTCAACTTTTTATGATTGAGTACCATGTTAACTGTAGGCTTTTCATATATATCCCTTATTGTACTGAGATATATTCCTTCTATACCTAATTTGCTGAGCGTTTTTATCATCAAAAGATGTTGAATTTTGTTATGTTCACTTTCTGCATTTCTCAAGATGATCATACGTTTTTGTCCTTCATTCTGTTAGTATAATGTGTCACATTTATTGATTTGCATATGTTGAACTATTTTTGCATCCCAGGGATAAATCCCACTTGAGTATAGTATACTAACCTTTTAATGTGCTGCTGAATTTGGTTTGCTAGTTTGAGGATTTTTGCATCTATGTTCATCATAGACATTGGCCTGTAATTTTCTTACCTTGTAGTGTCCTTGTCTGGCTTTGGCATTAGGGGATACTGGCCTCAGATAGTTAGTTGGGAAGTATTTTTTCTTCTATTTTTTGGAAGGATTGGTATTATTTGTTTAAATATTTGGTGGTAGAATTCTGCTGTGAAACCATCTGGTTCTGGGCTTTTGTTTGATGGGAGTTTTTTTTTAATTATTGATTCAATCATTTCACTTATTAATCGATTCCAATTTTCTATTTCTTCTTGATTTAGTATTGGTAGATTATATGTTTTTAGGAATGTATCCATTTCTTCTAGGTTATCCAATTTGTTGGCATACAATTAATTGTTCATGGTAGTTTCTTATAATCATTTGTATTTTTGTGGTATCAGTTGTAATGTCTCCTTTTTCAAGTTCTGATACTGAGTTTTCTCTCGTTTTTTCTTAGTCTAGTTAAAGGTTTGTTGATTTTGTTTAACTTTTCAAAGAATCATCTCTTAGTTTCATTGATATTTTCTATTGTCTTTCTTCTCTCAGTTTCATTTATTTCTGCTCTGATTTTTATTATTTCTTTCCTTCTACTGATTTTAGGTTTAGTTTGTTCTTCTTTTTCTAGTTCCTTCAGGTGTAAGGAAGTAAGCTGTTTATTTGAGATCTTCCTTCTTTTTCAATGTAGGCATTTATTGCTGTAAACTTTCTTCTTAGAACTGCTTTTGCTGCATCCCATAAGTTTTGATACATTGTGCTTCTATTTTCATTTGTCTCAAAATACTTTTTAATTTCTCTTTGAATTTCTTCTTTAACCCATTGGTTATTCAGGAGCATATTGCTTAATTCCTGTGTATTTGTGAGTTTTCTAAAAGTTCTTTTGTAACTGGTTTCTAGTTTCACTCAATTATGGCTAGGTAATATACTTGATATGATTTTAATATTCTTAAATTTGTTAAGACTTGTTTTGCTCACTAACATATCATCTATTCTGGAGAATGTTCTGTGCTTGAGAAGAATGTGTATTTTGTTGCTCTGGGATAGAATATTTTATATACATATATGTTAGGTCTATTTGGTCTAAGGTGTTGTTCAGGTACTCTGTTTTCTTATTGATTTTCTGTGTTGATGACCTGTACATTGTTGAAAGTGGGTTATGGAAGTCTGCTACTATTATTGTGTTGCAGTCTATCTCGCCCTTCAGATCTATGAATACTTCCTTCATGTATTTAGGTGTTTTGATGTTGGATGCATATATATTTACAATTGTTATATCCTCTTGATGTATTGACCTCTATCATAATATAAAGACCTTTATCTCTTTACACAGTGTTTTACTTAAAGTCAACTTTTTCTGATAGAAGCATAGCCACCCCTGCTCTATTTTAGATACCATTTGCCTGGAATATCTTTTTACAATCCTTACTCTCAGTCTTAGTATGTTTTTCAGGCTACAGTGGGTCTCTTCTAGGTATCATATTGTTAGATCTTGGTTTTTATTTTATCCATTCATCCACTCCGTGTCTTTTTATTGGAGAATTTAATCCATTACATTTAAAGTAATTATTGATAGGTAAAGACTTCTGGTATTTTGTTAATATTTTACTGACTGTTATATAGTTCTTTTATTCTTCTCTTCCAATTTTGTTGTCTTTCTTTGTAACTTCTTGTATTTTTTTGTAGTGGCATGCTTTGATTTCTTTATCTTTAGTGTGTCCATCAGAGGTTCTTTCTTTCTTTCTTTCTTTCTTCTTTCTTTCTTTCTTTCTTCTTTCTTCTTTCTTCTTTCTTTCTTCTTTGTTTTTTGTGTTTTTGAGACAGAGTCTCACTCCGTCACCCAGGCTAGAGTGCAGTGGTGTGACCTTGGCTCACTGCAACCTCCACCTCCCAGGTTCAAGCGATTCTCATGCCTCAGCCATCATAGTAGCTGGGATTACAGACATGTACCACTATGCCCAGCTAATTTGGGAGTGGGGGAGGGTTGTCGCTGTTTGTGTTTTTTTGAGATGGAGTCTTGCTCTGTTGCTCAGACTGAAGTGCAGTGGCACGATCTCGGCTCACTGCAACCTCCACCTCCCAGGTTCAAGCCATTCTCCTGCCTCGGCCTCCTGAGTAACTGGGATTACAGGCACCCACCTCCATATTTGGCTAATTTTTGTATTTTTAGTAGAGATTAGGGTTTCACCATGTTGGCCAGGCTAGTCTCGAACTTCTGACCTCGTTATCTGCCCACCTTGGCCTCCCAAAGTGCTCAGATTACAGGCATGAGCCACTGCACCTGGCCTAATTTTTGTATTTTTAGTGGAGACAGGGTTTCGCCATGTTGGCCAGGCTGGTCTTGAACTCCTGGCCTCTAGTGATCCACCCACCTAGGCTTTCCAAAGTGCTGGGATTACAGGCATGAGCCAAGAGGTTTTTTCTTTATTGTTATCATGAGGATTATACAAAATATCTTGTAATTATAATATCCTAATTTAAGCTGATAGTACCTTAGCTTCAATCACATGCAAAGACTCTAAACTTTTACTTCTCTCCCTTACATTTTATACTATTGATGCCATTTATCTCTATTTTATTGTGTATCTATTAATCAGAAGTTTATCACTGTTTTTCATGCATTTGTCTCTTTAAATCTTATCCTAGAGTTAAGAGGGATTTACACAACACCTTCACAGTATTGGAGTATTCTAAATTTTATATGTATTTACCTTTACTAGTCAATTTTATGCTTTCATATATTTTCATATTGCTACCTATTCTTTTGCTTTAACTCAAAAAACTTTCTTTAGCATTTCTTGTAAGGGCACTCGTGGTGATAAACTCCTTCCACTTTTGTTTGTCTTAGAATTTCTTTGTCTCTCCTTCACTTCTGAGGGATAGATTTGCTAGGTATAGAATTCTTGGTTGGCATTGTTTTTCTTTTAGCACTTTGAATATGTCATTCCACTCCCTCTGGCTTGCAAGGTTTCTGTTGAAAAATCTGGATAGCTTTATGGTGGATATTTTATGTGTAATGAATTTCTTCTCCTTTGCTACTTTCAAGATTGTCTTTGACTTTTGACAATTTGATTATAATGTATCTCAGAGTGTTATTTTCTTAATTTATCTTGCTTGGGGTCCTTTGAGCTTACTGAATCTGTATGTATATGTCCCTCCCAAGATTTTGAAGCTTTTCCAATAGGATTTCTTTTATTATCATTATTATTTAAATATTCTTTCATTATTTGTTTGTAATTTTTTGCTATGTTTCCTGTGCTGGTCTTGAACTCCTAGCCTCAAGCAATCTTCTCACCTGAGCATCCCAAATTCCTGGGATTACAGGCATGAGCCGTCACACCTTGCCTCTCAGGCAGTATTTCTTTAAATAAGTTTTCTGTCCCTTTTCCTCACTCTTCTTCTTTGAGTAATCGCATAATTTATATATGCAAATGTTTGATGGTGTTGGGTAGATCCCTTATGCTTTCTTCACTCTTTTTCAGTGTTTTCCTTTTCTTTTTGTTCCTCTAATGGGTTAATTCCAATTGACCTGTACTTGAGTTCACTAATTCTTCTTTTTTTTTTTTTTTTTTTTGAGATAGAGTCTTGCCCTGTCACCCAGGCTGGAGTGCAGTGGCTCGATCTTGGCTCACTGCAAGCTCTGCCTCCTGGGTTCACACCATTCTCCTGCCTCAGCCTCCTGAGTAGCTGGGGCTGCAGGCACCTGCACCACACCCGGCCATTTTTTTGTATTTTTTAGTAGAGACGGGGTTTCACCATGTTAGCCAGGGTGGTCTCGATCTCCTGACCTCATGATCCACCTGCCTCGGCCTCCCAAAGTGCTGGGATTACAGGCGTGAGCCACTGCGCCTGGCCGAGTTTCTTTCTTCTGCATAAGCAAGTCTGTTGTTGAAACTCTGAATTGAGTTTTTCAGTTCTTAATTAAATTATTTTGCTCCAGGATTTCTATTTGGTTCTTCTTATATTTTCTATTAAACCTTTCAACCTTTCCCTTTGTTCATGAGTTATTTTTCTAATTTTATTTAATTGTCTATATTTTCTTGCATCTCTCTTTTCCTTTTTGTTTTTTTTGAGATAGGGTCTCAGTCTGTCACCCAGGTTGGAGTGTAGTGGCTCAATCAAGGATCACTGCAGCCTTGAACTTTCAGGTTCAAATGATCCTCCCACCTCAGCCTCCCAGGTAGTTAGGATTACAGGCACCACTATACCAGGCTAATTTTTGTAGTTTTTGTATAGATGGGGTCTCCCTATTTTGCCCAGGCTGGTTTCAATCTCCTGGGCTCAGGTTATCCTCCCATCTCAGCCTCCCAAATTGCTGGGATTACAAGCATTAGCCACTGCATCCAGCCTCATTGAGCTTCTTTAAGATGATTGTTTTGAATTATTTTTCAAACAATGTGTGTATCTCCATTTCTTTGGGGTCTGTTATTGAAGCTTTATGAAGTTCCTCTGGTGGTATTGTATATGTCTGATTCTTTGATATCCATGTATCTTTGCATTGGTGTCTGTGCAACTGAAGTGAACTCTTCTTTCAGTTTTTACAGACTAGTTTTGGCAAGTTAAATTTGTTTTCTGTTATGTCTCTGGGCTGATGAAATTGCCTCTGGGTTGAGTTGGGTTGGGCCTGAGTCACATGACTGATGCTAGTTTTATAGTGGAGATCACATTTGGTAGGTCTATTCCCTGGGTGGCCTGGACTGTCTCCAGGACCTTGGTCTTTGGGGCTGGTGCTAAGGTGAGGATCCATTTCAGGATTCACAGCCAGTGGGCCTGCTACCGGGAATGCTGATGGGTGTCGCTTCCTGCAGACCTCTGGGAAGACTCCCATTGGATGACTGGATAGTTCCTTACTGCCCTAGTCTGTAGCTGAGGTAGGCTGTGACTAAATCCCAAGGCTCCCACAAGGAGACTTTTGTCCATGAATGGGTGCAGAATTCTTGCTGTTATTGGGGAATATGAGTGGGTGAACTCCTATTTTGCCATCTTACTGATGTCACGTCCTGAAAATAAAATAAAGTTCTGTTGTTTAAACCACCCAGTTTGTGGCACTTTGTTATGGCAGATTTAGCAAACTAATACAAGAGCTTTAAAGGGAATACTACCAAACATGATCTTCAGCAAACCTTCGCATGGAGTAGCAGAGGTCCTTCCAGTTATGTTGTCCTATCCTCTCTCCATCTTGCTGGCTTTCTCACCATCTCCCCTACCCATCCCCTCCATGATTCTCTCATTTTTCTCCTGCCTCCCTCTCAAGAGAAAAGCAAAATTTCTCTTATAACATGCATAAAGTTGTTGCTCCCATCTGAAACAGCTTATCGAATTTTATTTTTAAGTACATATTTATAGGATTATAATATAAATGCACAGGTATCAAGGTACCACCTGATGAAGCCCAGGCTTACTGCTGAGGTTTCCTTCTTTTCCCTCCTTCTTACAGGCCCCAGACACTCAGTTAGCTACTGATGCTCTTCAGAACTGCTACTACCCAAACCTTGAGTTTCTCCTTTCATCCAGAGAGGCCTTTAAAAATTTTAATCACCCAATGAAAGCAGACAGAAAACATCAAAAAGATAAATGTGAGAGATTAACAAAAATTAAGGTGTCTTTCAGTTGTTTTTCTCAGCCTCTGGCTCCATGTTGACATGGAAACAGAAAATGCCTTTGGATTTTTGTCCTCTCCTTTTATTCCTGAGGGTGGCTCTCATCTCATACTCTTCATAGAAGGGCATGATGACCCTTCTCCCATAAAAGTTCTTTGCTTCAGCAGAGGGACTGCAAGGTAATTAGAGCAGAAAAATGGGTGCCCCATGGGTAGAGTTACATGGACACACAGGTAGACCTTGAGAGTTAGCGTGCAAGGTGAAAATTGCATAGAATTCAAAATAGCATTGAAACTCTTTTATAAAGGTATCATGTTGGAAATTGAAATACCATTTTCATTAAGTCCAAGCCAACAGTTACAAACTGTACAGAAGTAAAACACAAGATGAAAAAACTGGCTTGTGGGGGTCATGTTGTGTAAACATTGTTCTGTCTTTTTTTATTCTAGAATCACATTCAGCATGGCAAGTAGTTTGCACTGAAACTGACTGAGGGAACAAAAGATTTATGTCTCCTATCTGATAATCAGAAGCATATCTTCATTAAATAGAGTGGTTAGAAGATTTTCCCACAATATTTAAATGGTTTTTCTCCCTCTCTAACCCTAAGTGTATACGACTGAATTTGCTTGATACTGAACCTTTACTATGTGATTCAGCTGCATTTTTATCATCTTAAGACCTAACTAGAATTTCTCTTCAGGTAAAAACCTTTATGTGGATTTTTTTTTTTTTTTGAGACGGACTCTGGCTCTGACGCCCAGGCTGGAGTGCAGTGGCGTGATCTCGGCTCACTGCAAGCTCCGCCTCCCGGGTTCACGCCATTCTTCTGTCCCAGCCTGCGGAGTCGCTGGGACTACAGGCGCCCGCCACCACGCCCGGCTAAATTCTTGTGTTTTTAGTGGAGACGGAGTTTCACCGTGTTAGCCAGGATGGTCTCGATCTGTTCGTGATCCGCCTGCCTCAGCCTCCCAAAGTGCTGGGATTACAGGCGTGAGCCACCGCGCCCGGCCATTATGTGGATTTTTTAAGAGAAACAACTGACTTTACTTTCAGCTGTGTCAGTTGCATCAGACTAATTTACAACAGACCAAACCTCCTATTAACAAACAAACAACAGAAAAGCTGGATTTTAAAAATGGTCGAAGGCATTAGAGTGTTACCAGTGGAAGCCAGGACTTGAGGGGCCAAGTAAGGTGTCTGAGAGAAAAGGAAACTCATTGAGGTGAGCCTAGCCTGACGTTCTATGCTCCTTCCCTTCTCGAGGAATTTGCTGGCTTATAATCAGTTTAGGATGAGATATTAAGCTGCCAAGCAGAAAGTGGTGGCTAAGCAGAGGTTTGGGCATAATTGGAGCTCAGAGTTACCAAAGGAGAGAGGGATTAAGAGAGAAGGCAGCACAAAGAAGTGAGTATAATAATAGGAGATATTTTTCTTCTCAAAACATTTGTCTATGCATAAGTAGCACGTAGTCATGCTGCTAAACCAAGCAGAAAGCATTTGATAAGAAGCTGGCTTAAGCAGAGCTTCAGCAGTCTCACCATGCTGAGCAGGAGGTAATCTAGAAAACACCTAGGCTTTCACTTGCCAAATCAAGAGCTATTCCCAATCATAGGGACAAATCAGAAATAGACCTAATTTTACAAATACTGAACTGCAGCCTTGAGTCAGTCCAACCCCTGATTTGGCTGTAAACTCACACTTGGTTGCTGTTGCCCACTGAACCCTGGTTATAAAAATCAGCAGAGGTGACCGGGCGCAGTGGCTCATGCCTGTAATTGCAGCACTTTGGGAAGCCAAGGTGGGTGGATCATGAGGTCAGGAGTTTGAGACCAGCCTGGCCAACATGGTGAAACCCCGTCTTTACTAAAGATACAAAAAATTAACCAGGCATGGCAGCGTGCACCTGTAATCCCAGCAACTCCGGAGGCTGAGGCAGGAGAATCACTTGAACCCGGGAGGCAGAAGTTGCAGTGAGCCAAGATCGCACCACTGCACTCCAGCCTGGGTGACAGGGTGAGACTCTATCTCAAAAAAAAAAAAAAAAAAGAAAATCGGCAGAGGCTGCAACACAGTTCACAAAGACAGCCCTTTGCAGGAACTCTAGAAGACCTGATATGCTCTCCCCAAAGTTCAGTCATTTAATGAGACATGTTGACATCACCTGTTCATGTGTTTGGCATGGCTCTGAGTGCAGGTACACAAAGGGTTGTTAAGATGTCTTTGTCCTCAAAACACTCATCATCTGCAGTGGGAGAGACTGACAAGTAGAGAGCTGATGGCAACTGAGTGTGACAAGTGCTGTGAAAGAATTAAAAGGATGTCCCAGGAGCTCAGTAGAGGCGCACCTAATCTCTTCTTGATTTGGGGTAGGTGAAGCCAAAGTGAACTTCCCAGAGGAAGGGACACTTCAGCTGAGCCCAAAGGGCTATTAGTGTTTTCCCAAAGGAAAAGATGAAAGGTATCAGGCAGAGGAAATAGCATATGCAAAGAGAGAAACAGAGAGCATGGATTGTCTAAGAAACAGCAAATACTTCTGTTTGATAAATGTGTAAATTACCACAGAGAGTGACAGGGACCAGATCATGAAGGGTTTCTTATATCACTAGTTAAAGGGATCTCCAAGCCGTGCTCAGTAGCTTTAATCATCTATTTGAAATGATACATTTACCAAGGACAATGGTGCTCAGAACCTCATTGTTTGGTTCCTTCTGGAATCACTGGTTATCTCACATGATGAACTCTAATTGTCAGGCATGCATGTCTTCGTTGAATAAAAAGGCTAGTATTGCAATATGTATTGCATATTATAATGGCTTGATTGGTGAAGAGAACTTGAAAAGGGGACAGATATGAGAGATATTTGCGCATTAGACCTGTCTTACTGGCCTTGATGAATGTGAGACAGAGAGGAGTTAAGTATGACTCCTGGGCTTCTAGCTTGGGCAATTGAACGAATTTTCTTATGACAAATAATTATAGTCTTGTGCCTTGTCTATCTACCTTCCCAGGTGTAAGCTTCTTAGGTGAAGCAATTCAGAACTGCAAGAATTTATTGAATACTTTCTACATGTCAGTCATTTATTATCTCATTCATTCTTTACAACACCACAAATAAGTGAATACTGTTACTTTTTTCACTTGGCTTCTTATCTAAAACTACACCAAATACCATGCAAATGCGTGAGTTAGAATTTGAGTTCAGTGTATCTTACCTTAGATCCTGGAATCTTATTAGGCTTTTCTAGGTGACAGTGCTTGGATTTGAACTTAAGTCTCCTTTGAATCAGTTCTTAAATCTTCCCAATTGGTGTGGCTCATAAAGATGGCCCCATAAGCTGTGGAACTAATGGATATTTCTAGGTCCATTTACACTGACAGCCTTAGATTCTGTATGGACAGAATCTGTTCCAGTGGTTAAGATCAGCCCAGCTCTGTGAATGAAACTCCAGGGGCATGGCCATTTCTTAGCCTCCTCTTCCTTCTTGGCCCCATTCTGGGAGGCTGAGAAACACGGGCTCTTCCCAGCCATTTAGTGCTTCTGCTGAGCAGCCAGACTTGCATTGAAGAAACAATTGGTGCCTTCTGGGATTTCAGGTGTTTCTGGGAAAGCAAACTGCACCATCCAGGGTGGGAGAGTTCTGATTTGAATTTTCTGTTTGGCTATTGTCAGAAGTGGTCAGGGAACTAATTACAGTGGAGCTTCCATTACATCTTTCTTTCTCTAAAGAGAAGACATAGAAATGCTACCTTACATACCTCTCTGAGAGTAAAGCAGCCCCCTTCACTCTCTATCCCTAAAATGTCAGTCAGTGCATTTTCATCAGCACATCCCCGTGACCCTTGTGGGTTACTTCCTGCAAATGGTCTGCAGACCCCACCTGGATTCATTCCCTGAATCTCAAGGCCCAAATAAGGCAGTGGACATACTACTATATTAATAATTGTGAGCATAATTATAGTTCAGAATTTGCAAGACACTTTCACCTGAATTATCTCATTTTATCTTCACAACAGGCCTGTGAGAAGAGCAGGGGAGTTATAATCATTTCCCTTGTTTTATGGCAGAGGAAACTGAAGATAAAGCTATGAAGTGAAGCTGGCTAGTGGCTGCCTCAGGGTTACTACTGATATCGCTGGACCCCTTCAGAACCAAGCATGAATGAAGGTAGGGCATGCTGACTCAGGCAGGCTATGGGGTTCCAAGCCCAGGGGCCAGTGGGTGGGGTGATTCTCAGAGAGGAGCGGGGAGCTGAGTGTGTGGGAGGGAGCTGGGCTGAGAGGCCCAGACTATGGGGGATTCATTGGAAAGGGAGAAATTCTGAGCCTTTTCCTTTCTTTTGGTGCCTAGGGCTCATGTAAAGAGCTACCTGGGGGCTGCCTGAATCTGTCTGCACATGCCTACCCCAATCTTTTCTGCATGACAGAGGGCCAAGGATATTAAATCATAGCTGTTGGGACAGGTCTAGATTCCTCCAAGTTAGCCTAAAAGAGGGGTGTTAGTCATCCTTCAGTACCATGCTGAAAGGCCACTTTTCAATACAGTCTCCAAGGAGGGGGCTGAAAATGGGTACCTCCCTGTCGCTGTCACCCTTAGGAGCTTTTCACATGGAGTTAGAATACAGCCTAAAGGAAGTGGGCAAATTGAAGCACATTCTTCCCAGGTAGTGATTGCTGTCCTCCTTATGCACATTTGTTTGTATAGAGCTTATATGTCCTTTTGAAAGATGCATGTTCCTATCTCCCAGCTCCCTACCCTGGGCCCCAAAGCTCTTTGTGGGATCTTCGTCTCTATTAAAGATAGCTTTCATTACCTTGGATTAAGTCCCACGCCCCTGAGCCTGTCTCTTTTTATTCCCAGTATTCCACTAAATGGAAAGAAGGCAGGAAGGAAAGGAAAAACTGAAGGAGTGAGGCCCCCTCATCAATTATATCACTTTGGTCTACAAGGAGTAGCAATATAGCTTTAGGTTCAAGAAACCTGGCATTGAGTTTAGTTCTGTGATTGTAAACAAGTATTTCCACATTTTTTAGTTTGGTTTCCTTGGGTATAGAATGGAGATATTAATACCTTCCCTGCCTGACTCATAAAAATGTTGCCAAGATCACGTAAGATAAAACAAGGCTAAATGCCTTATTGTAAGCCTAGTACAGCCTTGTGGCTGGGACTTTCTCTATCAGTAGTTCTTAACAGGAGGGCTGCAACACCAGCCCTGGTTTTGGCATAGGCGTTGGAAAGACAGAAATGAAGCAGTGGATTGGTGGTCCTCAATTCAGGAAGACTGGCAGGCCCAGGGCATCACGATAGAGGAAAGCCTTGCTTGGAAATCCATCTCCCACTGTTTCAGCTTTGCTCTCAGCCATGAGCTTTTATATAAAGAGCTGTCACATTTATGGTCTTGCTGAGCTTCACCTCAGTTCTAGGAGGAGGAACCTTTCACTGACAGGAGCTACACAGGAATACAGGAACTAAGGGACAGGACCTGGGACTACACCCCATGCCTCCTGAGGCCCATGCCTGCACTCTTTCTCTGTATCAGCCACCCTGTTGGAGAGGGAAGTTTTGGTCTGGGGATAGAGAAAGGAAGGGTGATATTACTCTGGAGAATGGGTCACTTCAGATAGGATAAGTATAGAGTGAGGGAGCTTCAGGAGGACTGTCTAAGAACCATTGCCTAGGATGAGGATCCTGGGGCCTGAGTAAGAAGTAGGAGAGAAAGTGGAGAGAGCCATTTATTCCTTCATTCTGGGAGCCCTTCCAGACAAGTGAGAGCTAAAATGATCAGACCCACACTGATAACTCAGGGGCTAGAGTCACTCAGAGAGTGAGATAAGGATAAGATAGGGATGAGGCTGCTGTTGGACCAACCCACAGAGATTGTCAGAGGCATCAGCGTGAGTCTGAGATAATAATCAAAGCTAGGCGGATGAGCAACCAGTTTATTAACCCAAAGGGACTGGTCAGAGGAAAATGTGGTTTCAAGGCCTTGGGACTGACACTGGGGACCCCAGAGCAGGGTGAGAGGGTTTTAAAGGCTGGAGCTGGCAAGGGGGAGGCAGTCTGGGGAAACCCCCTAAGTTAGGGGTTGAATGCTGAAAAGAAGGCTGGACAAGTGAGAAGTCAGACAAAAGGAGAAAGGGCATGCCTGGGTTTTCCTTTTAGAAAGACCACTCTGGCTGCAGTATGGAGGATAACGATGGGGTCAAAGGGGCGGGAGAAGGCTGAAGGAGGCTGCTGAAGGCCTCATTCAGTGACAGTGGAGACAGAGAAATGAGAGACATGAAAGAGGCAGAATCCACTGGATTTAGTAATAATTTTGAGACAGAGTAGGGACTCCTTTTAAAGGCCTGCTGTCCCCAGCTCTAAGCATGGAAATAAAGGAAAATCTTGGGTTCATTCAGGGGAAATTCCAGGCACCCAGGTAGCCCTGAGAAGTAAATGAGCAACTTGATAAGCAAGAAGGTAATAATAGCTTAAAACAAGAGCCAAAGAAGTTAGAGTCACGAGATGTTCCCTCTAAAAACTAAAGATAACTCAACTTATGTCCCTGAGCTGTTTTGCAGAACCCCAGGCCCCCATCAAATAGACCCACTGCCACATAGGTCTCAGATAAGGGAGGGCTGAGAACTGAACTCTGACCTCTGTTCTTTGCTCTAAATTTCTTCCTGAGGGACCTGGAGGTAAGGCTATGCCCCTGAGCAAGAACCAGCATTCTTTTCTGACCTCACATTTTTAGACAAAGCTTTGTCTCCTGAGCCAATTGCAAATTAGAAAATCTTTGAATCTACCTATGACCTATAAGCCCCTGCTTTGAGATGTTCCAACTTTTCAGGTTCAACCAATGGATAGCCTCTGTGTATTGATATATGACTGCCTGTAATCTCTTCCTCCCCACCTTTAAAAGCCCTTACTTGCAAGCCATTAGGGAGGATGAGTCTTAAGCATGAGCTGCCCAGTTCTCCTTGCTTGGTGCCCTGAAAATAAATGCCTTCCTTTATCCTGCTGCAAACCTCTGTGTGGATGTTTAGCCTTACTGCACTGGGCAAGTGGATCCTAGCTGGGTTCTGTAACAATTTGAATAGGAGATGACTTGTGAAGGAGATGTCAAGAATGACTTCCAGATTTGCTGACTTAAGAGACTAGAAAACTTAATTCAGGCCCTCACTTTGCCATTATTTTCAAACTTTCAGACCATAAGCTGCTTTTAGGCCTCAGTTTCTACTTCTCAGGATGGGAAAGATGATCTAGAGTAGTAGTGTTCCAATGATGGTCCTGGGGCCATCCTGCAGGTGTGGCTGGGCCTCAGGGAAAGAGCCCCAGGCAGGAGTCAGAAGATCCAGCTCACATCTTGACCCAGCCTGTAATGTCTGGAGGGCACAGTATTTCTGAGCCTAGGTCTTCATTTGTATAAATGGAGATAATTATTCATTTATTCAAGAAATACACTTTTGGGGCCAAAGATAAAAGGAAGGAAATATGGTCTGTGTCTCCTGGAGTGCACAGCTAAGGAGGAGAAGCAGGCATACAAACCAATAGTTATAAAGGAGCTGAGTAAGTGCCAGAATGATGTAAACTAAACAAATGGTGGCAGTCCAAAGGAAGGAGGGACCAAACGCAAGAGCGGCATCTAGAGATAGGACAAGGGGTAACCAGGAAGATCAGGGGGAAAGGTACTGTGGCCTAAGAACTAGGCTGAGCCCTCTCTTGCTGGACCCCTGTCTTTTGATTGCGCTTCCTTGATCCTAACCTCTCTGTCCTATCATCTAAACAGCAATCCTTTTTCCCACCTGCAAGTGAGGCTCTGAGGGATTCTTCAGAAATCAAGACTTTGACCCACTCCATATTATTAACGCCTCAGCCTACAAAGAGCTTGCCTAACCCAACTTCAAGGGGTGGACACATGATGCTGGACTTCCAGGTACCAGAGACAGGCCTTGCTCCACCTTCTATAAGCATATGCCTACACAGGTAGGCTGGGTATTGCATGTTCTGAAGAGCAGATACTGTATTTAATTCATAGTTGTATCCCCAGTGCCTTACGGCAAGCCTGCCACATGGTTGTAACTAATAATTGTGTGGTAAATGAATCAAGTTCCATAAAGTCTTTAAATTTCAAAGGGTTATTGGCTCCTTTCTCGGCCTTCAGGCAGGATTGTATCCTAATCACCACACCTGGCAGCTGTTCAGGCTCCAACAGACTTAATGGCACCCAACTGAGAAATAGGCAGAGCGGACACAACACTTTGTATAATTTAACTTTCATTCACTAGACAAGTACGCATTGAGAAGCTCCTCTATGCCAGTCTCTGAACACATAGATGACCTCAAGAACATTACAGCCTAATTGGGGGACAGATATTGCATTCATAATTGCCACACAGTGGAGGCCCAAGGGAGAGGGAATTGGTTCTGCTCCAGGGATCTTGCTTGGGAGATGCTTGAGCTATATCTTAAAAAATGAGTAAGTGTTCAACAATTGGATAGGCTGACAGGGTTAGGAGAGAGCAGGGGACCTGGGATAAGGGAATTTAAGCCAAAAGATGTCCATGTGTATTGTGTTTACAGCAGTGCTATTCAAAGTCCAGATCCACAATGAGATGAGGAATTTGCCCTAGCATTACATCCTTAAATGAGAAAGTCTTACTATAAAAACACTGTCCCCTGAACTAAAGTGTGTTTGTGACAATTGATTTGCATTCTGGCCCAGGCCCTTCTGTGAGTTGGAAACATTGTTTGTGAACAGGCAGCAGATCTGGAGACTACATCACTGCTTTATAATTAACCAAGTGCTTTTCACACAAGTTCAAGCTCTTTTGCCCCTCAAAAAAAATCCTCTGAATTTGTCAGGGCAGGTATCATAATCCTCACTTTACAGGTTGGATACTGAAACTCAGAGAGGTTAAGGTTCACATCACCCCACTGGTGAGCAGGGAGGCTGAGATTTGAAGCCAAGAGTGCTCTCCAGCCCTTTTTTCTTCTCCTTCATCAATGGCTTAGGAAGAAAACGAGACTGACTTGAGTAATGACTTCATGGCCAGCATGGCCCTAGCAACAAATGTCAGAGTGTGGGGCATAAGTGTGTCATGCGTGTGACCTCCTATGGTATTCTTCATGTTCCTCCATCTCATATTGCTGTCATGTCTTAAATAGAGACAGGATGACTTTTCCTTTCCAGCCACCCACTCTGGAGTCGCCTCCACCTGCCCTCCCAGGAGAGCTTCCTCCAGCACAGCCTGTGCTTGACATTTCACTACCTGAAAGGACTTGGCATTGGTCCCATGCAAGGAGACTGTCTCATGCATTCACAGAGACAGCAGGCATCTACTCAAAATAGGCTTACCGTTCCACGAATGCCGTTCTGGGGTATGCTGCTCTTATCCTGTTAGGTGGGGCCATGATGCTGTTGTGAGCTGTCCTATCTATTCCCTTGGAGTACAGCTTCCTGAGTACAGCCTTTTTTTTTCCATGCAAAGAAGCCAAAAGCAAATGGAGACAACTACAAGAAAGGTCACATGGGCCAGGAGAGATGGGAGCCTTCCAACCAAAGGAGCCATAAATCTTCAGTTATGATCTGGCCGTTTCTCCAAGCAGCAAGCTAGTGGGGAAACCTCAAGGGGCCTGGGCCTGTGATTCCCATGGCCTTCTGACAGTGGGCACATTCTACAAAACTTGAGTGAGCTGCAGATGGTCAGTGGCTCTAACATCTGGCCTTCTGGAATGAAGCCATGCTGCCCATCAGTATCCTGGAGGGGTTCCTACCTGGACAGGGGCTCAGCCAGGGTTTCTCACACCTGCAGACCCTCAGCTGGGAAGTAATCAGAATCTTCAGCCTTTTAAAAGCTGAGTCTTAGAAAAGGCAATATAGACTCACACTGCCAAGGAGGATTAAAGAAAACCACTGGAGAGATTCTTGCTATGTGTGTCTTCCTTCACCTTGGCCTGGAGTCACATATTCTGAAGTAGCGCTGTAATGAGAAAAGAGAAAGAGCACTGGCTGGCAGTCAGAAGGCTGTCCTGGCCTCAATGCCAAATCTCTTTTGGCCCAGGAAAAATCCCTTAACCTTTCTGGGCCTCTGTTTTCTGCCATGTAAAATGGGGTACTGTCCTAGCTGCCCCAGGAATGGGAGATGATCCCAACCAATGCCCAAAGGCTTTGATGAGACATCAGACTCCAGCTGGCCATATCTTTGGCCACAGTATCTGCCATATTATTTACCTGTCTATTCTGTATACCTATATCTATTTTCCCAATATTCTTCTCCTCTGATTATTACTCTCTCTCTGTTCTTTAGAACAACCCTTTAAGATCTTCCCTTGCTGAGAAATTTCTATCTTCATTCCACTGTGAGCATCTTGAAGTCAGGACCCTCCCCTTATTTTTGTTCATAGACCCTAGCATAGTACCTACCTGACCCAATAAGTGTCCATTGAATGTTCCACCAACAGAACATGACTCCAAAATAATTTTTTATATTTAACAAGCACATATATCAATTTACTATGCACCAGGCATTATTCTTAGCATTAAACACATATTAACACATTTAGTAGTGTCATGGGATCCTTGGGGTGTCGCTTTGCCAGCTGGAAACCTCTGTGGCTGGTGGCGCCTTCTGCCTGAGTATTGCTTGCACCCACTGGGTTCGTTCCACCCACTCAGCCTGGCAGGCTGTGCTTGGCTCACACTATCGGCCCTGATCCCACACCTGCCAAGGGCAAGCCAGGTGCAGAGTGGCAAGCGGTGTGTGGGCGAGTGAGTGTGGGGTCCGGCCACTGTGCACATCCAGGCGTGCTGACTGCTGTGGCAGAGAAGGCAGCTCCAGGTGCTGGCACAGGTGCTGGCTCCATGTGAGGCTCCAGCTGGACCAGATGTACCACATGCAGCTTCCACTGCGGGCACCCATTTCTGAATGAGGGGAACACAGTGGTGCCTGGAATCTTGGAGACACCAGGGACTGCAAAGCCCCAAAGAGGGTGTCATAGCCCTGGCTCAGGGACCCCCGAGATCTGAGCTCCACGAAGGGCTGCAACTCTTTTCTCCTTTCCATTGCCTGCAATGTGGTGAGCCAGGGGGGAGTGTTTCAGCCCTGTTTGTGTTATAGCTCCTTCAGTCCTGCCATTTGGCAGGTCCTGAGTTCTAGTCCCACATCCAGGAAGAATGAGTTATACATACAGTTGGAGGGTGAGCAAGGCAAAGAGAAGCTTCACTGAGTAACAGAGCAGCTCTCAGGAGACATGCAGTGGGTAGCTCCTTTCTGCAAGTCATCCTGACTAGTATCCAGCTCTCAGCCTAAAAGAGACCTGCAGTGGTTAGCTCCTATCTGCAGGCAGGTCATCCCAACATCTCTGTGAGTCTGGCTGAGTCTGGGGTTTTTGTGGGCTTCAGAAGGGAGTAAGTGCATGCTAACTGATCCATGGACAGCCATGAGTGGGCCCAGATAAAGCATCATAAGTTCTCACTCCCAGCCACGGACTCCACCCGGAACTGGCAGCCCAGCCCTCATGTTTCAGGTCATCCCTTGCTTGAAGGTGGGACATCATGTGGAGCATGCCCCTTTCTGCCCAGGAGCCTGTCTGCCTCATGTTGCCAACAACATGTTGTCCACAGCACGCAGGCTGTTTGTGCTGAGGGGTTCCTGCAGGCCTGCTCCGAGCCACCCTCAGCCCTGCCTTTGGCCTCCCTTCCATGCTCATTGGTGCCCAAAGTCTGGAGGGGGCCAAGGCAGCAGGGGGCTGGCATGTCAGTGCTGCCCTGAGCACGTGCACACCCAGCTGAGTCGCAGTAGCACCTTGGCTCAGCCACAACTTTGCTCTGAAATCAGAGCAGGCACTGGGAGCAGGGAGAGGCCAGGCAGCAGGAGCAGGCATTTCCAAGCCTGTGGGGGTTGAGGGGGATTCCCAGGCCCCTGAGAGCACAGAGATGCCCAGGTCTGCAGCCGTGGTTGGGTGGCTGTAGCTGCGCCCAGCAGGGTGGGGCTCCCACCCAGCCAATTCCAAAGGGGGACAGGGCTCCCACCTGTTCCTGGCTCCCATGGGCTCTACAGAGCATGTAGCCCCTGCTGTGCCTTCCCTGCTGCAGCCAGCGTCTTCACAGCAGCCACTCCAGATGGGCCACCACTGCCATCAGTAGCCATTATTGTTATACCTGTTTTGTATATTAACATTTATGTCTAATAATTCCAATAACTGGCTCCTCTATTGGTCTGTTTCTCTTGTCTATTTTTCTCTTGTTTTCAGCCTTTCTTCTTGATATCTAGTATATCTGATGACTTGAGGTTGAATGCCAGTAATTTTGCATGAAAATGGTGGAGACCTTTCAAGGCTCTGGATGATGTTACGTTTTTCCAGAGAGGATTTGCTTCTGCTTCTGAAGGCAATCCAGATTGAGACAAGTCAGTTAATCAACTCCAGAATTGAACTGATTTGAATCTGTGCTTTAGTCTTTGTGATGTCCAGCCTGTTTCCAATTCATCATTGCTCCTGGAGTGTTGACCTTCCATGTGTTTACCAGTGTCCCTCCACCTTGGTGGGCTCTTAATCCCAATTTTTAACTTCCAAAAAATGACCACTGGAAGCTCTGCTTAGCTTCTTAGCTCCTTAGCCACCATTTTCTGCCCAGTTTCTGGGTCTCTTAGCTGCCTCTTAGAAGTCAGAAAATACCTTGAGGGGTGTATCAGTCTGTTCTTGCACTGCTATAAAGAACTACCTGAGACTGGGTAATTTATTTTAAAAAAAGATGTTTAAGTGGCTCACAGTTCTGTGGGCTGTACAGGCTTCTGCTTCTGGGGAGGCCTCAGGAAACTTACAATCATGTTGGAAGGTGAAGGGGAAGCAAGCACGTCTTCAATGGCAGAGCAGGAGAGAGAGAGCAAAGTGGGAAGTGCTACACACTTTAAAATAACCAGATCTCATCAGAACTCACTCATAATCACAAGAAGAGCAAGGGGGAAATCCACCCCCATGATCCAATCATCTCCCACCAGCCCCCTCCCCAAGATTGAGGATGTCAATTCAACATGAGATTTGGGTTGGGGACAGAGCCAAACCATATCAAGGGGGAAAACTGGTTCCAAATGTTGGGGTAACATTTTCTTTCTCTTTGGGATTTTGACAATTCAGGTCATCACTGCCTTCCTGCCAATACACTTAAAAATAATGTTTATCTATGTATTATTTTAAAGGTATGTATATTTAATTTTAAAACATATATACATACAAATAATATGTATATATTATTTTAAAGGCATATATATTATATGTGTGTGCATATTATATATATATATATATATATGTATATACACACACACACATACTTTTATAGTCCTCAGTTCTAATTCAAGCTATTCCACGAGAGTTGGAAAATAAAATACTTATTTTTATTTTATATATAAAGAAACTGAATCACAGGAATGTTAAATCACTTCCCTAGTTACTATGTTTTAAGTGAAACATTTACATATTTATTCAAAAATATTTACTAAGCACCATCCATGTATTAAACACTGCTGTGGGCATTGTGGATGCACAAATTAATAAGCCAGCCCTTGTCTTCCAGGGTCTCAGGGTTGAGTAGAATCAACTCATAATTCAGTGCAGTCAGTGAAACTACTGAGGAAGGGGCAGTTGCTCAGGAGCTCAGGTGAGGGGCCTGGCCTGGGTTTATCATGCTCACCTAGACTTCTTTCTCTACATAAATATCTCCCCTAGGACACAGTGAATTTCTTGAGGTCATAGTCTGGGTCATTCATTTCTCCATTCCCAATGCCCAACATGGTGCCTGGAACAAAGCAAAGGCTCCATAAATACCTGTTGAATTGCATTCATTCTCAAACAGGGAAGAAGAAAACAAGGATAGTATGAAGGCTGTAAGATAGTGGATAGTACCTTAGTTGCCAGTCAGAAATACCTGATCTGCCTTCTTCCCAGGAACTTGTGTGAACAGGGCAAGTCACCTTCCCTGTCTGGCCCCATTTTCTCACCTGGAGACTGGGGAGGTTGGACTGGATAATACCTAAGATCCCTTCCAGCTCTGTGTCCCTGTAGCTAAGTGTGACCCAACAGATGATGAATGGCCGTAGCCTAACCCAGTGTGTCCCCGTGTGCCCTCTCCAGGCTGCAGTTGCGATCAGATTGTCTTTTAGACAAAACTAGGGTGACTGTTCCTAGGTCTATCTCTCTTATTTTTTACTGTAGAAAAATGTAGAGTGAAAAGCTTTTCTCTGATAAATGCCAGGAATTCTGCACTGGAGAGGCCTGCTTAAGGGAGGAGGAGTATGAGGAGACATTTTCTATGTCCTCTTCCCCTGGGCTGGCTCCAGCCTGCCTACTCTGTCTCTCACTTTTCCCAGCACAGAATTTACTTTCCTGTTTGAGAAAACAGTGCTGTGTCAATGGCAAGCGCGATGCTTAGGCAGGAAGCCAATTCCCTCTGCTAGTTTGGCTAAGTGGCATTTCTCTGTCTGGGAAATGGGGTTGCCCAGGTCTCACAAAGGCATCTCCAGAAATGAGTGGCCACAGATTTACACTCAGCTGATTAGTGGGGTGACCTGCACCCCCATTACCCCCGAGAAAGAGTATTTGCCTCCAAAAGGCTCTGTGGAAGCAGAGAAGTATTGGCATTAGAGCAGCAGGGGAGGTGTAGAGGTTCAGCCAGCTCACCCCATCTCATGGATGAAAACCTGGGCCCTGAGTGGGTTAGTGGCTCTCCCAGGTCACACAGTTGATTTGCAAGATAGAATATAGAGTTTAATGTTACAATGAGACAGCTCAGCTGGCCCCCTGGGTGGGAGCTGGGCTTTATTTCATTCTTGAATCACATCATCAGTTTCAGTCTCTGTCTCATGACAGGTGCCATCAGCCTCCCAGCATTGCCAGGCTTGAATTCCCACCCTAGACCCTGAAGTCTGCTGGGGGGAAATGACTGGGCCAGTTATGTATTTGCAAACATACAACTCCCAAGGTGGGAGGAGGGAGAGGAGGCAACCAGGGTTGTTTTTGTGGATTATGCAGTTACTGACCTAAATTTCATATTGGCGGGGAGGGGAAGAAGAACTGCCACAGGTAACACTGACATGTTGGAGAAAGTGCTGAGGAGACGAAATGCTGACTAGGATCTTTGAAAATGTTGTCTGTTTTAATGGGATGTGTCTCTTCAGAACTCGCTGGTGGCAGGCCCATCACAGGCTCCTTTTAATCAGTGGAATCCACATTTCCCCACTACAGCTTTGCACAGAAGAGAGAGCAAGGGGGCAGAGGCCAGGGGGAAGATGTGGTTCTAATTGGAAATATGGTAATTTAGGAAGAGGATTCTATTTCAAACAGAATTGCCAGGTTTCTTCTGCTTTATGCCTTACTGAGTAGATTTTTCGAAGCAGAAAGAAACTGTTCGTCTTTTGGAGCAAGGGCCTGGGGTGATATTCTGACCCATTTTATTCCCTTCTTCTACAATGTACGTGTGTATGCTGTCCTTTTCCAAGGTTTCCAGCAGCAGAGTTCACTGTTCCCCCATGCAAGGGGCAGTACAGAGAGGAGACAGACAGGTACATCCAGCAAGGGCAGGAAAGGAAGGGCCAAGCAGGAGTGGGAGCAGCCAAAAGGCTGGGAACTCATACCAGGGGTCAGGATAGAGAATCTCTGACCAGGGTGAGGCTGGGATTGACCCTCGTGTTCATTCTTCACTCAACAAACATTGGTGGGCAGAGCTACTCACTGTTAGGACCTGGAACTCTCCCTTATAAGCCTTAAGGGCCCCCACGCTACATGCCAAGCTCATCTTGGGACAAATTCAAACACTTGGGGAAGTCTTAGAACTAACAGAGGTATCTGAAGTGTGTGGAGACCCCAACCACAGAGTACCATCAAAACCCTGTGGATCCCCCAACACCATAGGCAGGCTCTCAGTTAGGTCCACTGACCTAGTCTGCACAAGCTGCTATAACAGAATACCATAGACTGGGTGCTTTGTAAACAACAGAACTTTGTTTTTTTCAGTTCTGGGGGCAGGAAGTCTAAGATCAAGGCACTGGCTGATTTAGTGTCTGGAGAGGGCCTGCTTCCTGGTTCATAGATGGCTGTCTTCTGGCTGTGTCCCAACACTGTAAAAGGGGAAGGATGCCCTCTGGGGCCTCCTGGATTCTTATCCTGTTCATGGGGTATCACCTCCAAAAAGCTCCACCCCCCTAATACCATCACTAGGAGGGGTTAGAATTTCAACATATACATTTTGGAGGGATATAAACATTCAGTTTATAGCACCCACATCCTCAGGACAGCCTCAGAATCAATCATGAGAGATAGGTAGGAAGAAGTAAAAAGGGAGAGCGCTTTGGGTTGGTTTGTTACAAAACAGTGGATCACCGAAACAGATGGGAAGCCAATAGAGTAAGAGTCAGCAAGTTTTTCTGTAAAGGGCCAGGTATATTTTGGGTTCTGCAGGTCAAATGGTCTCTGTGGCAATGACTCAATTTGCCATTATAGTCAAAAGCAGCCACAGACCATACTTAAACAAATGAGCATGGCTGTGTTGCAATAAAACTTTGTTTATGAAAACACGTGGCAGGCCAGATTCAGTGCACCAATTGTAGTTTTCCTGCCTGCAATGGAGGGTTTGAAGCAGCAGAGTGATATGCTCTCATTTAGACCCAGAGAGCTCTTTCTGACAGCCATGTGGAGGACGGACTAAAGGGGGTAAGAGCTGAGGTGAGGCTGTCGTCAGGTGAGAGATGATGATGGCTCAGCCTAGGGTTTTACTAGTAGAAGTGGAATGATTTAATTGTAAATCTATGTTGGAGGTGGCACTGACAAGATTACCAAGACAGCTAAGCAAATAGCCAATTGATGCTTGCTTTGAGGGAAGTATGCAAAAGGAAGCTATAGGAACTTAGAGAAGGGGTACCCAGCTTATGGGGATTATGACAGGCTCCCTGGAGGAGGCAACTGCTGAATAGGAAATAACCAGGGGAACGACCTGGATGGATAATCTTTCAGGCAAGCAGAGTAGTAGCAGCTCATAATGGCTAAGCTTGGAGGAGTCCAGAGTGTCAGAAAGAAGAGGTAACAGATGGTAATGACTCTGGAGGGCAGGCAGGCATCAGATCTTGAAAGCTCAAGAGGCCATTCCCTGCAAGATTAAAGATGGAGCAGCCAGCTGAGAGTCACCAGTCCTTTTCCAGGCCTTCTTCCCAACCATTCTTTCCAAGACTGCCCTAGGACATCTTCCCACTGTGAGTTTTGAAGTTTCCCCCTACAAAGGGAGCTCAGATGTGTTATCAGGAGCCCTGGCTGCCACACTTGATAGGTATGGGCCATATCGCAGGTCTTGCTGACCCTGAGTTTCCTCATCAGTAAAGTGGCAGTAGTAACAATCTCAGAGTGGTTGGGAAGATCAAATGTGTATGAAAATGCTTTGCAAACACTACAGAAATGCCAGGGTTTGTTAAGGTGACAATGTTGATTATTAAAACAGTGTCCTGCCTCTCCTACAAGTTTATTTTGTTGTTTTCTCATTTTACATCCTCACAATTCTCTCCTGATGATTTTTCTGAGTTATGAGAAGAGCTCTTTGTTCCTTGCTCCAAAGTTGTATGGGGATATGGTCACCCTGCCCCACCTCTGGGAAGAAAGCTATTCTGGCTTTATTCACTTCCCCCAGGATGCCCAGGAACTAGCGTGGATGTTTCCCAAGCAGTTCTCAACTTGGCCTTGAAGCCATTGCTGCAGGCTGGCCGGCCCAAGGAGCAATCCTCCACCACTCCGCAGAGTCTTCCTCATCCTGCAGCTAGCAATTCCTCTCAAACGAAGTGTTTTCCAAGAGATAGGTAAATGGCCTTGAAGTGCTTACCCTTCATCTCTCTCCCTCTTGTTCTGTTTCTCTCCTGGCATTTCAGAGAGCTTTTCAGAAGGCCCGTGTTCATGTGGCATTTCAGTTCCGTGGCTCAGTGCACAGTGTGGTTTGACAGCCTACCTGAGGCAATTTAACCCTCCATGTTGCTCCATAACCTGCAGGTGTTCCAGGCTCAGCCCAGAGACACAGTCCTCGGCTCAGTGCAGACCCTCATCCCTGAGTCCATAGCACTACACAGCTCCTGGGAAGCTGTTTATGTAGACTTTAATGTGAGTGATGCCTCACAGGGTTGACAATGCACAACTTGTGCAGCTGTCCATGACAGCAGTGCTCTTTCTTAACCATGTGTTTTTATGGTGACTATCATAGCTCAGAATCTGACCTGTTGAACTGACCAAGCCTTTACAGCCTGGTAATTCAACAGCTTTAATAGAGCAGACAGAGGCTTTGCATCAGCCTGACCTAGGTGCTAATCCCGGAACTAGGCTAAGAAACCTAGGCAATCTCTTTTTGCTTATGTGGGAATAATACTTACTATATGGGGTTGTTGCGAGGACAAAATTTCAAACATGGAGCTTATGTTACAAATAAAGAGAGTGAAGCCACTGAGGTTGAGGGCTGCCTTGAACATAGTGTTCTGACACCCAGTGGCATATGATAGGTCCTTAATAAATGCTTGATCAATTGAGGAAGCACATCAATAACAGGCCCTCAGGTGGTGATTCTGTGGGAATTTTATTTTACTTGTGTAATTGTGAATGTTTTCTAAATTCCCCACCATGAGTGTGAATTACTTTTATAATCAGAAGTTCAGTAAGCATTATTAAATAAATGCAAGCAAAAAAGCAAGAGACACTAGTAACAGGCAGAGGTGAATCTGACAGTGTGAATTATGTATGAATTAGGAAACTGGAAGTGATTTGGAATCCTCCTTTGTTGAATTTTGGAACAAGTTCCCATTAGTTTCCCTCCACATGGCTATTTCTTGCCCCAAAGGAGTCCACAGTCTAGAGGAGAGAAAGCCTGAAAAATCAATCTGTGTGATAAAGGGAGTCATTGTGAAAGCTACAGGGAAAGAGGAAAGGCTGCCACCTGGCCTGGGAGGCTAGGGGCTGGTAGGTTAGAAAAGGCCCCACAGAGGCATAGACAATTAAGCCAAGCCGTGATTCATGACCAGGAGTTATCCTGGTGAAGAAGGGGCAGGTTACTGTGGGGTCAGCATGGCACATGTGGTGGCGGGGAGCTTGGCTGTTTGATCTGGACAAGTCACTAACCTCCCTTGGCCTCAACACTCTCTTCTGTAAAATGAAAGAGTTGGACCAGTTCTGTGGTTCTTAGTCCTGATTACAAGTTACAGTGATCTGGGGCATTAAAAAAAAAAAAAAAAAACACCAAAGCCCAAGCCCCACCTTGTATCAATCAAATCAGAAGCACTAGGGGTGGGATCTAGGTGATGGTATTTTTAAAGGGCTCCATGTAGTTATAATGTACAGCCAGAATTGTGGATCACTGGACTAGAAGTTTGCTAAGTTGCTTTCTGACTGTTCCTCTGACAGCATGTTTTGAGGTTGAGATAAACATCTTTAACTTTTTCACTAATGCAAATTTATCATTATAAAATAATGCTAAATTATTTAAATTATTTATTATAAAATAAACCAAAAATAACAAATTGATTTCTTTAAGCCATTTACAATTAATGTGAGAGTGGTAGAAGAAGAAAACAACAACAACAGAAGGATTGGAAGAGAAAGATAGAAATGTTGTTTCTATATGGAAGTAAACTGCTAGTCAGTTATTATATAAAAAGAAGATGGGAACCTGCTCACTCAGGAACATTCACCCCAAACTGCTCACTTCAAGGTTACATAGGTCTTCCACCAGGACCAGGGACTCGGCAGTTCATTGATCAAATGTAGAGACATAAGCCATAGTCTCCATCACAGTAACCAGGCCTGCCTCAAATGTGCACATTGATAGCTAACTGGTTATATTAGTTTACTAGGGCTGCTGTAACAAAGTCCCACAAACTGAGTGGTTAAACACAGAATTTGTTCTCTCTTGCTTCTGGAGGCAGAAGTCTAGAATCAAGGTCTAAAAGCAAATCTGAAAGCAAGGCTGTGCTCTCTAGAATGACTCTTGTGGAGGATCAGTTCCATGCTTTCTCTCAGCTTCCAGTGTAGCCAGCGATGCTCGGCATCCCTTGGCTTGTGGACACATCACTCCCATCTCTGCCTCTGTCACCACATGGTGTTTCCCCTATGTGTCTTCACATTGTCTTCCTTCTGTGTATATCGGAGTTTGTTTCTCTTCTCTTCTTATAAGGACACCAGTCATATTGGATTAGGACCCATCCTAATGACCTCATCTTAACTTAATTACATCTGCAAAGACCTTATTTCCAATATGGTCACGCTTACAGGTACTGAGGGCTAGGTTTCAACATATCTTTTTGGAGGGCATACCTCAATTCATAACTCCATCCTACTTAAGCAATTTGGCGAAGGCCTTGGGCAGTTCAGAAAATCATCAAAGGAGTTGTTGACTGAAATACCTGATCTTTGAATTGACCAATGAAGCAAGATGATGAACTGACTAGGCACATTTTCAGTTTTCATAGCTGATAGGGTGATTATTTTTATTTATTTACTTTTTAAAAGTTCTCTTAAAAAATTATTTCAATAGCTTTGGTGGTACAAGTGGTTTTTTGCAAGAGTGGTTAAAGAACAAGAATGCAACAATGATAACAGAAATCTGACCCAGCTTGGTATGTGAAAAATCCAAACTTCCAAAGTGGAAAAATTATAGGAGGATTATTTCCCATATTTACATATTTACTCCCATTATTACAGAAAAGTACTCTGATTTATGAAAATGTTTTTCTACTTAGTCATAGACCAATATTTAGGCTTCACTTTATACATTATACATCATTTTCATATATATCCAGATAATCTTCTCAATAACCGTATGAGTTAGATACCATGAACCCATTTTACGGAAGGGGTGAGGAGGCTCCTTAGAAATGGGAGAACTGGGGCTCTGCACAGCCCAGCACACAGCTGGAGCTCTCTTTGCCCCCCTCTCAGGGTCCTTTGAAGAGTAAGCTCTCCTCATGCATTCTCCATTCGTGAATTTAGGGAATGTTGATCTGCAGCTTTTTTGGGAACATATTTACTGTGTGAAACAAAACTTACCTCTGCTTGTGGCCAACTCTAAAGCACTATAAAGAAAAATTGGGTTATTTTGAAGAAAAGAGTAAAGGACTTAGAAATTTTTACTCAGATCTTGATGAATTTAGTTTTCCATCAATAGTCTTGGTGACAGACAATATCTGTTGTCACCACCACCTAATGCTGGTCCCTTGGGTCCCCAGGCAATTACTGACTCCTCCCACTATTTAAAGCAGCAGACTGGTGATTTTCTATTGACATTCGAAAGTAAAATTGGCATTAGGTCAGTTTGTTTTCTCTGACTAATTTGGAAAGATGTCACATTTGAAAAACAATTTCATTAAGAATGAACTTTACATTTGGGAAACCAGTATCACAAAAGAGCCTGTGACAATGATGCTGTTCTTAATTTATTTCTCACATTTTCTTGCACCTTACTCACTTCAGTGAAGGTATTCATAACACATATGGTAGAAGCCCAGAATCATATACACGCTCTAAGGACCAGACTTCACGACATCCCGCTGTAATGTTAGGCAAATACTTTTTGAGTATCCAATGTCTGCTAGGTGGGAGACACACAGTAAATAAAACAGAGCAAAATCCTTGCTCTCTTGTAGAAGAGAAGAGAGATGATAAGCCTACTAAATAAATAATATATGATATATCAGTAGGCAAAAATCACATAGGACCTTATAAGTCGATGTAAGGACTTTGGCTTCTACTCTGAGAAATATGGCGATTTTTAACAATGGCAGTCTTAAGAGGTTTTTGAACAAAGAAGTGACATGATCTATGTTTTGAAAGCACCACTTTGACTGCTGTTTTGAAAATAGACAGTAGGGTTTGTGGGTTTGTGGCAAGTGTTGAAAAAAAGAAAATGAATTAGGATGTGCTTGTATAGTCCAGGAGAGACATGAGGTTTGTTTGATCCAGGGTAGCAATGGTGAAAAGTGGCTGTATTCTATGGAGATGTTGAAGTTAGAGCTAACAGAATTTCCTGGTAGATTGGATGTGAGACATAAGGGAAAGAAAGGAGTTAAGGAAGACTCCAGGATTTTTCTCTAAGCAACTGGAATGATAGAGTTGTCATCAACTAAGCTGTGCAAAGCTGAAAATGAGGTTTGAAGGAGAAGGTAGAACTTTGGAGACATTTCACATTTGAGACGTCTATTAGATCATCTACATGGATATCGCTGTTTGGAGTTCACGGACATTGTCAGCATATAGGGGAAAATTAAGCCTGGAGATTGGGATAAGACATCATCAAAGAAGAGTATAGAGACAGAGAGCAGACCAAGGGAGGCCCTAAGTACTCTGACATGCATGTAGAGGCTGGAGAGATAAGGAAGAACCAGCAAAGCGGACTGAGAAAGAGACTCCAGTGAGGCGGGAGGAGAACTAGTCAACCATGGTGGCCCAGAAACACAAAAGGAAGAAACGGGATCCACTCCGCCCAAAGACGTGGAGTCTGTGGATTGCTTTTCAAATTTAGTGATGGGAGGCCATAGTAGAATAGGTTTTCAACATTTAGGGCTGTGCCTAAAGATCTGTGTCCAGAAAATTTGTCATGAGACCATCAAGAATTCCTGAATTTGCAAATTCTTCTCTAACAATTTTCCCCACAGTTTAATTTATTCAAAACCTTTTAAAAGCTAAGAGTAATCAT
This sequence comes from Hylobates moloch, assembly GCF_009828535.3. Lineage (NCBI taxonomy): Eukaryota > Metazoa > Chordata > Mammalia > Primates > Hylobatidae > Hylobates > Hylobates moloch. The sequence continues at coordinate 67,278,878 of NW_026652286.1, read as the reverse complement.
GTTTTAAAAATGTCTTCATAGTCTTTATCCCTTTTCACCAACTTCTGAAATCACCAGTGCTACTTGAGTTCTCTTACTCTCTATTTCATTCTGTTAGGTTAGAATCTGTGTTTGATTCCTAACTTCACTTGCTAGCTGTATAAATGTGGGAAAATTTCATCTCTTAAGTGTCAATTTCCTTACCTCTAAAAATGGGAATTGTAATAAGCTCATAGCAATTTTGTGGGGGTTAAATGAGAAGATATTTGTGCAGCGTTAATTAGGTGACATTGTACGGGTAAACCAAGTGTTTCATCCCTCCATGAAATTACTGCCCACATGACCACAAGCACAGAGGACAAATCACACTGAGAGGCAGATGCTGGATGGTTGACTAGGTTCCCTCAACAGCTATTGACCACTTCCTAGAAACCTACCTTCCAGCAGATGTAATCCAAACTGGAGTCCTACAAAATTTGCAAATTTTTATATGTAATGGATGTTCCATCTGCTTGATAATATTTGGAATGTAAACCTGCAAATGCTAATAAGGGCCAACTATGTTGGTTATAGTGAGTGCATGAAGGAGCAGGTAGGGAAAGGAGGGGTGTAGTAATTAATTCTGCTTGAGTGGGTCTTCCCAGAAGACCCTTAGATTTAGCCTTGATGACTTAAGAAAGAAAAATAAAACTAAAAAAACTACTCCAGGTCAAGGGAACAGTATGTGCAAATGTACAGTCTTTAAAGAACATGTTCTTTATAGGTAAACAGTTCAGTGGGACCAGAGTCAAGGGTCATAGCGTCAGGGGAGGGAGTCGGGGAGTGGGTAATAAGCACAGAGTTGAAGCTGGAGAAGGCAGGGATCACATCAGTGAGGTCCCATGGGTTGCGCTAAGCGGGTGAATATTTTCCTGAATGGAAGTGACTACAGTCTCTGAATAGCTTTATGTAGGAAGTGGCATGGCCGGGTTTGTATTTTAGTGCTATTGCTTGGACAGCCAAATGGAAGACAGTCTAGAGAGGAGAGGACAGTGGGACAAAAGGCTGCTGACATCATTTCCAGTTCCTTCTGTTTGACACATTTCATTTCTCTCCAATCTCCAGAGATATTATGCAAATATTCTTCTACTGTATACTTTAAAAAATTCTCAATTCAAATGTTATCACTCTGTTCTCTATCATATTGTTTATGTTCTTCACAGACACCCCTGAAATCATCCTAAGGGATTTCCTTTGCCTTCTTCATTAGTATTCCAGTGATATCTCCAAGAGTTCTAAATAATGGTTGCAGCTTCTCCAAACTCAGCAACTCCAATCTGGAGTAGTAGATGCCATGATGGATACCTCCCCTCTACCAGCCCCCATCTTCTGCCTATCACTGGGGATCCCTGGGTGAGCACAGGCCATATGAGCTGAGTACTAGATTAAAGATCTTCCAATTAAGCCTTGCCCATACTCTGAACCCCAAGAAGTGTCCTTTTGGGGGACCTTGATTTTCCCTCTGGTATAACCAAGACCCTCAAAAGGACTCTCCTTGGGATTCAGAGTATAATCATTTTGAGATAATTCCTCCTAAAATGAGCTTCTGTGATGTAAACAGCAGCCACTTTGGAGTTTGTGTGCCGGCTCACAGGTCTGCCCTACTTTCTGGCACCTTCTTTCGGTTCTTGAGAGGCAAAGCTGCTTCTCCCCACCTGCTCCTGCTGCCCCTTCCTCAGCACACAGTTGCTGAGAGCAAACATTCACTATCCTTGGCCTAATAAATAACTTGAGTCTCTCGACCTTCTATTGAAAGTCAGCTCGCTTCATTCACACCCCAGCATTCTTTCTATAAAATCTCATGCATGTTCTAGTTCACTTGTAATTAGCCAAATGCACAACCTTCTCCAGAGACCCCCCCAGCCTGTTTACAGTCTCCTCCCAGAGGCCTCTCAGAAGCTGGCAACATTGTTAGTAGCCACTTCTCACACGCTCAAACTTGGTGAGATTTCAAGCTTCTCAAGACTCCTTTCTCCCAAGAATTTCAATATTTGGTTTCCTTTGAATATCTTATGGAAGTGCTACCTTGATTATGTACTTTTCCATTTCTCAGAACCTTCCACAATTACATGGAGTAATAGAATCGCCAAACTGACTTCTAGCAGTCTTTCTGTCTTTTCTGCCTCTGGGCAGGACAATAAAGGCACAAAGTATTTTTCCAAGAACAATAGCACACAATGCCTGGCAAGGCACAAAATGTGTATGCGCATGGCTGAGAATGGCCTGGGAACCTGCATACGACATAAGCAATTAATAGAGACAGGCACACAGTCTTCTCTGGGGATCTGGGGCTGAGCCAAGGAGGAACTGCCGCACAATTAATGCATTTCCAGGTACGTTTTTTTTTTTTTTTTAGAGGAGGGAATAAGACAAAGTTTTTTCTTTGTCTTTCTCAGAATACCGTATCTGAAAATAAAGAAAAAGTTTATGGATAAAGACCAACTTCTGGCTAATACTAAGACTAGCCAATTCATCTTGATATTTGCCTTAAGTTCTTACTAATTACCCTAGAAAAATAAGATGTAGTTGACAACAAATACAGCAAAGTTAACATCATTAAAAACAGGATATTTGTAAATTTTCAAGTATGTGATTAGTAGCTGGCCTTACTGAGCCAAGGGTTTGACGCTAACCAGAGTGAGGGAGACCGAGGAGCTGAACGTAACCAGGCTTTCTCGCTGGTCACTCAGACTGTCTTGCTCTTTAAATATCTAAAGCTCCTGATAAAGCACATAGAATTTATCCCCATTCAAGTATAAACAAAGAGCAACAACCTAAAAGATGTATCTGTTTTTGAACAAGGATCAAAACTAGCTAAAAGTAGACTCACTGAATAATGGCAAGGGGGAATTTGGGACAGTGTGTCCCATGCACTGCAAATCAAAAATAAATCATGAAAAGTTGCCTGTGGCTCCCTCCTGCTGTGAGCCAGGTAAGGTGAGGACTGTTTAGAGTTCCAACCGCTTATGATTCCCTGAACACTGTTTCACACTTCCCTCATCCTTCTGTTGAACCCTACTGTTCTCACTTCAGACCCACCTCAGACATTTTCCTCCCTGTCTCCCTGCACAGTTAATCAGTCACCCCTCCTCTGTGTGACCTCTGATCCTAGAATACGTCTCTACTGCTGTACTCTGCACGCTATTTCATAATTTGCTTGTTCATATGCCTGTTCCCTCCATTAGCCCACAAGATCTTTAACAGGAGTTTGGACCCTGCAAGACTGGTACAGGGTAAATGTTCAGAAAATACCTGTGACCTTTAATGGAATCGAAAATCGGTAGTGTTACTGGTAGAAGGTGTCCAGGTTCTTGGCGTCTCAAACAAAGAATTGGACAAAACACACAAATGAAACGAGGAAAGCAAAAGCAGGAATTTATTGAGAACAAAAGTACATGCCACAGTGTGGGAGCGACCCAAGTGTAGAGGCTCAAGAGCCCCGCTTACAGAATTTTCTGGAGTTTCAATACTCTAGAGGTTTCCCATTGGTTACTTGGTGAATATTCTACGTAAATGAGGAGAACGAAGTGCAGTCAGAGTCATTGACTGGGAATGCGCCCTACTGTAAATCAAGAGGATGTTACTTGGTGTGTGATCTATGTAAATGGAGAGGATGAAAGTGAAGTTACAAAGTGGAAATGGCATTAATGGAGAGGATGAAGTTACAAAGCCATTCACATTCCTGTCATTGCTGAGGTGCTTTCATTTAATTCAGTTCTAGGAAGTCAGCGTGGATTGGCCTTATGTACCCTGCCTCCATGCCCTATTCTCCTGCCTCATCTCCCTGCTGAAAGCTGTGATCCCCATAAATCTTTATGGGAAGCAGAGCGACCAATGGTCTTTCTTCTGTAACTGCTTCCTGCTGACTTGGGGTGTAGTCCTTACCTATTGGGGATCACCCAACTTTCGCCCTGCTCTGTTTAGTGAAGGTAGGGAAGATCCTTGATGGCCTGGGGTGGTGTCTTCACCTGGAGTGGCTGGCACCTTTGTCACACAGCTCGATGATCTCTATGTGAGAGGAAATACTTTAGGTTAAAAGATTTAATGGGAACCTTGGGGTGGATACCCTATGCCATCAGGAATATTTGTCATAGAAATTTGTTTTTTAAATTCTGTTTAACTATTACAAAGGACGTGATTTTTATCTATTTGGAAGAAGGCAATTAAACTTCAAAGATAAAAATGGCTCCTATTTTCCAGCCCACAGTAACTATGCAACAAAGACACCAAAGAAAGTTGGTAGGCATTTACTTATCTTTTGGCTATGTTTTAAACAGGCACTTCAGGTCCTCCACTGGTTCACAGGTGTACTGGCTGATGGGAACTTCAGGTTCCTGGTCTGGAGCTTCTGGTATTGCTGGCTTGATCTTTGAAAGATGTATCCAGCTATCTAATCCTAGTACTTTGACCACAGAAGGTGTGGCCAGTATTACTGAAAACGGTCCCTTCTATTGGGGTTGTAATTGTTGCGCAGGTGATCCCTCCTTCCATGTTTTAACAAGTACCCTATCTCCTGGCCTGATTCTGGGTTGTCGCTTTGTTCCAAGTATGAGGAGCCTTTGAATTCCAAACTCTTGTAAAGCCTGCTGGAATTGTTCTGGGTTGACTAGGTATTTAATTACACAAACTCTTTCTGGGTCAATAATTAAATCATTAGTTAAGAATGGCCTTCTGTATAACATTTTGTATGGGCTTCTGTTAATTTTTGAGCTAGGGGTATTACAAATTCTTAAAAGGGCTGTGAGCAGTAAGCTAACCCAAGATTCTGATGTTTCCTGACATCGTTTAGCTAGTGCTTATTTTAGAGTTTGGTTAGCCCTTTCCACTTTTCCACAGGATTCGGACCTCCAGGCTGAGTGTAAATAGTATTTTATTCCAAGAGCCTTAGCAACCCCTTGAGTTATTTGGGAGATAAAGGATGGGCCATTATCACTTTGGAGACTCTGAAGTAACCCAAACTGGGGAATTATTTCTTTTAAGAGGACCTTAGAACCTCATTAGCCTTTTCTGGGGTAACCTTTGACCCAATCTAAAAGTATCTATTAGTATTAACAAAAGCTTGTATTCTCCGCAAGCTGGCATATGGATGACGTCTAACTGCCAGTCTTCCTCTGGATAAGTTCCCCTCCTTTGGACTGGTTTTATTAGAGGGGGCATTTTGTTCCCTGGATTGTTAAATGCACACAGTGAGCAGGCTTGACAGACCTGCTTAGCCATTGAAGCTGAGTTAAACCCAGTAAAGAACTTGTTTACCATGGCCAGAGCTGCATCCCTCCCCACATGGAAAGAGTCATGCAGAGCTTTTATAACTCTCCACTGGGCTGCCTGAGGGAGATATATTTTTGGCCCCATATGCCACCAGGATCCTTGTTTTTGTCTCCCTTGCTTTTTTATTAGCTGTTCTTCCTGTGGTGTGTATTTGGGTTCTATTGGGGAATTGTAGAAAGGAAGCAGTGCTAGGATCTGTTGGGATTGCACGCTGAGAGCTTTTGCTTTGGCTTCCGTCAGCCTTTCCATTCCCTTGTGCTGTAGGGGTTAAGTCCCTTTGATGCCCCCTACAATGAATGATAGCTATGGCCTTTGGCAGGTGTATTGCCTTCAATAGCTGCAGAATTTCAGGCCCATGCTGTATAGGGGAGTGCTTGCTAGTAAGTAATCCCCTTTCTTTCCAGATGGCAGTATGAGCATGAACCACAAAGAATGCATATTTAGAATCCGTATAGACGTTAAGTTTTTTCCCTTGTCCCAACATTAATGCTTGAGTAAGAGCAATGATTTTAGCCTTTTGTGCTGATGTGCCAGGGGGCACTGGCTGGGCTTCAATAATTGTGTCATGATTTACTGCTGCATATCCAGCTCTGTGCTCCCCATTAGACAAAGAACTGCTGCCGTCTGTGAGCCAGTCATCCTCAGAATCTGGGAGAGCCTCATCTTTTAAATCAGGCTGGCTAACATATGTATGTACAATGACCTGCTCACAGGAATGATCAATTATTGGTCCTGTGGGCAGCAATGAAGCTGGATTTAAAGTGTTGCAGGTTTTAAGAGTTATATCTGGATTGTCTAGGAGCATGGGCTGGTATTTAGTTAACCTTTCCCCTGTCATCCAGATGTGTCCCTTTATTTCTAAGACTAACTTTACCTGATGGAGTGTTAGAACTTCCAGTGGTTGCCTTTGGGTGATTTTAGTGGCTTCCTCCACTAACAGCAGTGGCTGCTATTGCCCGCAGGCAACTTGGCCATCCTGAGGCCACTCCGTCCAACTTTTTTGAAAAGTAGGCAGTTGGTCTTGGTTCTGATCCTAATTTCTGGGCTAGCACTCCCACAGCTATGCCCCTCTTCTCTGCTACATACAAGGAGAAGGCCTTAATTAGGTCTGGGATACGAAGAGCGGGAGCCTGGGTGAGAACCTGTTTTAACTTGGCGAAGGCGTTCCTCATTTCCAGGGTCCATTCCATTAGCTCATTTTCAGGCCCCCTTGTTGCTTCATATAGGGGCTTTGCTATGAGCCCAAAATTTGGTACTCATATTCTCCAAAGCCTGGCCATCCCCCAAAAGGAACGAAGCTGCTGCTTGGAGGTGGGTCGGGGTGGGGGCGGCGGGTGGTGTGTGCGGCCAAACCACATATAATTTGCACTCCTGGGGATATTTGCCGGGTTCTGGGTGTTAAGACATATCCTAAATAGTGGAGCCATTGGAGGGTAATCTGAGCCTTCTTTTTGGACACTGTATCCTCTGTCTGCCAGGAAATTCAAAGTTTTTATAGTATTTTGGTCAGAAACCTCCTAGGTTGGGCTACACACAAGAAGGTCATGCCCATACTGAAGAATACCTCCATTTTCTAACTGGAAATCCCTCAGATCTGTCTGTAACGCTCAGGCAAAGAAGTGGGGGCTATTCTGAAAGCCCTGAGGAAGCATTGTCCAAGTGTATTGTTTTTCTCTGGTATTAGGATTTTCCCATTCGAAAGCAAAAAGGTACTGGGGCTCGGGGCCAGAGGAATGGAGAAGAAAGGTCTAGGACTGAGAACCATTTTGCATGCCCTGGCACCTGAGCCAGGAGGGCATATGGATCTGCCACCAATGGGTGGACGGGGGTAACAGCCTCATTCATTATTCTGAGGTTCTGTACTAGCTGGTATTCTCCCCCAGGCTTTAGAACAGGTAAGATGGGGGTGTTGCAGGGAGAATTGCAGGGTTTTAAGAGCCCATGGGTAAGTAATATCTCAACTATGGGTGCTAGACGTTTGCTTGCTTCCTGCTCAACTGGGTATTGTTTTCTATTGGGAAAATAGCTGGGGTCTTTAAGCTGTGTTTTGACCGGCACTGCTGTTTTCGCCTTCCCTGGTTTTCCAGTATACCATACCAGTGGGTTAACCTGTTTATTCACACGGTCTGGGACATTGCCTTATTTCTTACTATTAGCAGTTTCACCGGGTGATGCTTAAATTGTAGGGGTGTCACTATTTTCATCATAATATCTCTTCGCCACGGAGATTGGGCAGCTTGGTACTATTAAAAATTCCTATTGGAAGATTTGTTTCTCAAATTGACAAACCAAAAGAGGAGTAAGAATCTTGTTTGTGGCTTCCCTTCCATCCCATATCACTCATGGACCGGGAGGAAAGTTTTCCTGCATAAGCAGTTGTACAGAATAATTCACCTCGGTATCACATAAAAACTGAATTTGGGTGCCCATGATTTCCAGAGTTACCCAGGGTTCCTCAGTAATTACGATGTTCCTAGACAGGGCAGTGAGGAAGGCCCCGGGCCCCTTCAGTCTTCATCTGATTCCTCCTTGTGCATTGCCAGAGTTTTGACTGACTGAGCCTCTTGGTGGGAGCAGGGGCAGTCAATTGTCCAGTGCCAGAGGTCACAACTGATGCTTTTGCATTGACGGCAGGGGACTGGCGGGGGCTTAGTGTATTCCTGTGCCCAATCTCACTTTTCTTGCATTTGAAGCAAGAGCCTTCGCTGGCATTATCCTTATGGCCCTTTGAGTTTCCTTGGACAATCTTTGTGCATTTAGGGCATCACCAGTGATGGCTAACATAATTTTGGCTTGCCGTTTTTCTTTACTCCGTTTCCCTTCTCCTTCCTCCAGGTCACGATTGTTATACACCATGAAGTCAGTATCAAGAAGCTGATTTTGGTTAGTTTGTGGCCCCATGTGTAGCTTTTGGAGTTTACGTCTAATGTCTGGTGTGGATTGGCTAATGAAAAGTTGTGCCATTAATATCTTGCCTTCAGGAGAGGAAGGGTCCAGATTAGTATATTTTTTAAAGGCTTCCGCCAGCCTGCCATGAAACACAGCTGGGTTTTCCTCCCTGCCTTGTGTAATCTGCCTTACTTTATCGTAATTTACTTAGTTATTCCCTTTTTCATTCCTCCAGGAGCCTCAGGAAATTTAGCCCAGTTGTTCCTTCCTGCAGGGGTGTCATAGTCTCAATTAGGATCCGTAGTGGAAACTGTGGCTGGGCCTGGGTTACTGCCCTGAGGGTTTTGGGTGAATAATTCATCCACTTCTCGGAGGGCAGCCTCAAAGATTTGGTCCTTTTCCAAGGAGGTGCAACAGGTTGCTAAAATGAGTTGAATGTCTCTCCATGAGAGATCAAAGGCTAAGGTCAAAGTCTGGAACTCATCTGCAAACTTCCCGGAATCCTCAGAATAGCTTCCTAGCTTTTCCTTACATTGTTGTGTATCAGTTATAGAGAAGGGGATCTGCACTAGGAGTGGCCCCTCAGCCCCTGCTATTTCCCTGAGAGTAGCAGGGCTGGACAGAGAGTTGAATACGGTGTTCCCCTCCGAGTGTGAGGGGGACTTAGGAGGGTTCCCCATGTTTGCCCCGGGTTTCAGCCTCAGGAGCACTTGGCAAGGGGTTATATGGGGACGGTCGCTGCTCACTCGGAGAAACAGGTATCCCTTGTAAAAGGGGGTTCATCTATAATATCTAGTTCTGCCCCAGAACTTTCCTTCAGGGGATGGGTTCTGGGAGTTTCCTAGATTCTTAGGACTTCATATAGGGTCATGAAGGCCTGTACATATGGGACTTCTGACCATTTGCCCTGCCTCTTGCAAAATAGGTCTAGATACAGGATGGTATCGTAATTAAGGCTACCATTGACTGCCCATTGTTCTGGATTGGGCAGCTCATAATTGGGTCAAACAGTATTGCAGTAAAAAATCATACGCCTTTTCTTTAGGTTGTCAGGGTCAAATTCATACCAATGGTGGAGGATGTAGCCAAGCGGTGAATCAGGTGGAATAGATAGGAAGTTGTCCACAGTAACACCAGGTAGAATAGATGGGAAGTTCCCCACAGTGGTCTGGAAAAGAGAAGAGGACTTTGAAAAGTGGAGGGTTTATTAGGTGACCCAAATTTTACCCAGGGCATTCCCCTGGAAAAATTCTGGGCCCATCCTGGGGTCCCTGAGGGCTTCCCCCTTTAAGGGCCTGGCTTAGTCTGTTGCACGTCTCCAACCTTAGATGGGTGCCAGCACCACTTTGGAATGGTTCCCTCCTCCACGGAGGACCTACTGTTAACTTTTCCTTGAGGATTTTCTATCCCACTTAAAGCAACCCTTTAACTCTCTAAATTTGGGCAGTAAACCTACACATCAGTTCCTGCATAAATCCCCTTTGTTAATTTCCCTAATTCTCACGGACAATTTATGACATATCTGAACCCTCTATCTTGTCCTTAGACAGCTGAATGGAGGAAGGGAAGAATTTGGCCTGAGGAAAGAAGGTTTAAGTTGTCTGAAACATGTGTGAGTTCACCCTGGATAAGCTGCCACAGCAATTGCGTCACATGTTGGGATGAGGAACTCTAACTGGAGAGAGAGAAAAGAGTCCTTCCCCTTTCTGGGCAGGGCAGCCATCCCTTTTTGTTTCTTGGCCTTCAGAAGGCACCAGAGAGTGGCCCCAGCTAGCTGTCCTCAATTACCTAGGAGCTACTAAGAGTAGCTGAAAGACCTAAACAGGAAAAAGGAAAATAACTAAGTAAAAGGGAGAAAGGAATAGGACCCCAAAAAACAAAACCAAGGAAAAGGACTCAGGTCCCCCACCTAACCCGGGCGGTGGTGGTCAGACGCGTCACATGGAAACCTTTCAGTTTCACCAGAGAGTGGCCCTGGCCGGAAACTTGCAGTTGTCTCCATGTTTAGGTGCTGACCATGAAGGGTCCCAAGTTGGAAAGGAAAAAGAGAGAAAAAAGGTTTCCCTGTATGTAAAAGGGAAAGAAGACTAAATCCCAAACTTTGGGCCTACCTTGTCTCCGGGCTGGCTCGTCAAAATATATGTTACCAGTAGAAGGTGTTCAGGTTCTTGGCATCTCAAACGAAGAACTTGACAAAATGCACAAATGAGGCGAGGAAAGCAAAAGCAGGGATTTATTGAGAATAAAAGTACACGCCACAGTGTGGGAGCAGCCCAATCATAGAGGCTCAAGAGCCCCGCTTACCGAATTTTCTAGGGTTTCAATGCTCTAGAGGTTTCCCATTGGTCACTTGGCAAATATTCTATGTAAATGAAGCAAATAAAGTGAAGTCACAGAGCCATTTACTCAGAATGTGCCCTACTGTAAATGGAGAGGATGTTACTTGGTGTGTGATCTATGTAAATGGAGAGGATGAAAGTGAAGTTACAAAGTGGAAATGGTATGAATGGAGAGGATGAAGGGAATTTACAAAACCATTCACATTCCTGTCATTGCTAAGGTGCTTTCATTTGATTTAGTAAAGTCAGTGTGGATTGGCTTTATGTTCCCTGCCTCCAGGCCCTATTCTCCTGCCTCAGTAGAGCCCTCAGATCTCTCAGGGTGGGTCTACTCAGGCTAAGATTGTCTGGAAGCTATTTCTCAAGCTGATTTTTTTGGCTGTTGTTGAAAACTCATTGAGTTATTTATTTTATTTATTTATATATTTATTTTTTGAGACACAGTCTTGCTCTGTCACCCAGGCTGGAGTGCAGTGGCGCAATCTTGGCTCATTGCAACCTCCACCTCCTGGGTTTAAGAGATTCTCCTGCCTCAGCCTCCTGAGTAGCTGGAATTACAGATCCCCACCACCACGCCTGGCTAATTTTTGTATTTTTAGTAGAGACAGGGTTTCACCATGTTGGCTAGGCTGGTTTCGAACTTCTGACCTCAGGTGATCCACCCGCTTTGGCCTCCAAAAGTGCTGGGATTACAGACGTGAGCCACCATGCCCGGCCGAGTTATTTATTTCAGAATAGGACAAATGACTCCTGCTTTGCAGATAAATATCAGAGTAATAATCGCACACAGCCTGAAGCTGCCATATTTTATTCTGACCTACTTCATAACGACTCTTAACTGCTCTGAAAAAAATATTCTTCCTTATTTATTCTGAACTGGCTTTTAGGGGTTGCATTTGGACAGAGAAGAGTAGATCTTATCATTCAGGCCCTGCCAGACAGCAATTCTTGTTTCTGAGAGCACTTACCTTCTCCAGTCTCGCTTGCAACTCAGCCAAGCTAGATCTAAGGAGCTTCCTTCCTAGATGAGCTTCCTTCCTAGGTCTTTGCTTTTATGTCTCACCCACTAGTCTGTATGTTTGTATCTTAATGCCTCTTTAAGTCTCTCACATCACCTTACAAAACGATTAGTGCATTGTAGATTCAACAAATATTTAACCTTTCTGAAAATCCAGTTACTTGTTTTATGAGCCTCCAATTGCAAACTGAAATTGTCTTCTCCATTATTGCTAATGACAGTGAAGAATTTTCCATTCAGCATCAAAGAGTCAAAAAATACCTAAAAACATTTTTCCTTGCATATAGCATATTGACAACATTGTCTCACACCTGTGTAATGTTTTTCCTCTGTGCTAAGTACTATGCTACCCTTGAATGCATGTCTTACTTTTTATGATAACCTGTGAGATAGAGGTTTTTTAAATTGTCATTTGTTATACAGAAAAAGCAATTTAAGATACTTATCTACATGCAGCTAATAAATGAGAGGAGCAGGATCTGAACCCAGCTCAGATTCCAAAGCCTGAGTATTTTCTACTATACCACTCTTCAACAGACAGGAGCTAAATGCCACTTAATTCCTTTCTTTCCCGTCTGTCACTCTCAATAGTGCCTTGGCTCTGCTTACTTGGAGGCTCTTTCTGCCCTAGAATTTTGAGGAGAAAATGTAAGGACAATTGTTTTTTAATTCTAAATAATTCTCTTGTCACTGTCACAGCAGCAGTCTTGGTGTTCAGAAGCTATGGTAAGACCAGTGGATTTAACATCAAGACAGGAGTTTGAGCATCTTATGTAACATGACATTGACCCTTTTGTGTAGTCTAAAAAGTTATTTATTTTTCTTTCTGGGGAAAAGTTTGATGTCTTCCTCAAAGAGTCTGACCATCAAGGTGAGCATCAAGGTGAAATATTTTACCTGCTTTCCTGATGTATGAATCCATAACAATGGGATATTTGAAGAATTTTTATGAAGTTATGTTGAGGCTTGGCTGATCTTCCTTTTTGTTCCAGCTACTATGTAGAAGGGCCCGGTTTTGTCTTTGTTCTGCAAGAAGGAAAGCAAACATAAGAAGCCTAGCCTGGGGGATAACAAACACCCATGGGAGGATGGAAATCTGTGACCCCTCCTCCCTCACCAACGTGATATCCAATCAGCCATGAGGCCCCCTTGCTTCCCCGAATCCCCATTGCCATTACATTCACCGTTATCCTTTGCTGGAACTATTGCAGCAGCTCCTGATTTATTGCCCACTTTCCACCCTTATCTTCCTCTGCCTCCAGCATCTTTCCTAAACGGCAGCCAGTGTGATATTTAAAAAATACAAATCTAAATATAAGACTCTTCTGGTTAAAAACCTTTAAGGCTTCCCATTACTCTTCAAATCGTGGCAAACATTTTTTTTTTTCTTTTTTTTTTTTTTTT